>NC_041224.1:19174262-19214226 GCF_002837175.3 Physeter macrocephalus
TGTGCTCCGCAACGGGAGAGGCCACAACAGTGAGAGGCCCGCGTACCGCAAAAAAAAAAAAAAAATCTCTTATGGCTTCAGAAGGAATTGTTTGAAGCCGTTATAAACAAGGTTGGGGCCATTCAAGTAATCATCAGACACACATTTGTTGAGAAACTACTATATATATGTAGGACTCAGTGTTCATTTGTATGTGCTATTTAGTGTGCCTGCTCTGTGCTAAGTATTGTGCTGGGCTCCAAGAATAAATAGTAAAACGGAGGGTCACAGCCCCCTTGGAGCTTATTTTTTTTTTTTTTTTTTTTTTGTGGTACGCGGGCCTCTCACTGTTGTGGCCTCTCCCGTCGCGGAACACAGGCTCTGGATGCGCAGGCTCAGCGGCCATGGCTCACGGGCCCAGCCGCTCCGCGGCACGTGGGATCTTCCCGGACCAGGGCACGAACCCGCGTCCCCTGCATCGGCAGGCGGGCTCTCAACCACTGCGCCACCAGGGAAGCCCATGAGCTTATTTTTTATTGAAGAGGGCAGGTCAGTGTTAGGAGGAAGCATTTCTAAGTTTTGTAGATATTTCACTCTGATGAACCTGAAAGTCATCTTTGGCCACTGCCCTGCAGGGTGGACCATGAATGACGAGAATCAGTCAAGGTTCCAGCAGGAAACACAGAGCACACTCCGAGTGGGCACTTTGCAGAGTGGTTTTTTTTTTTGGGTGGTGCGGGGCACGTTGCATGGGCTTGCGGGATCTTAGTTCCCAGACCAGGGATTGAACCCCTGCCCTGGCAGTGTAAGTGCTGAGTCCTAACCAATGGAGTGCTAGGGAACTCCCTGCAGAGTGCTTACAAAAAGGGATTATTGACAAAGTTGTGGGCAGGATATAGGAAAACCACAAGGATAATTTAGTACTTGAGGAGCCAGTAATAGTCATGGGGAGAGGCTGGAGGGTGGGGTAGAGTGGAGGGTGAGGGGGTGAGAGCCCCACCTTCAGGCGTGAAGAGACCTGAACTTGAGCAGAAACAGGAAAATCACAGACTCCAAGGAAAGAAAGTTTTTCAAGTGTTTAGAGAGGTGCTTTGATGTGATTAAGAAAGATGGTTCTGGATACAAACAGGCCAGGATTTCAGTGCAGCTCTTTACATAGAAGTTGGTCTTCTGAGACTGTTAACTTCTCCCAGAATCCACTTTCTCTTCTTCCTTTTATTTTATTTTTTATTTATTTTTATTTTTTTTTATTTTTGCGGTACGCGGGCCTCTCACTGCTGTGGCCTCTCCCGTTGCGGAGCGCAGGCTCTGGATGCGCAGGCTCAGCGGCCATGGCTCACGGGCCCAGCCGCTCCGCGGCACGTGGGATCTTCCCGGACCGGGGCATGAACCCGCGTCCCCCGCATCGGCAGGCGGGCTCCCAACCACTGCGCCACCAGGGAAGCCCTCTTCTTCCTTTTAGTAAAAGCATGTCTTAGAGTTTTCACTGGCCACATGGTTGCTCAGCTACAGGCTCTATTGCCCACCTAACTTTGGACATGTGACTAAATTTGGACCAGTGGGAGGTGGGCAGAGGTGATACATGCAACTTCTGGATCATCTTCTTAATGATGCTTGGTTCTAACCCTCTCCCCCCATTTCCGTTGGCTGGGCATTAGCAATAATTGGAGCATATTTGGAAGCTACGTGTTGAAGAAAGCAGATCCATCTCTCACCTCTGTCATGTGAGAGGGAAATAAATTTCTGTCTTATTTAAGCTACTGTATACTTAGCTCTTTTTGTTACAGCAGCATAGCTAATCCCTTAACTATTATATTCTGTGACTTTGGCATAAATTATATCATTTTGCTAAGGCTTAGTTTCTTTATCATAAAAATAATTTCCTCTTCATAGGGTTTTTGTGAGGGTGAAATGAGATAATGTATGTCAAGTGATTAGCATAGTGCTTGGTACGCATTCATTGAAACCAAGCATGGTTGAACACTGGGTGTTGTACAAAATGAGGCAGCTAGTGAGAGACCTGCCTTGGGTATATGTGAAATAACAAGAAATATATATATTGGTCTTGATCCCCGGTTTCTGCTCATATCTGGACTTTGACTCTGGTTTCTGGTAGAGGTCCTAAAATACTTGTAATTTCCTGAGTGGTAGGAGTGTCTGACAGAGAGCTCCTAAATCGCTTGGAATTTCCCAGATAATAGGAGAATATTTTGTCTGATGAGGCTACTCTTAGTAGGTTCCTGAATGGGTACCGATCACCAGAAAGACCAAGTCATGATTAGAAGCATAGAATTTTCAGTCCCACCTGCTATTCTCTGGAGAGGGGAGGGGGGCTAGAAATTGAGTTAAAATTCAGTCATGCCTGCATGATGATGCCTCTGTAAAAATCCTTGAACAATGGGGTTCAGAGAGCTTCTGGGTTGGTGAATACATCTATGTGCTGGGAAGAAGGTGCACCCCAATTCCACAGGGACAGAAACTCCTGTGCTTGGGATGCTTCTGAACCTTGCCTATGTATCTTTTCATCTGGCCGTTCATCTGTATCCTTTATCATATCCCTGAGTTCTATGAGTCATCTTTGTAAATTATTGAACCTGAGGAGAGGGTATAGGGGAGCTCTGATTTTTTTTTTTTTTTTTTTTTTTTTGGCCGCACCACTCGGCGTGTGGGATTTTCGTTCCCCGACCAGGGATTTAACCCCGGACCCTCGGCAGTGAAAGCACAGAGTCCTAAACGCTGGGCCGCCAGGGAATTCCCTCCTGGAAATTTGAAGAAACCTTGGGGGGTGGACATGAGGGTGCTTTCGTTCTCTGTGTGGCTTTTATCTGGTCTTACATGGATCCCAAGAAACTAGGAGTCTCTAGCTGACATCAGTATGACACAGTGACTATCCTAGCTTAATATTCTTGGACACATGTGCAAACATAACTGTGGTAATTTTCCAAGAGTGGAGTCAAAGAGTAGTTGTTTCTAATGGTTTTGATTGCTATTGGGTTGGTTGATTTTAAGTTGATAGACAGGATCTGACAGCCTCACCTGTATACCTGGTATATCTCCTGCTTTTCTGCATCTTCTCAGGGTTCTGCTTTTTGTCTGCCTTGGAACCTTCTGGGGGCCTTGGTGGTATCCACATCCTGAGAAGGGCCATATTCCCATCTGGATAGGTAGATTTTAGTCATGCAGGCCCTGGGTTGTTGCTGGGCCAGCCTGTGAGTGTGTGGGGACACCTGAGTGGGGGGCTCAAGGTATAAACATTCATATGATTTAGATACTGTGCTGTGATGTCACGATACAGCCATGGAGGTGGTAGCGTTTGTGCCTCATATATGTTTTGTCAGAATGGTGTGTGACATGATGATGTGACACAGATAGCTGTCAATAGTAATTTCAGGGATTATCAGAGATGCTGGCTAGCACCTGGATTTAATGGAAAGGACATTATCGCCTCCTGTGGAATGCTTCTTGTAACCAGAGTCTTTATGGGGTGTTTTGAGAGGTAATCCAACATTTCTCTATTTGCCTCAATAAAAGGCAAATTGTTTCTTGAAGCCTCTGGCTTTGTGGCTGAATAATCTACACCCTTGGGACACCAGTGCTGATTTCTAGCAGGCAATATGAAATCTGTTTTTGTCTTAAGATCATGGTTAACCAACCTCCTTATCAAGGTAATTTAAAACTGGTTTACTCATTCCCTGCCCACCTCACCTATCAGACTCTATCTGCCCACGGCTACCAGGACTCAATCACCCCTCCCTGCATTTGACCCCAACACCCCCACTACCCACCTTCTTGAACTTGCCCCTTGCCTTCCTAAGACTTAAAAATCTTATTTGGTATCCGCCCACTTGGCCGAACTCCTGGCCTCAACCCACGCGAGGCACCTCTATCTTGTTAACAATCAGGCCCCAGCGGGACCTGTTGCTTTCCAGAGGTTCTCTTAGGCCAGGTTTCTGGGAAAGAGACTCCAAGATGGAGATTCGCACGCAGAAGTCGTGTTGAGGAGTGTGCTTGGTAGCAACAGCTCCGGGAGTGAAGGAAGCAGGGCTGAACAGAGGGAATGGTTGGGCTACAAGGCAATAACGGGGGCCTCTGCCAATCTCAGGGGGAGCTCGGAGCTGGGATGGCTCTTTGGAGTTGTCCCAGATTGGGTGTCTTTGTACCAGGACACTTTCCCGTCATCGGTTGTGGTCTTCCTCTAGGGAGAGGGAAGAGCTTCAACTGTGACCGTTAGCAGCCAGCACTCCCAGCAGCTGGAGGAGTGATGTCTGTACTCTGCTGCCCTGCTGCCCCCACCCTGCCCCACCCCACAAGAGGGAGTCTGGGTGGTGCCTCCCGGTGGGCACCGCAGGGCTAGAACATCATCCTCACGCCTTCTTGGAGCAGGATCCGATCCACCTGGTGAGAGAAGACCTCCTCTCCTTTGAAGTCCATAGTCATATTTTTTGTTCTGGGAAATTTTCTCTTCTGATCACAGCATCTTGGCTTTTCAAGTTTTTATTTATTAAATTATATGGGAGTTATATGTGAGGTTCTGATCTAGGCTGGAGAGGGATGGAAATGTGAGTTACACTAGGTCGTTTTCCTCAAAGGGATTCACAAGCTGGGGAATGGAATGCGGCTGGTGGAGTGGGTCATAGAAAGTGGGACAAGAGGGAAGGGCTTTGTGCAGGCAAATCGAATGAGTCTTCAGCATTGAAGGCTAAATCCTAACCTTGTCTCGTGTAAATTTTGCCTGGGCAGCATGAGTGGACACAGCCAACCTCCCCAGGTGTGGCCTTGGAGGGCAGATTTGGGGGAGGGCCATTTCCTTTTTAACTTAAAAGACCATGCATAAGCAAGGACTGGAAGGTGGATTAAAATGAATGTCTGTGATAAACATCTCTATTTATATTATTGAAAAACTAGAACATGCAGAAAGTAGAAAGTTCACCCCTGAACTCCCCACCCAGAGAAAACCATTGTTAATCTTCTGATGCATTTTGCCCCCTCTGTCCCCCTCTCCCCTTTTGAAAATGTGGGAGATATTATCACTTTCTATAATTTTGCATCCTATATTTTTGGTTTAACACTGGTACAGTGCAGGCAGTCTCTGGAGTATCACTGCCTAGGTTCAAAGGCCAGCTTCCTCAGTATCTGTGTGACTTCGGACAAGTTAGTAATCTTTCTACAGATTACTTTCTCATTTCTAAAATGGGAGCAATGAAAGGACTTTTTCCAATAGGACTCTTATGAAGATGGAATGAGCTAGTATGTGTGAAGCCTGTCGTGGTCCGAGCGCGGGTTGGAAAAGAATTTCCAGACACAAGGCAGAGTGTAAGGAAAATAGAGTTTATTAAAGAGAAGGGTGGGTGGCTTGTCTGTTTTCATAGCCAGGGAACCTGCAAGTCATCTGCTGACTGGGCAGAGTATGTATACTTTCAGTGTGCTGAGCGGGAGAAAAACGGAGCAAATGTCTTTCCTTATATGGGATGGGAAAGGGACAGGGCATGCTGCTTGGGAGGGCTCTGGGACATTGCAGTGGTCACATTGTGACAGAATGATAGGAGTCCTGTAACTCTTTGTTCTGGCAATATTGGCCCTTTGAGTTTATCTTGTTCTTTGTCCTTGGAGCGTAAGAGAAAGCCCTTAACACCATTCCTGGCTTTCAGAAAGTACTCAATAAATGTTAGCAATGATTACTTTCCCTATATTATTACATCTTTCTATATCTCATATATGTCTACGTAATAGTCTGTCCCGTGGTTGAACTCTGGTTTACTTTTGTTGGACGTCTAGGCAGAATCCGTTCTTTTATTGTTATAAAAAATGTTACAATGAACGTTTTTGTGCATAAACAATTGAGGAATCTTGTATTTCTTTAGGCTAAAATCCCAGGAATAGAATTATTAGGTCAAAGGGTAGGCTCTTGACTCTGTATATATGTGTTTTACTGTAGAACACATTTTCTGCAATTAAAATTTTGTTTATTTAATTGTGGTAAAGCCTATGACATATTATTAGTTGCTTTATTACATATGTTTCTAAAGCATTTAATAAAACATATAACTTAATGTGTTAAGAAAGGGTTTAAAGAGTATGGAATCTATTCTACAAATTTATTTCCTTTTTCATACACAGTCATAAACTGAAGACAGAATCCAGGCTGTTGCTTACCTGATACCAGTTTTGTTTTGGACATACTACTTAGGAAGGGTCTAGAATCTCTGAATTTTAGTTCCTAAACTCATATTTCTTAGACATTTCTCTACATTTTGCATGGAATTTCTTAACACTGATTTCTACATATATATCTGTTTATTCACGTGCATGTTAGTTAAATCTATAGGTACTTGGATAAAAATATCTGGAACAAAAATATTCATATAGTTGATTGCCTTGTACTTCAATGGAATTTTTAGATGATAGTATCTGACAAATTTGTAAAGTTTATTCATCCAGGAACCTTCCCAACAGTTCAAACTCAACTGACTCAAAACCCAGGAGCACTGGGAATTCCTTGGCGGTCCAGTGGTTAGGACTTCGTGCTCACACTGCCGGGGCCCCAGGTTTGATCCCTGGTTGGGGAACTAAGATCCTGCAGGCCATGTGGCTTGACCAAAAAAAACAAACCAAAACGAACAAACAGCAACAAGAAAAAACCAGGAGCACTGAACTGACAGAATGAGATTCTTATGGATTCTTCATAACTTCTATGTTCATAATTATTTCCTCTGTGTTGAAAGATGGTTTTAATTTCTTCTTTCCAATCTGTATGTATTTTATTTATTTTTCTTGTCTTATTTCAATAACTAAGAACTTGAATAAAATGTTGAATGGAAGTGGCAAGAGTAGACAAAACACTCAGCATTTCACCATTAAATATAATGTTAACTGTAGGGTTTTTTTGTAGATATTCTGTGACCTATTTCCCTGTGCATTTATTTTTATTATATATGGTTGTTGAATTTTGTCAAATTCTTTTTCTGCCATCTATTGAAATTACCAAATGATTTTTCTCCTTACTTCTGTTATTGTGATGAAGTATACTGATTAAAAATTTTTTTTAATAAATTTATTTATTTTTGGCTGCGTTGGGTCTTTGTTGCTGTGCACAGGCTATTTCTCTAGTTGTGGCGAGCGGGGGCTACTCTTCGTTGCGGTGCATGGGCTTCTCATCGCGGTGGCTTCTCTTGTTGCAGAGCACAGGCTCTAGGCGCACAGGCTTTAGTAGTTGTGGCACACGGGCTTCAGTAGTTGTGGCTCGAGGGCTATAGACCGCAGGCTGTGTAGTTGTGGCGCATGGGCTTAGTTGCTCTGCGGCATGTGGGATCTTCCCGGACCAGGGCTCAAACCCGTTTCCCCTGCATTGGCAGGCAGATTCTTAACCACTGCACTACCAGGGAAGCCCCAAAATATTTTTGAACTTCCCTTTTCCTTTCTTCTTTGAACCACAAGTTATTTTATAGTATGTTTCTTAATATTAAAATAATTGGATATTTCATATATTTCTTTTTGTTATAAATTTCTAATATAATTATGTTATAGTTGGCAAATATACTCGGTATGATTTCAATTCTCTTAAATTTATTGAAACTTATTTTGTATCCTAGCATATGGTCTTTACTGATGAATATTCCATGCCACTTTTAAAAAAGTGTATTCTATGGTTATTAGTTGTAGCTTCCATAAATGTCAACTGAGTCAATTTGATTGATTTCGATAGTAAGGTTTTATATATTTGTACTGATTTTCTGGCACTTGTTCTGTCAGTTACTGAATAAAGAGTGTTGAAATCTTCTATGACAAATGTGGATTTGTCCATATCCCTTTGGTTCTGTCAGTTTTTGCTTCATGTATTTTAAAGCCCTGTTTTTAGGTGCACACACACTTATAATCACTATGTCTTTGTGATGAATTGACCTTTTGTCAATATGAAATGTCTCTCTTTTTCTCTGATGATATGGCTTGACCTAAAATCTCCCTTCCTGATATTAATATGGTCATTCCAGCTTTCTTGTCACTAGTGCTTGCATACCATGTCTCTTTCTATTGTTTTATTTTAAACTAAACTATATCTTAATATTAAAGTGGGTTTCTTGGGACTTCCCTGGTGGTCCAGTGGTTAAGACACCATGCTTCCACTGCAGTGGGCGTGGGTTCGATCCCTAGTGGGGGAACTAAGATCCCCGCATGCTGTGCTCTGTGGCCAAAAAAATAAAAATAATAAAAGTAAATATTCCAAGGCAATTAAAAAAAATAAAGTGGGTTTCTTGTAGTCTGCATGCAGGTGGGCTTAATTACAATAAGCCTGAGGGATTTTAGTTTTATTCAATCTATTAAAAATACTGAGAGAATGCTATGTTGCTTTATTTAAATAACTTTAAGTAAATTTATTATTTTAAATAAATAGTTGAATAGTATTTGACATGAAAAATATAGCACCCATATTTGAAAAATCAGCATACTTCACTCTTTTGTTGTTTGTTTATGCCCTTCATTTCCCTCCTCCCCATATCATGGTGGTTAAGAGTGCAGACTCTGGGACTTCCCTGGCGGTCCAGTGGTTAAAGACTTTGCCTTCAAATGCAGGGAGTGCAGGTTCAATCCCTGGTTGGGGAGCTAAGATCCCACATGCCTTGTGGCCAAAAAACCAAAACATAAAACGGAAGCAATGTTGTAATAAATTCAATAAAGACTTTAAAAATGGTCCACATTAAAAATTAAAAAAAAAGAAAGAATGCAGGCTCTGGGGCTTCCCTGGTGGCGCAGTGGGTAGGAATCCACCCGCTAATGCAGGGGATATGGGTTCAAGCTCTGCTCCGGGAAGAGCCCACATGCCACGGAGCAACTAAGCCTGTGTACCACAACTACTGAGCCTGTGCTCTAGAGCCCACGAACCACAACTACTGAGCCCGTGTGCCACAACTACTGAAGCCCACACGCCTAGAGCCCCTGCTCTGCAACAAGACAAGCCATCGCAATGAGAAGCCCGTGCACCGCAACGAAGAGTAGCCCCCGCTTGCCACAACTAGAGAAAGCCTGAGCACAGCAACAAAGACTCAATGCAGCCAAAATAAATAAATAAAATAAATTAAAAATAAAAAAAAAGAATGCAGGCTCTGGGGTTCACATTAGTAGGATTCTAATCCTGGCCCAGCCCCTCTTTAGCCATGTGTTTGGGAGAGTTTCTTAACCTCTCCATACCTCAGTTTTCTTATCTGTATAATGGGAATATACAGATAAGAAATATACATTACCTTTCTAAGTGTTATTTTGAAGAATAAATGAGATAATTTATGCAAAGCACTTAACCCAATGCTTGGCATATAATAGGTGCTCAATAATTGTTAGCTGTATTATTATTGTTATTGCTACTACTACTAAACTTAACGATTTATAGGAAAGCAGAGATCTGCTTTCTACAGCAACTCTATTAACCTTTACTTTATTTGGATTTGAATAATCTAGTATTATTTATCCCATGTATATGGTACATGGGATGTACTGTAGTTGTATAATCAAGTCATTAAATGTCAAAAAGGGAGCTTTCTTCAAGGGAGTGGCTGCACTGGACTATTCTTGGTGGCAGGTACTTGCCTCATGTCTCAGAGGGATAGAAAAGCTCATGAATGAAACCTGGGATCATAAAATGTCAAAAATAGAAGGTTTGTTCTTTTGCAGAAAACTGAGCCTCAGATCCACATTAGCCTTGCTGGAGCCTGTCACACCCCAACTCCTCTGACAGAGCAGGAGAACCTTCCAAGGTCAGAATACAAATAGTTAAGTTAGGAAAAAATCTGCAAGTGGAAATTAGGTGGTGCGAATTTTGAATGTTTACCGGAAAGTGTTAGAGGCTGGTTGGCCAGAAATAGAGAAAGGGCTTCTGCTCTGAGTGAGAGTTTAGATGAAATTGTGCTGCTCAAATGATCTCTGGTGCAGAATTATTATTTTTACTTCCCAGTGCATTTTGCACTGAAACTTTATAAAATACAGTAAAAATGAGTTATTAGAAAAATACATCTAAAAAGCAAAGACGTACAGAATACAAGTCTAACTTTTTCTTTATCGTTAATTCAACAGACAAACGTAATTGTTATAAAAGTTACTACATGCTTATTCTCAGTTTCTTGACCTATTTTGTTGTGGATCAGTAACAAATAGTTTGCAGACTGGCTCTGGATTTAGGGGACCTCTTTTTTTTTTTTTTTTTTTTTTGGCCACGCTGCGCAGACTGCAGGATCTTAGTTCCCCAGCCAGGGATAGAACCCGCTCCCTCGGCAGTGAAAGCACGGAGTCCTGCCCACTGGACTGCCAGGAAATTCCCTAGGGGACCTCTTACAGTCTGACATTCTGTACTTTTATTTGAAACCCAAATAGCTGTGTCTTGAATCTAAGGGGAACTCCTCCCTTACACATCAATTAATTTAAAAAAAAAGTATTAATGAATTTTAAAAATGTTTGTTTAAAACCTATCATGGATGGGTTAAACACATGCTATATATGAAAGTAAATGAGAAATGATCCCCTTTCTCAGTAACTATGGGCTAGTGGAGAAGCGAACATCCCTGTCTGTGATATGGAAGGGAAGCCAGCACATCTAGGAGAGCGCTGTGGGTGTGTTGTCAGGGGATCCAGAGTAAGGAGCATCCCTGATAGCAGTGGAGGAGTCAGAAGAGCTCTGGAGGACATGGCCTTGAAGGCTTGGAAGGCTGCAGGTGGGAAGATGCAGGGCCAGGTATGCTGAAGGAATGAGTAACTCTCAAAAACCTTGGCATACTTCTTTTCATGTTTAAAACATCTCTGTGAGGTTGAGAGGTATTAAGAACCTCCACATAGACAGAAACTGAAGCACAGACATGCTGTTGTTGTAAAGCCCATAGGTGGCATTGAGCAATTTGTCATGGACTGAATGTATCCCCTCAAAATTCATATAGTATTACAACCCTGCCTCCCAATGTGATGGTACTAGGAGGTGGGGCCTTTGGGAGGTGATTAGGATTAGATGAGGTCATGAAGGTGGAGCCCTCAGAATAGGATTAGTGCCTTTTAAGAGTCATGAGAGAGTTTGCTTCTTCTCTCTCTTTCTGCTATCTGTGAGGATACACCCAGAGGCAGTCTGCAACCTGGAAGAGGGTCCTCATCAGGACTTAATCATGCTGCTACCCTGATCTTGGACTTCCAGCCTCCAGAATTTGAGAAATAAATATCTGTTATTTATAAGCCTTCCCAGTCTATGGTACTTTGTTATAGCAACCTGAACTAAGACACAGGTCCTCTGGATTATTTAAATCTTTGTTTTTTTCAACTGTAAAATAAGCCTAATAACATTAACCTTGTTCACAGGGTGAGAGATAAGGCACAGACATTATATTCCTTTATAAATGTACACATAGTTACATTACAAAGTACTGGCACATTATCTGATACGTAGTAAGAGTGCAACAAAGTGTGACAATTATTATGTTATTATTAAACAGCTGGGCCAGGACCATGTGTCAGGTGAGAACTAGGGCTGTGGTGGAGGTCATTTTTGGGGATGGAAGGATTCTTCTCAGCATTCCTTTCCCCATTCTTTTGGTAACCTTCCCTTGGGGAACTGTCAGTCCCTCACTTCATGCAGTTCTCATGGGTCTGCTTACTCACGGGCCACAGGGACCACATGTGATCCAGATCTGGCCAATTGTATTTCCCCATTCTTTTAGCCACAGTGATTGACTGAAGGATGGGCACTGAGTTGCAGTCTGGACCAATCAGAATCTTTCACTGAGGTTTGTGTATATGCACGTTGAGAGAAAAAAATTACCTTCTCTTTCAGGCTGTCTAAGCTGGGCTGAAAAGAACTGGGTCTGTCACAAGTAGCAAAGCCTTAGAGATGGAGAAAGGGGAGGGGGAGAGGGAAATGAAAATACCATCAGGTCTCTGAATTTACACCTCAACTTTCCAGTTATTTGAATCTCTACGTTCCAATTGTCTGTCACCTGCACCCCTGACTAATGCAAGGACTAGCTCAGGTGTCCAGATTCTTGTCTCAACAAGTTATTCTTTAGGTCACGGCTTTTCAAGAGACATCTCCATGATGTACTAATTAGTCAAAATTATTTAGGACAGATTCTGGGGTGAAGTTGAGGCAAGAGAATAACAAACCAGGAATTCCCTGGCGGTCCTGTGGTTAGGACTCGGCGCTTTCACTGCCGAGGGCCCAGGTTCAATCCCTGGTCGGGGAACTGAGATCCTGCAAGCTGCACAGCATGGCAACCGCCGCCCCCCCCCCTCCCCCGCCAAATAATAATAGTAATAAAAAGAGAATAACAAACCAATGTGTGCCCTGCTATGTAAGAGCCGTAAACCCCACCAGGGATGCAAAACACTAAAAAGTTAACCAAGAAAATAAACCGAGCTACGACAAGTGCCAACTGACTTAAAGTGCTATGAGAATCCAGAGAAGGGAGAGAGCCTCATGATATTTGGGGACTATTGGGAAGCTTTAGAGGAGGATGCAGGGATTTGAGCTGGGTATGGAAGGACAGTTCAGACAAGTGCTTTAGGAGAGAATTTCAAGAGAGTGTTGTCATGGGTGTGGAACCCTGGAGATGGTAGGCTACCTAGTGTGGAGAGTTCCTGTTGCAGGGCAGTAGGAAGTAAGAGTGGAAAGATAAAATGGTGCCTTATGTACTTTTTGAAAATTCTGTTATGGAAACTTCAAACATATTCAAACATAGGATAGTATAACGGATCACCTGCCGCCATCAGCCAGCTGCAACGATAATCAATATTTTATCCTTCTTATTTTATCTACCCACCTAATCTTCATCATCTTCCTCCCCCCCATTCCCCCCACTGGAATATTTTAAAGCAAATCCCAGACATCATATCATTTTACCCTTAAGGGCTTCATTATTATCTTGAAAAGGTAAGGTAAGGGCCTCTTTCTGCAATATAAGCACAACATTTATCATACCTTAAAAAATAAAAAACAATTTCATAATATATTATCTAATTTTCAGTCCATGTTCGATTTTTGTCTCAAAATTGTCTTTTGTAAGACAAATTGTCTCAAAAATGTCTTTGTACCGATGGTTTGTTTGAATCAGGATCTAAAAATGGTCTGCACATATATTTGGTTTTGTCTCTCTTTTTTTTTTTAATTAATTAATCTTTGGCTGCTTTGGGTCTTCGCTGCTGCGTGCGGGCTTTCTCTAGGTGCGGCGAGAGGGGGCTATTCCTCAGTTGCAGTGCATGGGTTTCTCATGACAGTGGCTTCTCTTGTTGTGGAGCATGGGCTCTAGGCGTGCGGGCGTCCGTAGTTGTAGCATGCGGGCTTCAGTAGTTGTGGCTTCTGGGCTCTAGAGTGAAGGCTCAGTAGTTGTGGCACACTGGCTTAGTTGCTCCGCGGTATGTGGGATCTTCCCCATCCAGGGCTCGAACCTGTGTCCCCCGCATTGGCAGGTGGATTCTTATCCACTGCGCCACCAGGGAAGCCCTGGTTGTGTCTCTTGAGTCTCCTGTCATCAACAATAATTCCCACTTACCCCTTTTAAAAACTATGTATTTGTTGAAGGAAGTTGGTCATTTTTCCCGTGGAATTTTCCACATACTCGATTTGGCTGATTGTATCATCATGGTGTAGTTCAAAATGCTTCTCTGTTGCCTGAATTTCCTGGAAATTGGTAATAATGAGGTCCAGAGGCTTGATTCGATTCTGCTTCAGTTACTGTTATTATTATTTTGAGGGTGAGAATACTTTATAGGTGGTGCAGAGCAGTTCCTAATGCCTGTCATTAAGAGACACATAATATCTGACTATTCCCTTTCAGAGATGTTACAGTTGATCAGCAAATTTTAGTTAAAAACGCTGTTGTAGTTTTTTCTGTCCCTCTCTGGGATTCTGACCTGAGACCATGGGGGCTGGGCTGCTGGACAAATCTAATTCACAGACCAGGCTGCACTCAGAATCACCCTTCCTCTGGGACCAGGGAGGCATTGTTCCTGGGCCAAGCTTATGCCTGACCTTTGCAAGCTTCCCTTGGGTGGTAGAATTCCCAGGAAGCTATTCAGGCCCTCAGGCAAATAAGGTTCCTGCTGGCCTGCCTACCAGTCTGTCAGACACTTCTGAATCTTTGAATGAAGTGAGGGAAGTCCAAAGAGATTTGTCAGGATGTGTGATATTAGATTTCTTTAGCAAGAATGCTTGTCACTTTGCCACTTTCCAGTGAAAAAATTCCCACTGATTGTGTCTAAAAATGCAAAATAAAATGAAGAATCAAGGCAATTTCACGCGAAAATATGAAGCCATGGAAACTTACCGAGTAATACAGGGGGGCTTTTCTTTTCCTTTATGGTCTTGAATTAAACAGCTTGCCCTTTGAACTGGATAATTTGATTATGTAGTCGAATCCCGTGGGCAGTTTAGGTTTGCCCCCTAGATTATTATGACTCCTCTGCCCTCCATATATGAAGATAATTGTGTCAGCTTCAGACTTTTTAAACCTATAGTAGAATTTGGATTATGGTAGGCTTTAAATATAGGAAAATTGTTTTATGTAGATTGGTGAACGTGATAATTTAGTTTTTAATTCATTTGACTCAGCTGCTAAAGAGAGTTCAGCTTTAGAAATTAAGAAACTCTATACATGCTTTTCTTTCATAGGATTTTGAGATCCTTTGCAAACATGAGGTTATAGAAAGCAAATGCATCTGCTCTGCCTTCTTGTTCCCTCATAATATCTTGTGTTTTGGGATGTTTCATTTCTGTGTCTGCCCTGGGGGCTTGTTCTGTGTCAGGTGATATGCTGACCTTCTCCTGGATTAATTTCCACATTCAGGAAGGTTTTCTTTTTTCATAAAACATTAGTTTTGTTCATAGACAGTATTAAAATGTTTGGAGAGGTGTTATGAAGTATTTCACATGTTTGTCTGCATCTTTTAATAAAGAGGGCTTCTCAAATTTATTTATTCCATCTTAGGCTTCCTTTCTTTTTCTCTCTCTTTCACTGAAAACTGAACTAGATGAAGTCCCTAGAGGAACTTTATCTTATACATCATTGTTTCCCCAGTTCTGAGTACAGTGCCTGGCCCATGGCAGGTGTCCAGTGAATATTTACGGAATGAGTTAATGAGTGAAAACGAACTTTGGGAATTTTCTTTCCTCTTTCCAACCTTAAATTCCCCAACTAGGACACCCATGTTTATTCTGATTTTTATGAAACTCTAAATATCAATTATGAGCCACTCCTTTTGCCTAGAGAGATTTAAGATTTATTTTTCTTAGATAAATGCTCAGCTAAATTCAAGTTGCTAACTCCAGTTTCTAGGTAATACTAGAATCAGGCTGGAACATTTTGACCAAGGGCTGTGGTTATGAAAAATCTTCCAAGACTAAAGTCAAAGATAATGGCACTGTATTAATTTCCCGCTGTAAAGTTACCGAGGTGGCTCAAAACAACAGGAAATTTATTCTCTCACAGTTCTGGAGGCCAGAAGTCTGCAATCATTATCACTGGGCTGAAACCAAGGTGATGGCAGAGACCCCCTCCCTTGAGAGGCTGTTGGGGAGAATCCGTTCCTTGTCTCTTCCAGCAAGGAAATGGTGCTGGCGGCCGCTGCACCTGAAGTATTTATCAATTATATTTTGAAAGTGGGGGGACAGAAAAGAATGCAAAATTTCCAGATAGAAATATGCCATTAAAAATTACTCTCTGCAGCAGAAATTGCAACTATTTTGCTAGCCTCCAGTGCCCCCTTTTCTTTTAGCTCTGTACACCCTTCTCCCTGAACTTTTAGCAGGTAGAGATGACGGTGACCAGCCTTTTTTTGTAGCGGGTGGGGCTATATGATCTAGTTCTCACTGCTGGGTGTGAGTTGAAGTGATGTGGGCAACTTCCACATCACTTTCTTGAAGAGAAATTGCTTGCCTTCTCCTTCCTCTTCTTCCTCTTCCTTTGGGAAGAGATGCAGGTGTGAAGGTCTGATCGCACAGGTGAGAGTACCACCCTCCTGCCCGGTAGAACAATGAGATAGATTGTGTCCTAGAGCACAGCTGCTTTACCACCCCATACCACCCGCTTCCCTCTGGGACTACAGGAGAGGGAAATAAACTGTATTGTTTGAGTCATCATTTTGGAGTCTCTTTGTTATAGCAGCTTAGCTCACACATGAACTAATACACAGAAAAGACTGGGAATGAAGCTCATTTCTTGGTTTCTACTACTGCTGTTTGTCTGTTTACTAAGACATGCTGGATGACAGATATTAATATTGCTTTGCATTGCTATATAATTTTTAAAAGACAATTCTTCGTACTTCAAAAGCAGCTAGTTATCACAAGCTGTGTCTGGGTAAGCTGATTATTTTGTCTCTTCTACACTGGGTTCACTTATGCCTGCTTAGAAAGTCCTGTTTTACTCTGAATTGCTAGAGTGGACTTTTCATTAGTTAGTATGAATCTATCACCACGATATGTCTTTTCTGCAACAGCCTTCTGGGGACTCTTTAAAAGCCTTCGTAAGAAATACAGTGTCGGGCTTCCCCGGTGGCGCAGTGGTTGAGAGTCTGCCTGCCGATTCAGGGGACACGGGTTCGAGCCCTGGTCTGGGAGGATCCCACATGCCGCGGAGCAACTGGGCCCGTGAGCCACAACTACTGAGCCTGCGCGTCCGGAGCCTGTGCTCCGCGACGAGAGAGGCCACAGCGGTGAGAGGCCCGTGTACCGCAAAAAAACAAACAAACAAAAAGAGTGGCCCCCACTCGCCGCAACTGGAGAAAGCCCTCGCACAGAAACGAAGACCCAACACAGCCAAAAATAAGTAAATAAATAAATAAATAAGAAATACAGTGTCTCCTAAATGTGTTTAAATTCACAAAAATAACCTCTGGGACCCTGGCTAAAGAGAATCTCTCCTAAACTTTATTGAAAACAAATCACTTCTTTCTTCTTTTGTAAAAGAAAAAGATCAAGAAAAAAATTTTTTACAAAGGCCATTCATTTCAATTATTAACAGATTTAAAAATAGAGTGAATACAAAAAAAAAATTTTTTTAATAGAATGAAAAGAAAACACACAAGTTTCATAATCTTACTATCCAGTTAGCAACTTGGTATAAATTCTTTCAGTGCTTCTTCTATAAACATATGTATATTTACTAAAATCAGACTATATCTTATAGTTTTATAATTTCTTCCTTAGAAGAAAAACCAAACATTTTTGGTAAATATGTCACTTTGACTAAGATGACTACCTTGGTAGCTGCAGAAGCCAGACTGGGCTCTCACAGAGGGAAGGTGGATCTCCTACTGAGTGAATTCGGGTTTAGTATGTAACATGTGCTTTATCTGTCTTCACATGGTGTGAGGTAGGGGAGAAGGAGCTGCACCGACCTATCTGTCATCTGTAGAAACTGCTCATGATTTACAAGCATGAGAATCTGCTAAGCCTATTGATTCAGCTCTGAATTGCAGGCTATTTATTTTTTCTTTCTCTTTCACTGTAGTGGTGAGAGAGAGTTGTTTGCCTAGTTCATTCAAAATAAGAATCCAGTACTGTTCCTATGCTTGTTGCCGATTTTCCTTTTGAAAAAGCAAGAGGACTGGAATGTAGCTGATCTTCTGAGCATTTACCAGGTGCCAGGCGCTGGTTAAGCGCAGCACACAATAATGTTTCCACCTCACAGAACCCTAGATACTGTTAGTCCCTTCGTTCAATTTTTCATGTTGGAAAATGGAGACTCAGAGAGGTTAAGCAACTTTTGCACGTTCTTAGAGCTAGTAAGTGTCAGAGCTGAAATTTAAACCCAGTCTGTGATTTCTAAGCTCACCTTTTAATCACCGGGCTTATTGTCTCCCAGAGTGAAACTAATTTACTTTTGCATCTTATTCTTCAAATACCCCAATTCCATCAAATCTGTGACACATCATTATTTCACATTCCAATAACAAAGAAAAGTGCTGCTAACTATAATTGTAAGATGCATTTCAATTTCTGAGAAGTAATAATGTGAAAATATGTGTCTTAGAATCGACGAAATATGATAAAATCGTAGGACTACTTTTTATAGAAACAAGAGGCTAATGCTGTGTTACCCACTTGTATGGGTGGTGCTGACGGTGTGACTTCTTGGCAGGTCTAGTATATTCTCAGGGTGAGTTCTTGCAGGCAGGACCATACATAATTTTCAGCTCACTTGCAGAAATGAGGGTTGTGTGGTTGGATTTGTTGCCACAGTTGGATAAGTCATTATTTTTCTTGCCAATGGTCCCAGAAGCTTGGAAGCACCAAGCTGCCTAGAGCTACTTGAAAATAATAATAGAAGAAGAGAATCAGGGCATAATGGATGAGGTATCCATTTGTATTTGTGATTCTGGATGTAGGATATGTACCTCTAGCAGTTCTTTCCCTGCAATGATGTATTGAACAACTACAATAGCAATGTTTTGTGGTTTCCAGGAAATATCAGCCAAAAAATTACAACTGAAGAAGGAAATGAAATCAGTCTGGCAGAATTATTCCAGGAGTGTAGAATGAGACCAACAGAGGAGTGAACACTGAGCCTTGAGAAATGCCTGCAGAAGGGGGTGAGAGAGAGAAGAAAAGGAGAAAGGTGGGGGAGGGGAGGGAGAAAGAGAGCAGGAGAAGGGGAAAAAAAACCCCACAAAAGGGCTAAATCACAGAGGCCAAAGAAGGGCAGAGTTGGGGGTCCGATGCTACAGAAGGGTTCATTGACAAATGACTGTTTGCTGTTCAAGGAGTTTAATGGGCTGATAGGAGAACAGAAGGCAATTGGAAAGCAGAGAAGACTCCTTTCCCCTTTATAATTTTATCAGAAATGTTACAAAGGTAAGGGTGGGAGAATCTCCACACAGTGGCTGGACAGGACCTCATGATACGGGTGTTTATCCTGTGGG
Source organism: Physeter macrocephalus (assembly GCF_002837175.3). Taxonomy (NCBI): domain Eukaryota; kingdom Metazoa; phylum Chordata; class Mammalia; order Artiodactyla; family Physeteridae; genus Physeter; species Physeter macrocephalus. Next base: position 19,193,118 of record NC_041224.1, read on the forward strand.
TCTTCTAACACCAGGGCTCACCTTCCTCCGCCTCCTTAAACCCTGCCCTCTCTTGAGACCAGGCCACCTCACTGTCTGGATTACTTCCTGCCTCTTGGGCTGAACTTTGTCCATCACCTTGACCGGATTTTTCTCCCTCTTCCTGCACCTTCAGTGTGGACTCTCCCCCTATTTTTATCCTTGGCCCTGTTCTCTCCCCTCTTGTCTACATGCTCTCTTTGGAAAATCTCATTTAGGTGCCTGGCTTCAATCACCATCTATTTGTTCACGATGCCTAAAACATACCTGTAGCCCAACCTCTCACCTCAATTCCTGACTCAGCCTCCTTCCCGTCTTCTCTCCCTTCTGTTCTTCTATGTGATAAATTTTGCAGCAAGGTGTACATGGCCCAAGAGAATGTACTTTAGGTACTAATTTTGCCCTTAGCCTGATCTTATGTTTTCTGCTTTCATTTTCCCTCTCCCTCTCCACTCTCTCTTACCTGGACTTCAGTCATTTTCCTGTCTTTCATCTTGGTTTGCTTTCGTTCTCCCAGTGTGAACTCTGTAACAGGAAAATTGGATCAAATCGGATGGAAATTCTTTAATGTCTCACCACTGCCTACAGGTTAAAACAACCGCCTTTCCCAGGGACACAAGTCCCTTCATGATCTGGCCTCTGTCTTCTTCTCTGACTTTATCTGTACCTGTTTCCCACTCAAGTTTTTTTTTTTTTTTTTTTTTTGTGGTATGCGGGCCTTCCTCTGCTGTGGCCTCTCCCGTTGCGGAACACAGGCTCCGGACGCGCAGGCTCAGCGGCCATGGCTCACGGGCCCAGCCGCTCCGCGGCACGTGGGATCCTCCCATACCGGGGCGCGAACCCGGCCCCCCTGCATCGACAGGCGGACGCGCAACCACTGCGCCACCAGGGAAGCCCCCCCACTCAAGTTTTGACTCAGGAATGCTGAATTACTGGTAGCTGTGCCTGTCACGTTTCTTTGCTTCTGCTTGAACTGTACCCCCTTTCCCCACTGAATCTGCTGGACAAACTCGTGGTCGCCCTCGGGTTTCTGACTCCCAGTGTGGATGCCCCGTTACTCAAGTTCCAACCGTACTTTTGCTTATCTCTGTTACAGCCACTACTGGCTCGTAACTGTCTGCTCTCCCCTGCTAGACTATAGAGGTTACAAGAGCAAGGACCCCCTTTTCATCATTGTACCTTTGTGCCTAGTACACTCCTGGTGTTAAACAAGAGGTTTTTGGTGTCGCTGAGGATAGTTTTGTCCGCCAAGAAGTGCATTCGGAGGTTTCCTCTGGTTTTAGAAACTGTCGTTCATTTAGGCAACATCAAAAATTCAAGTTCCTTCTCTTAAGGTCAACTTAGAAATTTATTTTATTTATAAATCTAGCAGATCTCAACACTTTAAGCAAAGGTTTTAATATTTGGCCCCATTTACAAATCCAAACTTTTACATATTTGAAACTGTATTTATGACCAATAAATATGTTGATTCCTTTTTTAAGTACTTCAGATGTCTGGCTGTTAAACCTTCCTAAATGTTTAATTCCTGTAAACCCAATAATTAAACATGTGATCATAAGTCACATGTAAATCGTTAATTGTTTTCTGGGGTTCAACCTAAGCTAGTGGAATTCCCTTGCTCCCTGTCTGCCTCAGCTCCAGCATCCGTGACTGGGAGCCCTTCCTGATCCTTAGGCAGGTATCTTGGCTCCTTCTCTGGAACCTGGCCTAGACTGTTCCCTAGGTACTGTCATCATCCGTCTATATAATTATCTCCCTCACTGAACTGCACCCCAGGCACCTAGCATAGTGTATCAGAGAATTCAATTCAATAAACTGTGAAGTGAGTTCATGGAGAGTTAAGGTATAGAGTATGTATCTTGTTAATTGCAATGATAACATTGTGGGTTAGGGAGCATCTTTCCTGTCCTCAAACTACCCCCCCCCCCCCCCCCCCCCCCCCCCCCCCCCCCCCCGCCGGGCCGGCTGGGAGCCCTTCCTGATCCTTAGGCAGGTATCTTGGCTCCTTCTCTGGAACCTGGCCTAGACTGTTCCCTAGGTACTGTCATCATCCGTCTATATAATTATCTCCCTCACTGAACTGCACCCCAGGCACCTAGCATAGTGTATCAGAGAATTCAATTCAATAAACTGTGAAGTGAGTTCATGGAGAGTTAAGGTATAGAGTATGTATCTTGTTAATTGCAATGATAACATTGTGGGTTAGGGAGCATCTTTCCTGTCCTCAAACTACCCACCCCCACCCCCCCGCCCCCCCGCCGCCCCAAGAGTTGGCTCTGGCGCCTCCCAGCATTGTGGTGAGCTTGGGATAAGACACAACCTGGTTAACTTGCCGGAGTTCTCCTAACAGAGACCAGGTCACACCTGGGTGTGTACGATGCTTGCTTCATTGACCTGTAAACTGCAAATATCTCTTTTCATAATGAGGTTTCTGAAATATTCCTCGTTTTTCAGAAACTCAAGCAATTAGCTAAGTTGGAACTGGCAATCACCAGTGAAAGGACCAGATATTTCCTGTGCTGTTGTTTCCAGTTATGCCAGGGGTGGCACGGATTACTGGGGGAAGGAAGATTGAAATGTCAGTCGACATTTCATTCCCTTGTGTGCGACTTGGCAGGACCCTGACGTTGTGATCTCCTCGAAGGTCACCTGGAACCTTTTATGTGCCCTGAACTTTCTTTTCAACGAAACAACTACAGCACAGCTTCTTGGCTGTATCTTATTTATTTATATTTATATCTTACTTGCTTTTAGCAACAGCAAGCAACGAGCTATCCCAGCCCAGAAAAACTGAGATGCATTTTGTTTCTTTGGCAACTGTTATATCACTCTTGGCTTTTTTTATTTGATGAGAAGGTAGTGGAGAAAAAAATGATAATGATTATCTCACACAGTATTATGTAGGCATTTTTTCAAAGCAATCTTACACTTGAAAATAATTTTAGAATATGTTAGAAAAATATAAAAGAAAAATGTAAGGAAAAGGGAAGAATCAAATTACTGTAAGAAAAGGTAAAATATCATAATTGCCTTAAGAGAAAAAAATCTACAGTGTAATTAAAGGAGTCATTTTCAAAGTGTTTTTCATAATTTAAAAAATTGCCTTGGGCTTCCCTGGTGGCGCAGTGGTTGGGGGTCCGCCTGCCGATGCAAGATTGTCTTATGTACACTAGCAATGAAAATAGTGGGAATCTAATAAATGAAATGTAATCCTTTTCTATATTGCTCTCATATATTGTTGTACCTGCTTTCTACTATTTTGTTTCTCACACTCACATACACACTTAACGAATTAAGGACGATCCTAAAACAGAAGAAAATCAAAGATATATCAAGTATGTGCACTGCCTATTCATGTCTACTTATTTCAATATTAACATGGTATCAACAAATTCAGAAAACAGATTATACACTAACAGGGTAATGGTAATTTTTATCATATAAGGTAGGTACTTAAGCAATTCTTAGATCTTAATCACAATTTGGAATAAACACTAATCTAGACGAGTAATAAGCTGGGCAGTTTGTTTTGCAAAAAAAAAAGAAAAAAAAAAAAAAGAAAAAAAAAAAAAGAAAAAGGAGTCAGGTATCACTGGGTGAAGAAAAACAGTAGTGGAGACTCCTAGCTGTCTACCAAATGCTGTTCTCCCATTCTTCCTTAGTATTCGAATGGTACTGGGGATCTTGGCTGCACTCCCAGGGACTGAATTTCTTGCTCCCCTCCCGACTTTACAGCAGCGGTCCCCAGCCTTTTTGGCACCAGGGACCGGTTTCATGGAAGACAATTTTTCCATGGACTGGAGGGTGGGGGACGGTTTCGGGGTGATTCAAGTGCATTACATTTATTGTGCACTTTATTTCTATTATTATTACATTGTAATATATAATGAAATAATTATACAACTCACCCTAATGCAGAATCAGTGGGAGCCCTGAACTGGTTTTCCTGCAACTAGATGGTCCCATCTGGGGGTGATGGGAGACAGTGATACCCGAAGTGTGTTGCTTATGTCCAGTCTACTCCATAAGATGCAGTTTAATTGTCACTTGCCACTCACTGTTAGGGCTTCGATATAAGTCTGCAAGCAATTGATTCATTATGGTCTCTGTGCAGTCAAACCTCTCTGCTACTGATCATCTGTATTTGCAGCCGCTCCCCTCAGATCATCAGGCATTAGATTCTCATAAGGAGCGTGCAACCTAGATCCCTCACTTGCACAGTTCACAGTAGCGTTTGGACTCCTAGGAGAGTCTAATGCCGCCGCTGATCTGACAGGAGGTGGAGCTCAGGCGGTAGTGCAAGCGATGGGCAGCAGTTGTAAATACAAATGAAGCTTCGCTCGCTCACCTGCCACTCACCTCCTGCTGTGCCGCCTGGTTCCTAACAGGCCATGGACCACTCACTACCGGTCTGGCCCCAGGGGTTGGGGACCCCTGCTTTACAGCAGAGGGTGGCTGCGTGACTCAGCTCTCACTAGTGGAATGTGTGCAGGAGTACTGGGAGCAACTTCTGATTCACTTACTTGAGGGAATCTCTGGTCCTGGACTCAGCTCTTTCCCCCTTTCTTGCAGGCTGGCTTGGCCACAGCTTGGAAAACCTGGGAAGCCCTGTGTTGAAGAAATGCCATCTGCCGGCCGGGAACAGGGGTAAACCCACCTGCAAGTCCCAGACTGTTAGATGAGCAAGATCTGAAGACACTGAGTCAGTCCTGGAGCCCCATTTTTCCTCTTCTAAGTATGTTGCTTCTCAGTCTCTTTCTCTGTACGTCCCTTCTAACCCCTGAGGTTAGAAGGTTGGGACCTCCTCATCTTTTCATCCAGACTCTTGTTACGGGCTCCAGTCTCATCCCGCCTCTTTGGGGCACCTTCTCATCAAGCCAAGCGCACCCTCTGCTCGGCAGCTGAATGAATTCCCTGAAACGACAGCCTGGAGTGGTCTCTTCCAAGCCACGGACCACGGCATTTACTCAGCCTGTCGGCCTGCCTCCTCTCCTCCAGCCTGGCCAGCTCTCCTCTGTGGAAGCTTTTCTAGGTAAGGAATGAATTTTCCTGATCACTCTTAACAAGTATTTTTACAGCTGGTTTTTTCAAATTAGCATCCAAACAAGATCCCCACACTGTATTTGATTTTTCCCTATTTTCAGTGATTTGTTGGTAAAACCAGGTCATTTGTCCTAGCTAATGAATACACCCTGGATGTGTCAGATTTCTTTGTTGTGGGGTCATTTAAAGTATTCTTGTATGTCAGGTCTTTTAGCAGACATTTTAATTTGGCCACGAGAACAAGTTAGGAGTTCTGGTTACTGATCTTATTACTTTGGACAAGCCTCTCTCTCTCTCTCTCTTTTTAAAAAAATTAATTAATTTATTTATTTTTGGCTGCGTTGGGTCTTAGTTGCTGCGCATGGGCTTTCTCTAGTTGCGGAGAGAGGGGGCCACTCAGTAGTTGTGGCGCACAGGCTTAGTTGCTCTGCGGCATGTGGGATCTTCCCAGACCAGGGCTTGATCCCGGGTCCCCTGCGTTGGCAGGCGATTCTTAACCACTGCACCACCAGGGAAGTCCCCTGGACAAGTCTCTTATGTTCTCTGTATTAGAGAACATACCCTTACCCTTCCCCCGCCAACTCCTTGATGCATGTCTTTGTTTTTCTATCTGAAAACCAGGGATGATAATAACGTATTCTACCTTTAGAATGGCATGAGAGTGAAATGAGGTGCTCTATGGGGTAAATATTAAGGTTCTTAGGAAGAAAGCACTATATAAGAATGAAAAGAAAAACTTTTCTTAGGCTGCTGGGAATACGGTGAATTTAGCAATACAGAAGCTTTCGTGCCATGTGGGAGAAGGTATGAATTCATTGGATACAGAGATCGATACCATTCCTTTCCTCTCTGCATAAATATCAAGGTTTCTAGCCCTAAATGGTAAAGGAGGGTGCAAAAAAAGCAATACAATTAGAAGTGTCACATCACATTAAGTTTATTCTGTTTGTCTTCATTACTGCTTCCAGTAACTGTGAGTACCATGAAGGGATCTAGCTGTTTCTTTACTCTTGATGGTGTGATAACAGCAATACAGGATGAAAAGAACATTCTGATGTGGAAAACTGCACTGCATAGGGCAATGATAGGATGTCTGGAGAGGTGACAGGAGACCTCTCAGCTTTCCTCGTTAGACCCCAAAGTTTCAAGTCAGGGATTTCCATCCAAGGTACTAATGCTGCTCTGTCGTCCTCCTTGCCACCGCCCTGCTCATCACACTGTTCTCTTTACAAACCAGGATTCTTGAGCATAGTCTGCTGCAGGGTCCCCTCTCCTGTTCCTCTCAAGGCCTTAACTGTCAGCACCTCCTGCCCTAAGTGAACATGGAAACTCTTGGTTACAAAAAGATTGGTTGTGGGAGTTCCCTGTTGGAATTTGACACCATAGCCAAATATAAAAGCTCAGGGCAGGGACTTCCCTGGTGGCGCAGTGGTTAAGAATCTGCCTGCCAATGCAGGGGACACGGGTTCGAGCCCTGGGCCGGGAAGATCCTACATGCCGCGGAGCAACTAAGCCCGTGAGCCACAACTACTGAGCCCACGTGCCACAACTACTGAAGCCCATGCACCTAGAGTCCGTGCTCCGCAACAAGAGGAGCCACCACAATGAGAAGCCTGCACACTGCCCGGAAGAGTAGCCCCTGCTCGCCGCAACTAGAGAAAGCACGTGCACAGCAACAAAGACCCAACGCAGCCAAAAGTAAACAAATTTATATATATATAAAAAAAAGCTCAGGGCAGTCTTTTACTCTTGAGAGACTGAAAAATACTTTCAATATTTAGAAGATAAGGAAAAGCACTTCTGGGAATTCCGTGGCGGTCCTGTGGCTAGGACTCGGCGCTTTCACTGCCAGGGCCTGGGCTCAGTCTCTGGTCTGGGAACTGAGATCCCGAAAGCCACAAGTTGCGGCCAAAAAGAGAAAAAAGAAACAAAAGAAAAGCACTTCTGCTTCGGAGTTTGCCCTGTGTCCTGGCAGGACTGCTTGCAGTCCTTGGCTTCCCTTCCTAGCATCACTCACCACGTAGCATCCTTTAAGCAAGAAACCCTGGGTTACTCAGTCAACATTTGCTAAGGGCCTGTATGAATGGAAGATGATATTGGGCAGGAAGCTTTTTACTTGGTATAGCAGGCTGCGTGGTGTCCCCCCAAAAGATATGTTTACCTGGAACCTCAGAATGTGATCTTAATTGGAATAACAGCCTTGACAGATGTAATTAGGTAGGAATCCGGAGATGAGATCACCCTGGGTTTAGATGGGCCCTGAATCCAATGACGAGTCTCCTTAAATGAGGCAGAAAAGGGGAATACATAAAGGCAGAGGCGGAGAAGGTCATGTGAAGACAGAGGCAGAGATTAGGGTGATGCTCCCTTAAGCCATGGGACGCCTGGCATCACCAGAAGCTGGAAGAAGCCGGACGAAATCTCCCCTCGAGCTTTTGGAGGAGTGTGATGCTGCCAACACCCTGATTTCAGGCTTCTTACGTCCAAACTGTCCACTGTTTCAAGCCACCAAGGTTGTGGTGATTTGCTACAGCTGCCCTAGGGGACTAAGACACCTGGGCTATGTGAGGACTTCACCCTTTACCTGCCCCTTAGTCACTTACAAGGAATTTGGGCTTGAAAAATTATTTCCCTGTTCAGATAAACTCCAAACCATTCTTTTGCAAGGGCAGAAGCTGACAGTTCTTGGAACAGCTGAAATTTAAGAGAGAAGTGGTGGAGAGATAGTGGAGGTTGGCCCATCTGGCCAGTTAGAAGGGTTCTCACAGGTTTGCAGTGTCCTGGTGTGATGACCATGGTCCAAAGCTATGTCCTCAGGTTTACAAATTCAGAAACATTTATCTTTTTTTTTTTTTTTTTTTTTTTTTTTTTTTTTTTGCTGTACTGCGAGGCTTGTGGGATCTTAGTTTCCTGACTAGGGATTGAACCTGGTCCCTCAGCAGTGAAAGCACAGAGTCCTAAACACTGGACCACCGGGGAATTCCCAGAAACATTTATCCTTTTATATAGAGATGAATAAGTTCTTAGGGGGTAATTTGCAGTAAAAGTAAAGTCATGATAGAATTATAAACTATAAAGATGATGTGTTAATTTAAGTTAGGAGACATAGCTCCCTGGTGACGGAAACGCTCATATACATCGTTCAAGGCTCCCCCTTTCTAGATTTGGATTCCAGACAAACCACATTAATCGCTGGAAAATTGCCTGATGCTCATCCACGACCGTGTCCTCCTTCTGGGCATGGGGCCACACGAGGAGTTCTTTCTACTGGAATGTGAGCAAAAGTGAGGTTTACCTCTGGGCCAAGAATCTGAAGAGTGGGTGTACTTTCTCTACCCTCTCCCTCCACATCCACCCACTCCAAGGACTCAGGTGATGGTGGAGCCACAATATTAAATGGTCCTGAGTCCCTGAAGGACAGTGTGGCGCTTACCTGTGCCCCAGCTGTCACTGGAATGTGACATGCCAGAGACAGAAATCTTATTGCTTTAAGCCAGTGTGATTTCAGGGTTATTCACTCCAGCAGCTAGTAATACATTTGGTGAGCATGAAATTAGAGTAAAGGGATTTGGGTAGCCATGAAGAATGTTCCATCCAGATGTGGTAAATCTTGTGAACTGCTCCTTCCCCACAGTGGAGCCCAGTTCTCCAGGAACCAGCATTTTTATGTTCTCATAGCTAGTGGCTCCCTACCCGGACAGGACTGGATAAACACTAAGAATTCTTCCTCCTTGCGGCTCTGATTTTTCTGGTCTCCATGCTCAGTATCCTTCTTCTGCTAAAACATCCTCATCAAAGGGGTATAAGCTGCAGGCTTCTTGGGTGAGACTCACATGGGTCATGCACCCTGTGCCCTGGTCAGTTAGATTAGATTTGGAGAGTCTCAGATTTCCTCTTTTGAGCTATCTTCTCAGATGAGTGATCTTAATATTTATATAGTATCAAGTATATAACTTTCTTTTCACTTTTTAATTATAAAATTGATACATGACATGGTAAAACATAAAAGATAAAACAGAAAAGGTGGAAGTCTCCTTTTCCTTCCTCCCCACCCATCCCCAGAGGTAAATCCTGGTAATAGTCTCTTGTTTATCCTTCCAGAAATTTTGGATGCATATACATGCATCTATTTAAAAACACAAATAAATGGTATTTGTCTCTATATTTTTTACCTTGCATTTTGCACTTTTCATTCAAGAATATATCTTGGGTATTCTTGAAATATCAGAGATGAATAAACATATCTCCTGCCTCTGGAGGCATATAAATCAGGACTATAAGTGAACTAAAAAGGAGCATAGAGTTGACCACTGAACAGTCTGGCGGGGGGGGGGGGTGTAGGGGCACCAACACACCCTGGTATCCTTGGGGGATTGGTTCCAGGACCCGATTTGGGTAACAAAACCCACAGATGCTCAGGACCCATTGTCGGCCCTCAGTCTCCACGGTTCTGCATCTGCAGATTCAACTAATCATGTACAACTGTCCTCCTGAGTCTTGGAAGAACAGAAACCTAATTTATCAATCCGTGAATTCTGGAGAGTGGAATGTTTCCCAGGGGTGGAGTCCCATGAACCAAACTCAAAGAGTGATGGAAAAGCCAAAGTAACTGCCAATTTCCTATGACTCAAAGGGCCAAGGGGACTGAATACTAGCAGTCTTTGGCCAACGGCAAAGGCAGATTACATGGGAAGTCAAATTCTGTAAGAGGAAGTTGCTTAGTGACCACAGAAATTGGAACAAGGGGAGTTTGTTTCATAATTTACATGTTTAATGATGCCAGGCTAAGATGATCTGATCCATTCATCACTACAGAGGGAGATACCTGCTGTCCTGCCCAGGCAGGGAGAGCCAATGGGTTAGATCATGTCTCTCTCCCCTTGGCGCAGGGTCAAGTGCTATTCAAAGTGCTTTGACAGAGCTGCTGATCATTGGCTACACAAAGTTTATCCCAACAGAAATCTTGGTTGTAGGAGCTGAGCTCAGAAAATGTTATGTTCATTTTAACACTGTAAATCAACTATACTCCAATAAAAATTAAAAAAAAAAAGGCTAAAGTGGTTAAAAAAAATAGTATGCTCATTTTGATGAGGGTAAATGAATTCTACTGCTTGCCTAGAAAGGAGAGACCATCTGTTTCCGACAGTTCTCTGGTCCTCCCTGACTTTTCATGGACACCAGATCTTCTCCTTGACCACCAGGAGGGCCCTAACCTCCCATCATCTCTTCTCCTCCTGTTTATCCACTGCTCCAGGCGCTCAAGGGTTACACTTATTTTACTGACAATGGCTGCTGTTTCAGCTGCAGCCAAGTGAAGAAACAATTGCAGTTCCAGCACTCAGGTCGATTAATCACAGGTGTGCAACCTGGCACCCTAGCCCGCAGCCTTTTTGAACAGGAGACCTTGAATTAACATCAGAATGAAACCAAGTTGCCTCAGTAATGATGATTCATACAGAACTTCTGCCTGTTACTCATGAGAAATGCAAACCCCAGAACATTCTTAAGGCTTTATTTTTGACCTCTTAAGACAGTAATGTAATTTGAGAAGGGAGGGAGAAGCATGAGAATTAAGTGTCTGGTCAAATAATATGGGACACTGCAACTGACTGCCTCTGAGAAAGAAAAGAAACCACAAAAAATAATGCTGACTTGTACTTCACAGTAAATGGAGTACTGTTTTTATACTGTATTTTGTACAGAATTTGCAGTATCAGTTCCCTTTAGAGTGAGTTTTCAAATGCCGATTCTAAGTGTGTTTACCTATGTGTTAGGCTAAACTAGTCTACATTCTTAAAGCCTATGGCTGTTTTATGAATGTACACTCTATGTGTACTTGGGGAAGGAATTTAGACACTGTTGTTTTTCTGGACCATTCTCTTGCTTGATGCCAAATTTCCTATTGCTAATCCCTTGTCTGGATCCCTCTCCTGGGGAGTCTTGCCTAACCCCAAACCTGTAGATCTTCTGGGCAAAGAATGTTGGCTGACAAATCACTAGGTTTTGATGTTTTAAAGTGACACAGCAATTTTTGTTCCTATCTTCCAGCAAGCTGCAAAAAGATTTTTATCAGTTTGATTTATCACTGTGAAAGTGATCTCATGGTAGATTGAATTTCCTCTGAATTTTTAAAGTGGTAAATGAATAAATTGATCCCTTTTTTTTTAATATGGGAGAAATGTTGCCATAGTTATTTCTTGATTTTCAGCATGTAGCTTGAGTATATTGTGAGCTTATTCGTGGCAGTTCAATTTCTTATTATACCTTGGGGGTAGTGATACCCTCCTGATTTTGTTTTGTTTAAGACAGCATTACATTTATTTTTAAAGCCTGTTTTGGAGATTAACATTTGTAAGGCTTCATTCCCACATCATTTTCTCTCTTTCATTGTGATTCTGCACATTTGCCTCCATTTCCTGGGATCATCTTCCAACCTAAATCTTTGGAGCTACATTTTTCCTTTTATTGTTCCCTCAAAGAAAGACTCTTCACTGATAGTTAGGGAAATGCAAATTAAGCCCGTAAGGAAATACCACCTTATACCCATTAAGATGACTATTATTTAAGAAAAAACAAACAAACCAGGAAATAACAAATAATGATGAGAATGTGGAGAAACTGGAACCCTTGTGCACTGCTGAAGGGAAAGCCGAATAGTACAGCTGCTGTGGAAAACAGTATGGCAGTTCCTCAAAAACTTAGGCATAGAATTACCATGTGATCCAGCAATTCCACTTCTGGGTATACACCCAAAAGAATTAGAAGCAGAGACTTGAACAGATATTTGTACATCCATGTTCACAGCAGCATTATTCACAATAGCCAAAAGGTAGAAGCAACCCGAGTGTCCATTGTCAGATGAATGAATAAACAAAATCTATGCATACAATGGGATATTCAGCCTTAAAGAGGAAGGAAATTCCAACACGTGCTATAACATGCATGAACCTTGAAGACATTATGCTAAATGAAATAAGTCAATCACAGAAGGGCAAATACTGTATGGTCCCACTTATATGACGTACCTTGAATAGTCAAATTCATAGAAACAGAAAGCAGAATGCAGAATGGTGGTTGCCAGGGACTGCAGCAGGGGGAAAGGAAAGCTAGTGTTTAGTGGGTACAGAGCTTCAGTTGGGAAAGATGAAAAAGTTCTGGGTATGATGGGGTCCAGACAGTCCAGCCTGCCAGATCAAGGAAAAGAGTCTGGATGGAGAGAAAGTCATCTCACACTTTAGACATTGCAGAGCAGCTCAGTGTTTCACAAACTTGCCTGGTCATCAGAATCACCCTGGACTATTCCCAGCTCCACCTTCTGCAATCAGAACATCACAGGCAGGGGACTTCCCTGGTGGTCCAGTGGCTAAGACTCCATACTCCCAATGCAAGGGGCCTGGGTTTGATCCCTGGTCAGGGAACTAGATCCCACATGCCCAAACTAAAGATCCTGCGTGCCACAGCTAAAGAGCCTGCGTGCCGCAACGAAGACCCAATGTAGCCAAATAAATAAATATTAAACAAAACAAAACAAAACTATCACAGGCAGGCACTGGGAATCTGGTTTTGTTCGGGTTTGTCTTAAGTGTTTTAGGGGATTCCTAATGATCAGAAAAGGTTGGGGTTACGGACTGCATGTTTGTGTTCTCACAAAATTCATATGTTGAAGCCCTAATGCCCACAGAGTATTTGGAGCTGGGGGCCTTTGTATGTATAGGATCAGATGAAGTCATAAGAGTGGGGCCCTGATCTGATAGGACTAGTGTCCTTATAAGAAGACAGAGGTTTCACTCTCTCTGCGTGTGCACGCACACACAGCCCCCTACACACACACACACACACACACACACACGGAGGAAAGGCCATGTGAGGACACAGTGAGCAGACAGCCGCCTGCAAGCCAGGAAGAGGGCCCTCACCAGGAACTGAGTCAGCTTGTACCTTGATCTTGGATTTCCAGCCTCCAGAACTTGAGAAATAAAATTCTGTTGTTTAACCTGCCCACTCTGTGGTATTTTGTTATGGCAGCTCAAGCTGACTAAGACATTTGGGAAATACTGGTGAGCGGTGAGAGTATGGTCTTGATTACCTTATAAAAGAAGCAAAAACCTGGAAAGCTTGAGGCTTCTTCTTTTCAGAGGTGGGTTCTGTTGCTGCCACACAGAGTCCCTGTTGGAAAGCAGGAGTTGAGTCCCCCAAAACATGAGGGGTAGCTTGTTCTGGTGAGCTTAGAGGCAAATCTGTATTCTGGAAGATGGCTCTTTGGAGGGGCTGTTTATGCCTAGGATCTTCCCTGATCCACAAGCACTAAAGGCACATGAGTTTAGTTGAAGAAATATGGTTTTGGTAACACCTGTAATATGAAAAGTATGGTGCCTGGTATTGGAAAGTAACCTGAGTTAAAAACTAAATGAACTTCCTGTTCTCCAGAAAGTTAAAAATAGCAATTCTCATCTTACTTTTAAACTTGCAGAATTAATGTCTTATATTATGCTATTTATAGGATATATTTTATACTTATTAAAGTAATTATGCACAAATTGCAAGCTTCTAAAGTTCCAAGAACTAGCAGCTATTTTGTTTCTGGAAATTGAGAGAATGAGAATGAACAAAAATTAAAATTTTATCTTTCTACTTCAGCTAAGCCTCAGACTTCTAGTGTCTTTGCTCAGTGACTCTAGATTTTTTCAGGTTTTCTGGATTTTCTTATATTCAGATCTCACTGGTCTTGTTTGAGCTGAATATTTGAGTTTATACTGGTTCTATTTTTTTAGGCTGATTTTTTTCCTATTTTCAATTGCTTTCCGTCAAAGACTTGGATAAGTCATTCAAGCTAAACCAAATTTGCCTTTGGAAAATGTCCTATTCAAAGTAGATTATTTTCTCTCACTTGCTATTTACACCTTCTCACTTATTAAAGAAATGATTTTTTTTTTTTTTTTTTGTCTGAAAGTTCAGGTGAATAAATGAACACATTCATTACGATAAAAAAGTTTGCTTCTAGGGGTATTTCTAACCAGGGAGATCAGATTTGTACCTGAATGTGCATTTTAAAAAGAATAATAAAATGCTCTTCCTGTCTCAAAAGGCAGTAAAATACATCCCTCAAAAAAACTAGGAATCTCATAGGATGGTCCTTGAGTGTTTTCCTTATGAACTGATACACATTAAAAATAAACGTGTTTGGGGGGGATTCTTTTGGGCAAATGAGGCAAAATTTTATAAATTTTCATTTTTCTATTCAACTTATAGAGCTACTTACCACTAACTTAGTGAATAATTAAGAATAGTTACATTGAATATTAAATCTATTTCATACCAGCATTTACTGATAATACTACATCAGTTTTTTAAGATGTTGGTGGCCATGCTAATAATGTTGGTACCACAGGTACTTAAGGAATTCTTGCAACCTGGGGAAAGGATGCCTCATATCACTTGTCTAGCTGGTTGTGATTTCAAATAGTTTCTAGTCATGCTTTTAAATAATAAATTCTTGTTAGTTTGAGTAATGTTTGGTGATGGTGATAGGGTTCATGGTGCATATTTTAATTTTAATTTTCTTATTTTTAATCTTTTAATTGAAGTATAGTTGATTTACAATATTGTGTTAGTTTCAGGAGTACAGCAAAGTGATTCAGTTTTTTATAGATATATATATTATATATATATATATTTTTTCCATTATAGATTCTTTTCCATTATAGGTTTCTACAAGATATTGAATATAGTTCCCTGTGCTGTCTATACAATAGGTCCTTGTTGTTTATGCATTTTATACATAATTATATGTATCTGCTAATACCAAACTCCAGTCCCTCCCCTGCTTCCCCTTTGGTAACCATAAATTTGTTTTCTATCTCTATGAGTCTGTTTCTGTTTTGTAAATAAGTTCATTTGTATTATTTTTTTTTATTCCACATACAAGTGATATGATATGATATTTGTCTTTCTCTGTCTGACTTACTTCACCTAGTATGATAATCTCTAGGTCCACCCAGGTTGCTGCAAATGTCAATATTGCATTCTTCTTTTTACGGCTCAGTAATATTCCATTTTATCTATAAATATCTATATGTATCTATATCTATATCTATATCTATATCTATATCTCACATCTTCTTTATCCATGCATCTGTCAATGGACATTTAGGTTGCTTCCATGTCTTGGCTATTGTAAATAGTGCTGCTATGAACACTGGGGTGCATATATCTTTTCAAATTAGAGTTTTTATCTTTTCTGGATATATACCCAAGAGTAGGATTGCAGAATAATATGGTAGTTCTAGTTTTGGTTTTTTAAGGACTCTCCATACTGTTTTCCATAGTGGCTGCACCAATTTACATTCTCACCAACAGTGTATCTCACCTTTTCTTTACAATCTCTCCAGCATTTATTATTTGTATATTTTTTGATGATAGAGAAATGGAGAAGGCACCCTGTGGGTGCCTCCCAGGTACAAATCCTTTCCATGTCCCCCATTTCTTGTTTGTAGGAAATAAGCTTCATTCAACCTCCCTGACCTTCCCTGAGTTCCAAAGGGCAGATGCAAACAGTTGCTTATCAAGGAAGGGAGGGAATGCAGAAACTAAGGAAGAGCCATCAAGAAACAGTAGTGCAGCAAGGGGCAAGGCGCAGGTTCCTCCACAAGAAATATACATAACAATATTTTTTAGTTCTTCTGTAAGAACTAAGGCCCCCACCCAGGTAGAGGATGGTAACTTCAGGCTGAGTATAAGATTCCTGGAGCACTACCCTGTTACCTCACCACCAATCAATCAGAAGAAAGTCTACACACAGTGGAAGATCACAAAGACTCTGACCCCCTCCCCAAATGATTCTCCCTTTAAAAACTTTCACAGTTGAGCAGAATCTTCTGAGTTGGTCTTTGGACATGAGTCTGCCTTCTTCCCAGGTTGCCAGTCTCCTGAATTAAAGTGAACTTTCCTTTCCAACCAACAGTTGTCTCTCAAGTATTGGCTTTTGAGTGGCGAGCAGCTGGAACTGAGCAGGGCCCTGTGGGGCTCCCAGGCATGGAGGCCTTTTTGTCCCCCATTTCTTGTAGGCAAGACTCCATCCTCCATGACCTTCCCTGAGTTCCAAAGGGCAGAACTGAACAGTTACTGATCAAGGGAGGAGCAGCCAAAAAAACCAACTGAGGCAAGATTAAACGGACCAGAGAAGCTCATCAAGATTAGAAGACCAACCACCTGAGAGGAGATCAAGGGAGGGCAGGCCCAGCTCACACCCTAATCTTGTCAGAGACACACACACCCCCACCTCGAACCACTGTTATAAACCCTCATCAAATCCTCCCAGGATGGGGGGGACACATAGTTTTATGAGGCAGGAGCCCACTGTGCCCCACTTTGCCTGACAAAGTAATAAAGCTATCGTTTTCTACTTCACTCCAAACTGTCTCCAAGATTTGATTTGGCACTGGTGTACAGAGAGGCTGAGCTTCCAGTACCACAGCCAAACCTGAGTTTGGTAACAATAGCCATTCTGACCGGGTGCTTTTTTTTTTTTTTTTTTTTTTTAAATTTATTGTTTTATACAGCAGGTTCTTATTACTTATCTATTTTATACATATTAGTGTAGATATGTCAATCCCAATCTCCCAATTCATCCCCCCCCCCACTGGCTTTCCCCCTGTGGTGGCCATATGTTTGTTCTCTACATCTGTTTCTCTATTTCTGCCTTGCAAACCGGTTCATCTGTACCATTTTTCTAGATTCCACATATATGTGTTAATATATGATACTTGTTTTTCTCTTATTGATTTAACTTCACTCTGTATGACAGTCTCTAGGTCCATCCACGTCTCTACAGATGACCCAGTTTTGTTCTTTTTATGGCTGAGTAATATTCCATTGTATATATGTACCACTTCTTCTTTATCCATTCATCTGTCTATGGGCATTTAGGTTGCTTCCATGACCTGGCTATTGTAAATAGTGCTGCAATGAACATTGGGGTGCATGTGTCATTTTGAATTATGGTTTTCTCTGGGTATATGCCCAGTAGTGGGATTGCTGGGTCATAATAGGTCCTTGTTGTTTATGCATTTTATACATAATTATATGTATCTGCTAATACCAAACTCCAATCCCTCCCCTGCTTCCCCTTTGGTAACCATAAATTTGTTTTCTATCTCTATGAGTCTGTTTCTGTTTTGTAAATAAGTTCATTTGTATTATTTTTTTTTTATTCCACATACAAGTGATATGATATGATATTTGTCTTTCTCTGTCTGACTTACTTCACCTAGTATGATAATCTCTAGGTCCACCCAGGTTGCTGCAAATGTCAATATTGCATTCTTTTTTTTATGGCTGAGTAATATTCCATTTTATCTATAAATATCTATATGTATCTATATCTATATCTATATCTATATCTATATCTCACATCTTCTTTATCCATGCATCTGTCAATGGACATTTAGGTTGCTTCCATGTCTTGGCTATTGTAAATAGTGCTGCTATGAACACTGGGGTGCATATATCTTTTCAAATTAGAGTTTTTATCTTTTCTGGATATATACCCAAGAGTAGGATTGCAGAATAATATGGTAGTTCTAGTTTTGGTTTTTTAAGGACTCTCCATACTGTTTTCCATAGTGGCTGCACCAATTTACATTCTCACCAACAGTGTATCTCACCTTTTCTTTACAATCTCTCCAGCATTTATTATTTGTATATTTTTTGATGATAGAGAAATGGAGAAGGCACCCTGTGGGTGCCTCCCAGGTACAAATCCTTTCCATGTCCCCCATTTCTTGTTTGTAGGAAATAAGCTTCATTCAACCTCCCTGACCTTCCCTGAGTTCCAAAGGGCAGATGCAAACAGTTGCTTATCAAGGAAGGGAGGGAATGCAGAAACTAAGGAAGAGCCATCAAGAAACAGTAGTGCAGCAAGGGGCAAGGCGCAGGTTCCTCCACAAGAAATATACATAACAATATTTTTTAGTTCTTCTGTAAGAACTAAGGCCCCCACCCAGGTAGAGGATGGTAACTTCAGGCTGAGTATAAGATTCCTGGAGCACTACCCTGTTACCTCACCACCAATCAATCAGAAGAAAGTCTACACACAGTGGAAGATCACAAAGACTCTGACCCCCTCCCCAAATGATTCTCCCTTTAAAAACTTTCACAGTTGAGCAGAATCTTCTGAGTTGGTCTTTGGACATGAGTCTGCCTTCTTCCCAGGTTGCCAGTCTCCTGAATTAAAGTGAACTTTCCTTTCCAACCAACAGTTGTCTCTCAAGTATTGGCTTTTGAGTGGCGAGCAGCTGGAACTGAGCAGGGCCCTGTGGGGCTCCCAGGCATGGAGGCCTTTTTGTCCCCCATTTCTTGTAGGCAAGACTCCATCCTCCATGACCTTCCCTGAGTTCCAAAGGGCAGAACTGAACAGTTACTGATCAAGGGAGGAGCAGCCAAAAAAACCAACTGAGGCAAGATTAAACGGACCAGAGAAGCTCATCAAGATTAGAAGACCAACCACCTGAGAGGAGATCAAGGGAGGGCAGGCCCAGCTCACACCCTAATCTTGTCAGAGACACACACACCCCCACCTCGAACCACTGTTATAAACCCTCATCAAATCCTCCCAGGATGGGGGGGACACATAGTTTTATGAGGCAGGAGCCCACTGTGCCCCACTTTGCCTGACAAAGTAATAAAGCTATCGTTTTCTACTTCACTCCAAACTGTCTCCAAGATTTGATTTGGCACTGGTGTACAGAGAGGCTGAGCTTCCAGTACCACAGCCAAACCTGAGTTTGGTAACAATAGCCATTCTGACCGGGTGCTTTTTTTTTTTTTTTTTTTTTTTAAATTTATTGTTTTATACAGCAGGTTCTTATTACTTATCTATTTTATACATATTAGTGTAGATATGTCAATCCCAATCTCCCAATTCATCCCCCCCCCCACTGGCTTTCCCCCTGTGGTGGCCATATGTTTGTTCTCTACATCTGTTTCTCTATTTCTGCCTTGCAAACCGGTTCATCTGTACCATTTTTCTAGATTCCACATATATGTGTTAATATATGATACTTGTTTTTCTCTTATTGATTTAACTTCACTCTGTATGACAGTCTCTAGGTCCATCCACGTCTCTACAGATGACCCAGTTTTGTTCTTTTTATGGCTGAGTAATATTCCATTGTATATATGTACCACTTCTTCTTTATCCATTCATCTGTCTATGGGCATTTAGGTTGCTTCCATGACCTGGCTATTGTAAATAGTGCTGCAATGAACATTGGGGTGCATGTGTCATTTTGAATTATGGTTTTCTCTGGGTATATGCCCAGTAGTGGGATTGCTGGGTCATATGTAACTCTATTTTTAGTTTTTGAAGGACTCTCCATACTGTTCTCCATAGTGGCTGTATCAATTTACATTCCTATCAACAGTGCAAGAGGGTTCCCTTTTCTCCATACCCTCTCCAGCATTTATTGTTTGTAGATTTTTTGGTTATGGACATTCTGACCAGTGTGAGGTGATACCTCATTGTAGTTATGATTTGCATTTCTCTAATAATTAGTGATGTTGAGCAGCTTTTCATGTGCCTCTTGGCTATCTGTATGTCTTCTTTGGAGAATGTCTATTTAGGTCTTTTAGTGATGTTGAGCAGCTTTTCATGTGCCTCTTGGCTATCTGTATGTCTCCTTTGGAGAAGTGTCTATTTAGGTCTTCTGCCCATTTTTTGATTGGGTTGTTCATTTTTTTGATATTGAGCTACATGAGCTGTTTATGTATTTTGGAGATTAATCCTTTGTTGATTTCATTTGCAAATATTTTCTCCCATTCTGGGGGTTGTCTTTTTGTCTTATTTATAGTTTCATTTGCTATGCAAAAGCTTTTAAGTTTCATTAGGTCCCATTTGTTTACTTTTGTTTTTATTTCCATTACTCTAGGAAGTGGCTCAAAAAATATCTTGCTGTGATTTATGTCAAAGTGTTCTTTCTATGTTTTCCTCTAAGAGTTTTATATTGTCTGGTCTTACATTTAGGTGTTTAATCCATTTTGAGTTTATTTTTGTGTATGGTGTTAGGGAGTGTTCTAATTTCATTCTTTTACATGTAGCTGTCCAGTTTTCCCGGCACCACTTATTGAAGAGGCTATCTTTTCTCCATTGTATATTCTTGCCTTCTTTATCAAAGGTAAGGTGACATAGGTGTGTGGGTTTATTTCTGGGCTTTCTGTCCTGTTCCATTGATCTGTATTTCTGTTTTCGCACCAGTACCATATTGTCTTGATTACTGTAGCTTTGTAGTATAGTCTGAAGTCAGGGAGTCTGGTTCCTCCAGCTCCGTTTTTTCCCCTCAATATTGCTTTTGCTATTCAGGGTCTTTTGTGTCTCCATACAAATTTTAAGATATTTTTGTTCTAATTCTGTAAAAAATGCCATTGGTAATTTGATAGGGATTGCATTGAATCTGTAGATTGCTTTGGGTACTGTAGTCATTTTCACAATATTGATTCTTCCAATCCAAGAACATGGTACATCTCTCCATCTGTTTGTGTCATCTTTGATTTCTTTCATCAGTGTCTTATAGTTTTCTGAGTACATGTCTTTGACCTCCTTAGGTAGGTTTACGCCTAGGTATTTTATTCTTTTTGTTGCAGTGGTGAATGGGATTGTTTCCTTAACTTCTCTTTCGGATCTTTCGTTGTTAGTGTATAGGAATGCAAGAGATTTTTGTGCATTCATTTTGTATCCTGCAACTTTACCAAATTCATTGATTAGCTCTAGTAGTTTTCTGGTGGCAGGAGTCTGGTTCCTCCAGCTCCGTTTTTTCCCCTCAATATTGCTTTTGCTATTCAGGGTCTTTTGTGTCTCCATACAAATTTTAAGATATTTTTGTTCTAATTCTGTAAAAAATGCCATTGGTAATTTGATAGGGATTGCATTGAATCTGTAGATTGCTTTGGGTACTGTAGTCATTTTCACAATATTGATTCTTCCAATCCAAGAACATGGTACATCTCTCCATCTGTTTGTGTCATCTTTGATTTCTTTCATCAGTGTCTTATA
>NC_041224.1:19214289-19214927 GCF_002837175.3 Physeter macrocephalus
GCAGGCGGACTCTCAACCACTGTGCCACCAGGGAAGCCCCTGTTGGAAGGTTTTTAATCACAGTTTTGTTTTGTTTTGTTTTTCGGTACGCGGGCCTCTCACTGTTGTGGCCTCTCCCGTTGCGGAGCACAGGCTCCGGACACGCAGGCTCAGCGGCCATGGCTTATGGGCCCAGCCGCTCCGCGGCATGTGGATCCTCCCGGATAGGGGCACAAACCCATGTCCGCTGCATCAGCAGGCGGACTCTCAACCACTGTGCCACCAGGGAAGCCCTCGTCACAGTCATTACTTGTGATTGGTCTGTTTGTATTTTCTATTTATTCCTGGTTCAGTCTTGGAAGGTTATACCTTTCTAAGAATTTGTTCATTTCTTCCAGGTTGTCCATTTTATTGGCATAGAGTTGCTTGTAGTAGTCTCTTAGGATGCTCTGTATTTCTGTGATGTCTGTGGTAACTTGTTTTTCATTTCTAATTTTATTGATTTGAGTCATCTCCCTCTTTTTCTTGATGAGTCTAGCTAAGGTTTATCAGTTTTGTTTATCTTCTCAGAGAACCAACTTTTAGTTTTATTGATCTTTGCTATTGTTTTCTTTGCTTCTATTTCATTTATTTCTGCTCTGATCTTTATGATTTCTTTC
>NC_041224.1:19215389-19216222 GCF_002837175.3 Physeter macrocephalus
TACTAACTTTGGGTTTTGTTTGTTCTTCTTTCTCTTGTTGCTTTAGGTGTAAGGTTAGATTGTTTATTTGAGATTTTTCTTGTTTCTTGAGGTAGGATTTTATTGCTATAAACTTCCCTTTTAGAATGGCTTTTGCTGCTTCCCATAGGTTTTGGATCATCTTGTTTTCGTTGTCATTTGTCTCTTGGTATTTTTTGATTTCCTCTTTGATTTCTTCATTCATCTCTTGGTTATTTAGTAATGTATTGTTTAGCCTCCATGTGTTTGTGTTTTTTACATTTTCCCCTTGTAATTGATTTCTAATCTCATAGCGTTGTGGTCAGAAAAGATGCTTGATATGATTTCAATTTTCTTAAATTTACTGAGGCTTGATTTGTTACCTAAGATTGATCTATCCTGAGAATGTTCCATGTGCACTTGAGAAGAAAGTGTAATCTGCTGTTTTCAGAGGGAATGTCCTATAAATCTCAATCAAATCTATCTGATCTATTGTGTCATTTAAAGCTTGTGTTTCCTCATTAATTTTCTGTCTGGATGATCACTCCATTGGTGTAAGTGAGGTGTTAAAGTCCCCCAGTATTTTTGTGTTACTGTCGATTTTCTCTTTTATAACTGTTAACATTTGCCTTATGTATTGAGGTACTCCTATGTTGGGTGCATATATATTTATAACTGTTATATCTTCTTCTTGGTTTGATCCCTTGATCATTATGTAGTGTCCTACCTCATCTCTTGTAACATTCTTTATGTTAAAGTCTATTTTATCTGATATGAGTATTGCTACTCTTTTGATTTTTTGATTTTCATTTGCATGGAATATCTTTTACCATCCC
>NC_041224.1:19216716-19222386 GCF_002837175.3 Physeter macrocephalus
ACCTTGACGGGTAGAGTAATCTTGGTTGTAGGTTCTTCCCTTTCATCACTTTATTTATTTTTTATTTTTTATTTTTTTGTGTGTGTGTGTTTTTTTGCGGTACGCGGGCCTCTCACCACCGCGGCCTCTCCCGCTGCGGAGCACAGGCTCCGGACGTGCAGGCCCAGCGGCCATGGCTCACGGGCCCAGCCGCTCCGCGGCATGTGGGATCTTCCCGGACCGGGGCACGAACCCATGTCCCCTGCACGGCAGGCAGATTCTCAACCACTGCGCCACCAGGGAAGCCCCCTTTCATCACTTTAAATATACCGTGCCACTCCCTTCTGGCTTGTAGAGTTTCTGCTGAGAAATCGGCTGTTAACCTTATGGGAGTTCCCTTGTATATTATTTGTTGTTTTTCCCTTGTTGCTTTTAATAATTTTTCTTTGTCTTCAATTTTTGTCAGTTTGATTACCATGTGTCTTGCCATGTTTCTCCTTGGGTTTATTCTGCCTGAGACTCTCTGCACTTCCTGGACTTGGGTGGCTATTTCCTTTCCCATGTTAGGGAAGTTTTCAACTATAATTTCTTCAAATATTTTCTCAGGTACTTTCTCTTTCTCCTCTCCTTCTGGGACCCCTATAATGTGAATGTTGATGCAGTTAATGTTGTCCCAGGGGTCTCTGAGGCTGTCTTCATTTCTTTTCATTCTTTTTTCTTTACTGTGTTCTGTGGCAATGAATTGCACCATTCTGTCTTCCAGGTCACTTATCCGTTCTTCTGCCTTGGTTATTCTGCTATTGATTTCTTCTAGTGTATTTTTCATTTCAGTTATTGTATTGTTCATCTATGTTATTTTGTTCTTTAATTCTTCTAGGTGTTTGTTCTTTAATTCTTCTAGGTCTTTGTTAAACATTTCTTGCATCTTCTCGATCTTTGTCTCCATTCTTTTTCTGAGGTCCTGGATCATCTTCACTATCGTTATTCTGAATTATTTTTCTGGAAGGTTGCCTATCTCCACTTCATTTAATTGTTTTTCTGGGGTTTTATCTTGTTCCTTCATCTGGTACATAGTCCTCTGCCTTTTCATTTTGTCTGTCTTTCTGTGAGTGTGGTGTGCTTTCCACAGGCTACAGGATTGTAGTCCTTCTTGCTTCTGCTGTCTGCCCTCTGGTGGATGAGGCTGTCTAAGAGGCTTGTGCAAGCTTCCTGATGGGAGGGACTGGTGGTGGGTAGAGCTGGATGTTGCTGTGGTGGGCAGAGCTCAGTAAAACTTTAATCCACTTCTCTGCTGATGGGTGGGGCTGAGTTCCCTCCCTGTTGGTTGTTTGGCCTAAGCCCACCTAGCACTGGAGCCTACGGGCTCTTTGGTGGGGCTAATGGGGGACTCCAAGAGGGCTCACACCAAGGAGCACTTCCCAGAACTTCTGCTGCCAGTGCCCTTGTCCCCATGGTGAGCCACAGCCATCCCCCTGCCTCTGCAGGATACCCTCCAACACTAGCAGGTAGGTCTGGCTCAGTCTCCTATGGGGTCACTGCTTCTTCCCCTGGGGTCCAGATGCGCACACTACTTTGTGTGTGCCCTCCAAGAGTGGAGTCTCTGTTTTCCCCAGTCCTGTCGAAGTCCTGCAGTCAAATCCCACTAGCCTTCAAAGTCTGATTCTCTGGGAATTCTTCCTCCTGTTGCTGGACCCCCAGGTTGGGAAGCCAGACGTGGGGCTCAGAACCTTCACTCCAGTGGGTGGACTTCTGTGGTATAAGTGTTCTCCAGTTTGAGAGTCACCCGCCCAGCAGTTATGGGATTTGATTTTATTGTGATTGTGCCCCTCCTACCATCTCACCGTGGCTTCTCCTTTGTCTTTGGGTGTGGAGTATCTGTTTTGTTGAGTTCTAGTGTCTTCCTGTCAATGATTATTCAGCAGTTAGTTGTCATTCTGGTGCTCTCTCAAGAAGGAGTGAACACACGTCCTTCTGCTCTGCCATCTTGAACCAATCCCTAGGTGCATATTCTTATACACAGTATTTTGGGCCTATTATTTCCCCGTAACTAGTCCCTAATCCATGTATTCATCTGTATGCTTATTGCTGGAGTGGATGATTATATACCCCCCCCTAACATTTCCTTCTTCAGGTACATATCATCGGTGATATGCTACCAATGAATTTGTGTTTTTTGAATACCTTGTGTTCTTTAAATACTGGATAAAACACTAGCAAATTAGAAGATTTCTGGGTTACCTTTAAGGTACCTATAGCATTGGTTTAGCTGTAAAATCACGGATTTGTTGCCTTTCGATTCTTTATCACAGAGTTCTTTTCTAGGGGTCATTGGGGGTGGGTGGGGTAGGGAGGGATTTCAGATCTTTTGCCTCTCTTCAGATGGCTTTGTTTAGGAACCCCTGCTGTAAATCAAGACTCCCAGGAATTGACTATTTGAATATACATTTATCATGAATGATTTTTCTATAAATCAGTGACTCTCTAGCGTTTCTGCACATCAGCCTGTCCTGGGAAGTATGTTTAAAATATTGATGCAGAGCCCAGCTTCAGGTCGATTGAATGGAAACACCTGAAGGTGGAGGCCAGGCATTGTGTTGTTAAAAAGTATCCCAGGTAATTAAGAGGCTTAGTGAAGGCTGAGAATTCCTATAAATGCACATTCTCTAGCTCTTTAGGTGTATAAAAGAAGCAGCAACCACCATTATTATCATGGAACAGAAATCTTATAGAGATGAAAACATTTAAAGGGCATTTTTATTTTAAAGACATTGTTTTGGGAGAACTCACTGGTTAAAGGGCAACTAATTGCATGGCAGTCATAGTAAATAAGGAAAACAGTGTCATTTATACATGAAATCCTCTAAGTGTGTGCTTCTACTTAAGATTCATATCATCAGATGCTCCCATTAGGGATAGAATAAGGGGAGGGGTGGGGGCAGGGAGAATGACAGATGAAGGGAACAGTAGGAGATGAAGCGGGCAGAGTATGAAACCAGGAGATGGGGGTGACAGACGGGAGTGACATTTCCGAGGTCACGTGACCAGGGTCATGGAGAGCCAGCAAGAGGCAAGAGGTGGGGCTGTGACAAGTGGGGAGAAATGTGACCAAGGGCATTGGCAGCAGTGGTGTAGGGGCTATGAGGCACAGGGACTAGGATTCAGAGGCCGGAGAGGCGACAAGAGAAGCCAGGAAGGAACCGGAGTCGGGGGCAGGTGTCACATGGTGCCTCAGCCAGAAAGAGGTGGAGCTTAAACACAGGGCTCCATCCCATGAAATCAGTCGAGAGCCCAGCTCTAGGTGATAAGCACTGGAGGGGGCCAGAGCCTGCTGAGTGGTGAAATAAGAAAGATAACCCCAGAAATCTATAAAGGTCCCCTCCCCTGGGACATGCTTGGGACCAGAGCCTGCAGGTGCAGTGAAAGGAGACCTACTTCTCCGATTCTGACTGAGCAGAATCCTCCCAGTCCCAGCCAGATTGTTTCCACCAGGGGAACCTCTGCTTCCATTAGCATCTCTTCCTGCTCAGCCGTTTACGTGCGTAGCTTCCCTCCGCGTGACCCTCAGCTCCTGAGATTAAGGAATGTGGTAACACACCTTTGCTAACCCTCTCTAAGGCAGAGAGGGTGTTAGGGTTTCCTGAATTGAATGCACAAATGTTTGCACTTGCCTTTCATCTCCTAATTCATAACAGAGGAAAAGTCATGCTCACCTCAGTTACTCAGTGGAGATTCTGGCTTAGGGATGTCCACTCACGTGTGACCCAGAGGAGGACGGCCAGACTCATTCTGGAAATGACAGGAAAGCCTCAGTGATGCTGACAGTCCACTGGTGCAACTTGAGGAGATAAATTCCCTCCCAAAGGGGAAAAAGAGTTGTAGGGAGAGAATGTAGGTCAATCAGCCAGTAGGGCAGTTATTCAAACTGAGTTGGACATCAGAATCACAGCGTTTCAAAAAGCACAGATCCTGGGACCTACCCTCTGCGATTCTGACACAGTTGGTACATCTGAGCCTGGGTGCAATGGAGCTGCTTTGAAAAAGCTCCCAGGTGGTTCTGGGCACACACAGCCAGGTTTGGGAGCTGGCACTGCTGCTAGCCAGATGCTTCTACCCTGTGTCTCACCTCAGCACAGCCTCTGGCAGCACAGCCCACTTCCTCTGGCACGGGCTTGCTGGCAGCCCCAGGTTGGGGTGATGACAGGGCTTCCTGGGGCCCCCGAGTGCCACCCTCTTGCTTCCTACGCCTTGTGAGGGCTCGCTCTTTGTTCGCTCTGCTTGGACAGGGCTATGTGAGTGCGAGTTCCTGGGCAGAATCGGTTCTTGGCCGATGCGTGAAACTCTATCTCAACTGGCTCTGCTCCAGCTGGCTGTTTCTTGGCGTCAACTCAAGAATTCAGGCACGATGGAGGAGAATCCTTTCTTCTCTGCATCTGGGGATGAGTGCGCACTGCCCAGCAAGGGAGGGGCTGGTGCAAGAGGGTCTGAGGGAGGGTCAGCTTCAGGCCTAGAGTCCTAGAGGGGGAAAGAGAGAGAGAGAGAAATTCATTAGTACCCATTAACATCTTAGTGTGGACTTGGGGACTTCCCTGGTGGTCCAGCGGTTTGGACTCTGTGCTTACACTGCAGGGGGCACGGGTTCGATCCCTGGTCAGGGAACTAAGATCCCACGTGCCGCGAGGTGCAGCCAGAAAAAAAAGGAAAAGGAAAAGAAGAGGATTGTGACAAGCCTGAGAAAGGCCTCATGCTGAACTTTGTCTGGAATGAGGGGTAGGGATGGATGGTCTCCAAGGCCTCTTCCTACTCTGGCATCTGTTAGTTCAGTCACCGAATATCAATATTGATGCGCCCTTCCGTGTACCAGGCACTGTTCTAGGCATCGGGGACACACCCGGTGAACAGGACAGAGAAGGCTCAGCTCTGTTGTGGCTCATAGCCTGGTACCTGCCATTGCAGCTGCCTGAGGAAGGTGGTCCTTCGGGTGGCTACTCCAGGGGTGGACCACCGGACACTGGCTGAGACTCAGAGACAAGTGTCCCTTCCTTCCAGTCATCCTCAGGGCCTGCTCTGAGTTGAAGCAGATGCCAGGAACAGATGATGTCACGCTCTGCACTGTGAGGGCCGCTCCCGGCTGGCCCCTGGAGCCCTGCGTCCGTGGAGAGGTGGGGAGTGTTTCTGGGTACTTCAGCCCCGTGGGCATGGCTGTCCCTGGAGGCCCATCAGATTCAGAGACAGTGGCTCTGGGGACGGAGGAGTCAACCTTCAGTGTTGGACTTAATGAAAAAGGCTGAAGGCTGGAGAGACACTCAGAGGTCTTAAGGAATTAAAAATAAGAAAAATATCTAGGAATTTGGTGCCAGGTTTGATTTTAAATAGCTGGGTAATGTCATACTAAAGATTCTGGCTTTGGATTTGTAAAGTGTTGGATTCAATAGCAAGAATCTGTCTTTGGCTTTTACTGTGCGGGAAACTGAAACAGGCAAATATTGAAGGTATAAAGGGACCGTACAAATGGATGTCAGGAAACCTGGAAAGAAAGGAGAAGAATGGCCAATTAGTGTATTTATATAGAAGCTAATTTTCATATGAAAAAGTACGAGATTCTTACTTGAGAAATTGACAGTTACTAAGGGCCCACTTTGGTTATTTGCAGTTTCTCCTTCCTTCTGCCACGGAAAAATGATACAGTTTCCC
>NC_041224.1:19223327-19248468 GCF_002837175.3 Physeter macrocephalus
CCTTGGGCACCTTGCCTTGTTAGTGGGGGGGGGGGTGGTGGAAGTGACCAGTAAGTGGAGTTAGGGGGCTTGGGTGCCCTAGGATGTGAGATTGAGGCCCCAGGGGGATGACTGGGTCTGGATGAGTGTGGAGGCCTGTAGGGTAGTTAGAGGGACAGATGTTCAAACAGAAACTAAGGACTTTGCTCGCCAGACTTTGGGACAGAGTCTGGTGAAGGAGGCAGTAGGGAAAGTCTTAGGAAGTGACAGGTGTAAATGGGGACTTGGTAGCTCAAGGGACTCAAAAGTGGAGGGGGGGGAGGGAGGGGGAGGGAGAGAGATTAAGTCTAAGGTGAGGTCTGACATCTCAGGATATAACCAGCAAGGAAATTAATAAACTCCTTAGAATACTGTTGGCCTGGAGTGAGGGTAAGGAAAAATCATTCAGAAAGAACTTCACTTTGTCAGAGACCAAAGGGTTTAAAATGAGCTTTATTTAGAGGAATCTGTAGAAGTGAGCTAGGAAGTCAAACTGGAGATAACCAAGTTAGTTAAGCCAAGTTAGTTCAAGTAATTGGATGCTGTGTATCTGTGACTTAACCTAATGAGTGCAAGAGCCGTGCCTATGACACCCTATAATCTCTAAAAAACAAAGCATAAACAGTTACATAGTTGTTAGCACCTTTAAAGTAGTCACCTGGGGCCATTTGTTCAAACAATGTGAAGATTTCCACACCCGTCGCTTTTTTTTTTTTTTTTTTTTTTTGGCCATGCACTCGGCTTGCTGGATCTTAGTTCCCTGACCAGGGATTGAACCCGGGGCCCCTACAGTGGAAGCTCAGAGTCCCTAACCACTGGACCACCGGGGAATTCCCTGGTTTTGTTTTCTAAGCCTACAACATTGACAGACTTTCATATACCTTTCTTTATTGGTGGGGAATCTTCATCTTCTGAGAGTGTATTTCATTTTGAGGAACAGTTAGATGTAATTGGAGCCAAGACCGGGGAAAAGATGAGTGATCAGGTTGGCAAGTGTTAAAGAAAACTAGAGCCAGACAGAAGTTAGAGCTGTGAAAGTAGATTTTATTCAGCAGTGATTGTAATAGGGGTAGAGAGACCTCGGTACAGAACTGGGCTCCATTCTGAAAGGACAAGTGGGGATTTCTAGCCAAGGAGAAGGGTGGGGGTCAGTGGATGGAAAATTACTAAAATTATATCTGGGTAAAGGGGGATTCTGGCTAAACAGACTTAGGATTCCTGCTGAAGGCAGGCCAGGGTGATGTGACACCAAGCAGAGGAGATGAGAAATTTGATCCAATATGGAGGGTAATCAGATATTGAGGGTGAGGATCCTAGCTAAACTGATTTAGCAGGAATTTTGCTAAAATTGAGCAAAGTAAAGACTGTCCTAACATCCAAAGCTTGAGGCCAAGCTGATAAGAAGCTTCAGAGGAGCCTGACTAAAGTTTGGTCTTGGGACTTCCCTGGTGGTGCAGTAGATAAGACTCTGTGCTCCTATGCAGGGAGCCCGGGTTCGATCCCTGGTCAGGGAACTAGATCCCACATGCATGCCGCGACTGGGGGTTTGCATGCCACATCTAAGGAGCCCGGGTGCCACAACTGGCGAGCCACAAGTAAGGAACCTGCCTGCCTCAACTAAGACCCAGCGCAACCAAATAAATAAGTAAATAAATATTTAAAAAAAAAAAAAAAAAAAAAAATCCCCATGGTGAGCCACAGCCATCCCCCTGCCTCTGCAGGATACCCTCCAACACTAGCAGGTAGGTCTGGCTCAGTCTCCTATGGGGTCACTGCTTCTTCCCCTGGGGTCCAGATGCGCACACTACTTTGTGTGTGCCCTCCAAGAGTGGAGTCTCTGTTTTCCCCAGTCCTGTCGAAGTCCTGCAGTCAAATCCCACTAGCCTTCAAAGTCTGATTCTCTGGGAATTCTTCCTCCTGTTGCTGGACCCCCAGGTTGGGAAGCCAGACGTGGGGCTCAGAACCTTCACTCCAGTGGGTGGACTTCTGTGGTATAAGTGTTCTCCAGTTTGGGAGTCACCCGCCCAGCAGTTATGGGATTTGATTTTATTGTGATTGTGCCCCTCCTACCATCTCACCGTGGCTTCTCCTTTGTCTTTGGGTGTGGAGTATCTGTTTTGGTGAGTTCTAGTGTCTTCCTGTCAATGATTATTCAGCAGTTAGTTGTCATTCTGGTGCTCTCTCAAGAAGGAGTGAACACACGTCCTTCTGCTCTGCCATCTTGAACCAATCCCTAGGTGCATATTCTTATACACAGTATTTTGGGCCTATTATTTCCCCGTAACTAGTCCCTAATCCATGTATTCATCTGTATGCTTATTGCTGGAGTGGATGATTATATACCCCCCCCAACATTTCCTTCTTCAGGTACATATCATCGGTGATATGCTACCAATGAATTTGTGTTTTTTGAATACCTTGTGTTCTTTAAATACTGGATAAAACACTAGCAAATTAGAAGATTTCTGGGTTACCTTTAAGGTACCTATAGCATTGGTTTAGCTGTAAAATCACGGATTTGTTGCCTTTCGATTCTTTATCACAGAGTTCTTTTCTAGGGGTCATTGGGGGTGGGTGGGGTAGGGAGGGATTTCAGATCTTTTGCCTCTCTTCAGATGGCTTTGTTTAGGAACCCCTGCTGTAAATCAAGACTCCCAGGAATTGACTATTTGAATATACATTTATCATGAATGATTTTTCTATAAATCAGTGACTCTCTAGCGTTTCTGCACATCAGCCTGTCCTGGGAAGTATGTTTAAAATATTGATGCAGAGCCCAGCTTCAGGTCGATTGAATGGAAACACCTGAAGGTGGAGGCCAGGCATTGTGTTGTTAAAAAGTATCCCAGGTAATTAAGAGGCTTAGTGAAGGCTGAGAATTCCTATAAATGCACATTCTCTAGCTCTTTAGGTGTATAAAAGAAGCAGCAACCACCATTATTATCATGGAACAGAAATCTTATAGAGATGAAAACATTTAAAGGGCATTTTTATTTTAAAGACATTGTTTTGGGAGAAGTCACTGGTTAAAGGGCAACTAATTGCATGGCAGTCATAGTAAATAAGGAAAACAGTGTCATTTATACATGAAATCCTCTAAGTGTGTGCTTCTACTTAAGATTCATATCATCAGATGCTCCCATTAGGGATAGAATAAGGGGAGGGGTGGGGGCAGGGAGAATGACAGATGAAGGGAACAGTAGGAGATGAAGCGGGCAGAGTATGAAACCAGGAGATGGGGGTGACAGACGGGAGTGACATTTCCGAGGTCACGTGACCAGGGTCATGGAGAGCCAGCAAGAGGCAAGAGGTGGGGCTGTGACAAGTGGGGAGAAATGTGACCAAGGGCATTGGCAGCAGTGGTGTAGGGGCTATGAGGCACAGGGACTAGGATTCAGAGGCCGGAGAGGCGACAAGAGAAGCCAGGAAGGAACCGGAGTCGGGGGCAGGTGTCACATGGTGCCTCAGCCAGAAAGAGGTGGAGCTTAAACACAGGGCTCCATCCCATGAAATCAGTCGAGAGCCCAGCTCTAGGTGATAAGCACTGGAGGGGGCC
The DNA here is from genome assembly GCF_002837175.3 of Physeter macrocephalus. NCBI lineage: Eukaryota > Metazoa > Chordata > Mammalia > Artiodactyla > Physeteridae > Physeter > Physeter macrocephalus. Next base: position 19,226,902 of record NC_041224.1, read on the forward strand.
AGAGCCTGCTGAGTGGTGAAATAAGAAAGATAACCCCAGAAATCTATAAAGGTCCCCTCCCCTGGGACATGCTTGGGACCAGAGCCTGCAGGTGCAGTGAAAGGAGACCTACTTCTCCGATTCTGACTGAGCAGAATCCTCCCAGTCCCAGCCAGATTGTTTCCACCAGGGGAACCTCTGCTTCCATTAGCATCTCTTCCTGCTCAGCCGTTTACGTGCGTAGCTTCCCTCCGCGTGACCCTCAGCTCCTGAGATTAAGGAATGTGGTAACACACCTTTGCTAACCCTCTCTAAGGCAGAGAGGGTGTTAGGGTTTCCTGAATTGAATGCACAAATGTTTGCACTTGCCTTTCATCTCCTAATTCATAACAGAGGAAAAGTCATGCTCACCTCAGTTACTCAGTGGAGATTCTGGCTTAGGGATGTCCACTCACGTGTGACCCAGAGGAGGACGGCCAGACTCATTCTGGAAATGACAGGAAAGCCTCAGTGATGCTGACAGTCCACTGGTGCAACTTGAGGAGATAAATTCCCTCCCAAAGGGGAAAAAGAGTTGTAGGGAGAGAATGTAGGTCAATCAGCCAGTAGGGCAGTTATTCAAACTGAGTTGGACATCAGAATCACAGCGTTTCAAAAAGCACAGATCCTGGGACCTACCCTCTGCGATTCTGACACAGTTGGTACATCTGAGCCTGGGTGCAATGGAGCTGCTTTGAAAAAGCTCCCAGGTGGTTCTGGGCACACACAGCCAGGTTTGGGAGCTGGCACTGCTGCTAGCCAGATGCTTCTACCCTGTGTCTCACCTCAGCACAGCCTCTGGCAGCACAGCCCACTTCCTCTGGCACGGGCTTGCTGGCAGCCCCAGGTTGGGGTGATGACAGGGCTTCCTGGGGCCCCCGAGTGCCACCCTCTTGCTTCCTACGCCTTGTGAGGGCTCGCTCTTTGTTCGCTCTGCTTGGACAGGGCTATGTGAGTGCGAGTTCCTGGGCAGAATCGGTTCTTGGCCGATGCGTGAAACTCTATCTCAACTGGCTCTGCTCCAGCTGGCTGTTTCTTGGCGTCAACTCAAGAATTCAGGCACGATGGAGGAGAATCCTTTCTTCTCTGCATCTGGGGATGAGTGCGCACTGCCCAGCAAGGGAGGGGCTGGTGCAAGAGGGTCTGAGGGAGGGTCAGCTTCAGGCCTAGAGTCCTAGAGGGGGAAAGAGAGAGAGAGAGAAATTCATTAGTACCCATTAACATCTTAGTGTGGACTTGGGGACTTCCCTGGTGGTCCAGCGGTTTGGACTCTGTGCTTACACTGCAGGGGGCACGGGTTCGATCCCTGGTCAGGGAACTAAGATCCCACGTGCCGCGAGGTGCAGCCAGAAAAAAAAGGAAAAGGAAAAGAAGAGGATTGTGACAAGCCTGAGAAAGGCCTCATGCTGAACTTTGTCTGGAATGAGGGGTAGGGATGGATGGTCTCCAAGGCCTCTTCCTACTCTGGCATCTGTTAGTTCAGTCACCGAATATCAATATTGATGCGCCCTTCCGTGTACCAGGCACTGTTCTAGGCATCGGGGACACACCCGGTGAACAGGACAGAGAAGGCTCAGCTCTGTTGTGGCTCATAGCCTGGTACCTGCCATTGCAGCTGCCTGAGGAAGGTGGTCCTTCGGGTGGCTACTCCAGGGGTGGACCACCGGACACTGGCTGAGACTCAGAGACAAGTGTCCCTTCCTTCCAGTCATCCTCAGGGCCTGCTCTGAGTTGAAGCAGATGCCAGGAACAGATGATGTCACGCTCTGCACTGTGAGGGCCGCTCCCGGCTGGCCCCTGGAGCCCTGCGTCCGTGGAGAGGTGGGGAGTGTTTCTGGGTACTTCAGCCCCGTGGGCATGGCTGTCCCTGGAGGCCCATCAGATTCAGAGACAGTGGCTCTGGGGACGGAGGAGTCAACCTTCAGTGTTGGACTTAATGAAAAAGGCTGAAGGCTGGAGAGACACTCAGAGGTCTTAAGGAATTAAAAATAAGAAAAATATCTAGGAATTTGGTGCCAGGTTTGATTTTAAATAGCTGGGTAATGTCATACTAAAGATTCTGGCTTTGGATTTGTAAAGTGTTGGATTCAATAGCAAGAATCTGTCTTTGGCTTTTACTGTGCGGGAAACTGAAACAGGCAAATATTGAAGGTATAAAGGGACCGTACAAATGGATGTCAGGAAACCTGGAAAGAAAGGAGAAGAATGGCCAATTAGTGTATTTATATAGAAGCTAATTTTCATATGAAAAAGTACGAGATTCTTACTTGAGAAATTGACAGTTACTAAGGGCCCACTTTGGTTATTTGCAGTTTCTCCTTCCTTCTGCCACGGAAAAATGATACAGTTTCCCTTCCTTTTTCTCATTCCTCACATGCCTTCTCTTTTACCTCTCCCCTGACTCAATTCTGCGAATACCAGAGTCCAAAAAACTATTACGCTGCTGCACAAAAGCGCCGGCTATTTGTAAAAGTCACAGGCTCACGTGGCTGGTGAGACTGGACGTTGGTCCCCTTCCCCTCCTCTGCCTGCCAAGAGAATTGCACCCCCTCTGCCCAGGAAAACGGGCTCCTCCGTGTTTAGAAGAACTCCAGAGGAGGAGAGGCTCTGATCTCCCTTGATAACTTATCCCAAGCCTGATATCCTCATTGGCAGAGATTATTTTCTAGCTCAGGTCACTCCTGTGGAAGCTGAAGCTCATTTCCTTTTGTTCTGTCCTCACTAGAGACTGTGAACAGCTGGTCTCCATCCTCTGAGGAATATCCCTTTAAACCTTGCAGGCCATTGTGAAATGGCCTCTAGACTTTCTCATCCTCAGACTAAGAATCATAGCTTCTTTTCCCCGTCCCTCGTGGGTCCTATTTTCCAGCCCCTTTCACATCTTTGTTCTTTGAATGCGCTCAGATTTTTCTAAGCTATTCCCCTTTGGAAGTTATATGAAGGAAAACAACAGAAGGGTCTTTAGATGTACTCAGTACTGGCCGCCCTCTCACCTTACCACCAGCCTTCTTGCTCCCACTGGCTGGGTGGCTTCTGGGTCCTTGACCCCCAGGCCAGGCTGTGCCTGAGGGCTGAACAGCCTGTCAAGAGACCAGTGGGCTCATTGGCTGGACCACAGGCCAAGAGCATGAGCCCCGGCTCAGCGTTGGGCTCACCTGAACTGAGAACAGTGCCTGTCGTTTGTCAGGCCTCAAGGACTTGCTAAATGAACTCTTGTCCCTAAACTGTCCCATCTGGACTTCTCTTGGACAGAATGGGTAATCTAAGCCCTGACTGCTAATGTGAAAAACCCCTTTGTTTAAGAAAAGAAAGAAAAAATTAAGTTCAGAAAAGTCTAACGGTGGAATTTCCTGGCAGTCCAGTGGTTGGAACTCTGAGCTCTCACTGCCGAGGGCCCAGGTTCAATCCCTGGTCGGGGAACTAAGGTCCAGCAAGCTGTGCTGCACAGCCAAAAAAAAAAAAAAAGGAATAGAAAAGTCTAATGATTATGTTGAGAACAATGATGCCTTGGGCACCTTGCCTTGTTAGTGGGGGGGGGGGGGTGGAAGTGACCAGTAAGTGGTGTTAGGGGGCTTGGGTCAGGGGGATGACTGGGTCTGGATGAGTGTGGAGGCCTGTAGGGTAGTTAGAGGGACAGATGTTCAAACAGAAACTAAGGACTTTGCTCGCCAGACTTTGGGACAGAGTCTGGTGAAGGAGGCAGTAGGGAAAGTCTTAGGAAGTGACAGGTGTAAATGGGGACTTGGTAGCTCAAGGGACTCAAAAGTGGAGGGGGGGGAGGGAGGGGGAGGGAGAGAGATTAAGTCTAAGGTGAGGTCTGACATCTCAGGATATAACCAGCAAGGAAATTAATAAACTCCTTAGAATACTGTTGGCCTGGAGTGAGGGTAAGGAAAAATCATTCAGAAAGAACTTCACTTTGTCAGAGACCAAAGGGTTTAAAATGAGCTTTATTTAGAGGAATCTGTAGAAGTGAGCTAGGAAGTCAAACTGGAGATAACCAAGTTAGTTAAGCCAAGTTAGTTCAAGTAATTGGATGCTGTGTATCTGTGACTTAACCTAATGAGTGCAAGAGCCGTGCCTATGACACCCTATAATCTCTAAAAAACAAAGCATAAACAGTTACATAGTTGTTAGCACCTTTAAAGTAGTCACCTGGGGCCATTTGTTCAAACAATGTGAAGATTTCCACACCCGTCGCTTTTTTTTTTTTTTTTTTTTTTTGGCCATGCACTCGGCTTGCTGGATCTTAGTTCCCTGACCAGGGATTGAACCCGGGGCCCCTACAGTGGAAGCTCAGAGTCCCTAACCACTGGACCACCGGGGAATTCCCTGGTTTTGTTTTCTAAGCCTACAACATTGACAGACTTTCATATACCTTTCTTTATTGGTGGGGAATCTTCATCTTCTGAGAGTGTATTTCATTTTGAGGAACAGTTAGATGTAATTGGAGCCAAGACCGGGGAAAAGATGAGTGATCAGGTTGGCAAGTGTTAAAGAAAACTAGAGCCAGACAGAAGTTAGAGCTGTGAAAGTAGATTTTATTCAGCAGTGATTGTAATAGGGGTAGAGAGACCTCGGTACAGAACTGGGCTCCATTCTGAAAGGACAAGTGGGGATTTCTAGCCAAGGAGAAGGGTGGGGGTCAGTGGATGGAAAATTACTAAAATTATATCTGGGTAAAGGGGGATTCTGGCTAAACAGACTTAGGATTCCTGCTGAAGGCAGGCCAGGGTGATGTGACACCAAGCAGAGGAGATGAGAAATTTGATCCAATATGGAGGGTAATCAGATATTGAGGGTGAGGATCCTAGCTAAACTGATTTAGCAGGAATTTTGCTAAAATTGAGCAAAGTAAAGACTGTCCTAACATCCAAAGCTTGAGGCCAAGCTGATAAGAAGCTTCAGAGGAGCCTGACTAAAGTTTGGTCTTGGGACTTCCCTGGTGGTGCAGTAGATAAGACTCTGTGCTCCTATGCAGGGAGCCCGGGTTCGATCCCTGGTCAGGGAACTAGATCCCACATGCATGCCGCGACTGGGGGTTTGCATGCCACATCTAAGGAGCCCGGGTGCCACAACTGGCGAGCCACAAGTAAGGAACCTGCCTGCCTCAACTAAGACCCAGCGCAACCAAATAAATAAGTAAATAAATATTTAAAAAAAAAAAAAAAAAAAAAAATGGTGGGGAATCTTCATCTTCTGAGAGTGTATTTCATTTTGAGGAACAGTTAGATGTAATTGGAGCCAAGACCGGGGAAAAGATGAGTGATCAGGTTGGCAAGTGTTAAAGAAAACTAGAGCCAGACAGAAGTTAGAGCTGTGAAAGTAGATTTTATTCAGCAGTGATTGTAATAGGGGTAGAGAGACCTCGGTACAGAACTGGGCTCCATTCTGAAAGGACAAGTGGGGATTTCTAGCCAAGGAGAAGGGTGGGGGTCAGTGGATGGAAAATTACTAAAATTATATCTGGGTAAAGGGGGATTCTGGCTAAACAGACTTAGGATTCCTGCTGAAGGCAGGCCAGGGTGATGTGACACCAAGCAGAGGAGATGAGAAATTTGATCCAATATGGAGGGTAATCAGATATTGAGGGTGAGGATCCTAGCTAAACTGATTTAGCAGGAATTTTGCTAAAATTGAGCAAAGTAAAGACTGTCCTAACATCCAAAGCTTGAGGCCAAGCTGATAAGAAGCTTCAGAGGAGCCTGACTAAAGTTTGGTCTTGGGACTTCCCTGGTGGTGCAGTAGATAAGACTCTGTGCTCCTATGCAGGGAGCCCGGGTTCGATCCCTGGTCAGGGAACTAGATCCCACATGCATGCCGCGACTGGGGGTTTGCATGCCACATCTAAGGAGCCCGGGTGCCACAACTGGCGAGCCACAAGTAAGGAACCTGCCTGCCTCAACTAAGACCCAGCGCAACCAAATAAATAAGTAAATAAATATTTAAAAAAAAAAAAAAAAAAAAAAAGGAGGGTGTCTTGTCAGATTTTTTTCTTTTTTTTTTTTTAATATCAAAAGTACTTTACAGGGACTTCCCTGGCGGTCCAATGGTTAGGACTCTGAGCTCCCACTGCAGGGGTTCCATCCCTAGTCTGGGAACTAAGATCCCGCATACCGCTCGGCGCCGCCAAAATAAATAAGTAAAAAGAAAAAGAAAAGATGAAAAAAAAAGTACTTTGCAGAGGCTTAGTTTGAGTTGGAGCCTTGAACTAGAATTTCCTTTCTGCCATGCTGAGAATCTATCAGAGGCTTTGGAATTTCTTCATAAGTTCGATGGACTGTTTGACCTTGAGGAATGAATTTTGCATGAACAATGCCCCTGACGTCAAAGAAACCAATCCACTCTGTCATCCGTTGTGATTTTGCTACATCAGCGTTATGGGTCCTCCCAGGGGTTGGAGAGCCCCGCTGTAGACGCTGACACTCATTTTCCAGGTCATATTGGAAAACACATGGTTCATCACCACTTACTCTATTCCTGAAGAATGTACCATTTGTTCAGCTGTCCTTAAAAGATAAGGACAGAAGAGGCATACATCTCTTCCATTTCTATCTATCACTCAAAAATGTGTGGTGCAATCTCTATGTTCAAGTTGTCTCTAAGGAAGAGTCTGTTTCTTTATCTAAATTTAACTCTTTAGCCTTCCTTCTCCCAGTCAGTCACCCATGTGAATTAGCCAAATTGCTGACTGCCTAAACATTTTTATTGATCTTATGGACTACTGCTTATGCATCAAGGATGCCTTTGCTACCTTTTAAGCTGTTTGTTTCTGTTTAAAAAGATTGTTCTATAACAAACTCCTTCTTTTTTCCAAATGCATCTTTGCAGAGTAATTTCATTTGGTATTTAGTATTCTTTGCACTCAATGATTCTTATATATAGTTTAAACAGAAGTAAAATGTGTTTTACTTTGTGATCATAATTTGTGATCATAATTTCTTAATCCTGATTGACCTATATTGAGGGAGTAAGGTAGGAAGTGGAGAGTAGAGCCAGCTTTTGTTGAATTGTTACTAGAAGCCAGGAACAAATTATTATCTCATTAAAACTTTATAAAAACCTAGGAGGTAGATATTATTATTCCCTTTTGGCAGAAGAGAATAACTGAAACTTGGAGAGAGTAATTGCTCACCTAAAGTCACACAGCGAGTTAAGTGGTAGGGTCAGGGATCTAACTCAGGGGTTCTAAATTCTAGGAAAAACCATCTAGATGTTTTAGACACCAGGAATCCAGTTCTCAGTGTACTATATTGTCATAAAAATGGTCTGTCTTGTGGTGTAAGGAAGCTGTTTCCTCTGTCTTCCACAGACCCAGCCTTCCCTAAAATGGCATCTAATGGTCATTCTAGAGGCAGGCATTTGGTCATCTGCTAGTCCTGTCTTTCTTCCAATCATTACAACTTTCTTTCAGGACTGATTTTTCATGCTTTTGATAATCCATGGTACACTTTTTTGGAATCTGCCTAATACATTCACAGTTGCTTTTAAAAAAACCCCAAACATCAGGGGCCACAACAGAGTGAACGATTCTTATAAAGGTCAGGTTAACACAGAGGACAGTAGTGTGTTACTTACTGCATGAGGGTGTCATGCTCCTGTTAGAACACTGATTTCATGTAGACACTGCCTCCAATCCTACTAGCATCGTTCTGCTGACTTATATACAAATACGCAAGTGCGTGTACGTGTGCCTCACACACAAACATACTTATCTACCGTGTGTGTGTGTGTGTGTGTGTGTGTGTGTGTGTGTGTGTGTGTGTGTGAGCTTTGGCCCCTGTATCTTTTTCTGCTATTCCTGCTCTTACAACATATGAAGGAAGAATAGAAGCCAGCCAGAGGCAGGGTGTTTTCGTGAAGGAAAATGCATGTGGGAAGGCTTTGAGGAAAGGAAAAGAGGGTTATATTAGATATTTGTTAGCTGGGGGAGAGTGGCTGACGATAGTGTTGAAGAGGCAGCCAGGCACAAGAGCTGGTCTAAGTATTTTACCTCAGTCCACTCACTTGATCCTTACAACAGTGTTATAAAGCAGGTACTCTTAGTATCTGCTGTTTACTAATGTGGAAACTGAGACCCAAAATGTTAAATAACTTTCCCAAGCTAGCTTACTTAATAAACACTTGTTGAATGAAATAAAAAGCACTAACTTCATGGTGTTGATTTGAACTTGGGGAAATTTTTATCCCTCAGCATGCAGTTGGGTTGATTTCTGCATTCTGCTTTAAATGCCTTAAAGTACCTTCAAATACCTTAAGGTATAAAAATATGAACTGATGAATGCACCTTCTTTCTCCATGAATTTTTGTTTGAATGTTGTTTTACTTCTCCTCTGTAAATTGATAGGATATTAACTCTTAGATTCTGGAAATAGCAATGCCTTAATTTCCTAAGCCACAATGTCTCAATTCATACCTAGTTCTGTCTTTAGCAGTAAATCCTGGCTCCGCCATCACTTTGGGCCATTTACTTAAACGCTCAGTGCATTAAAGAACCAATCAGGTCTGATAAGCAAGACACTAGGGTAAGGGATGCTCTATAAGCTGTCAGAACCTGTTGGAACACTCCACAGATTCCAAGTCTGAGAACTCCACTATGGTACAAAGAGAGAGCCTGATATAACTTGCTTTGGGGGACACTAGTCATGCTTTTACATACGTTTAAGTACTTTAAGTGAATATCTTTAAAGTACGAAATATTCCTTTAAAAAGGACACCTTGACGTCTTCCTCTTCATTTCGTTTGCAATCCATCATTCACTCCTGTTGGTTTTACTTCCTGTTTCTGGAATCCTCCTGTTTCTCTCCCTCTCTGTCTCACCACTCTCGTCTTGGCTCTCATTATTTCTTTTTATTCTTTCTTTCTGTTTTTTTTTTGTTTTTTTTTTTTTTTGGCTGGGCCGTGTGGCTTGTGGAGTCTTGGTTCCCCGACCAGGGATCGAACCCATGGCCTCTGCAGTGGAAGCACAGAGTCCTAACCACTGGGCTGCCAGGGAAGCCCCCTTGGCTCTCATTATTTATCACATGAATTGCTTCAACAGCATTGGACTCATTACCTTTCCCCACTCTGATTCCTTCCCTCTCATAATCCCACAATGTGGTATTTGAGATGTCCATCTCATCATATCCTCCCCTTCCATGGCTTCCTGTTACCCTGATGCTAAGGACTCAGATCCGGAAGCCATCCTACAAATCCCTGCACGTGGGCCCCCCTCGGCCTCCAGCCTCATGCTGCCCCTGCCCCAGGCTTCTTGTGTCCTGTGCTCCCCAGCATTGGCCTCCTCAGGGGCTCTTTACCACGCATGCTCTCCTTGCAATATTGTTTCCTTCTCTCTCCGGGTGCCTGGCAGTCCTCCACATCTCAACTCAGGGGTCACTCCCTCCGGTCGCTCTCCTTGACTAAGTCAGCATCCTGTACCTTTCGAAGTTGCAACTTTGTGTGATTGTAGATTAATGTGTATCTTGTCCACTAGGATTTAAGGGGACCATGCCTCCCGTTTGTTTGCTCTCCACGGCACCCCTAGTGCCTAGCCAGAGGGTGGCACAGTGTAGGGGCTTAAAAAATAGTTGTTGAATAAAGTGTGCACAGTCTTAAAAGTAACTATGCATTTTGTGCAATTTCATTAGCGTGAGATGTGGCTCATTTTAAGTGCTTTTGAGACACTCCCCCATCACAGCGGCATGCTCTGGTGGGTAGGCTGCTGCACCAGCAGCTAGAAGCCCTGGTAAAACCGGACCGTCTCCAGCTTCCTTGCCTGCCTTGAAGGCCTGGTGAGGAAACGTACTACGTGAAGCGCTTCCTAAGCTGGAAAGTTCTTTAGGAATGCAAGATGATATTGTAAGTCAGATTCAAGAGCTGAATCACTCCAGCTGACTTGAAGACATTCTCGTGGACGATACTGAAAATTAGAATCTATAGTCTTGAATGAGCAGAAAAACACAGTAAGATCTGTGGACCAATGTCTCTTTTTCGTAAGTGAAAGCCAGAAATAGAACAAGTTACCAATGTTAGAGCCACACAAAAAGCCATTATTTCCCCGTGATAACTTGTACCTTGAAATGCAGTGTGCTTCTTTCAAGTGTGTCTTCTCCCAGGAGTAACCCCTTGTCTCTGTCTGGGGACAGGATGCAAAGGGGCCCAATTTCCAGCAGCCATTCTGTGGGGCTCAGGACCCCACTTACAGGGTCGTGACCCTTGAGACTGGGCCACGGGGGCAACAGGGACCATGGAAGCCTGTTTCTGCAAAAAGAGAGAGCAGCTGTGCCAGCCTTGGAGAAGCTAGAGATCAGTCCTTATATGGGTTGGAGGAACAACGGGAGGGGAAAGAAGGGAGCAACAGAAAGACAGGACAGGCCCAGGTAAAGGTTTGATTCTCTGACGGTTGCATTTAATAACATTGACATTTTAAGGGCCAGGGAGAGGGTGGGGGGCTTGAGTGGGTGACTCAGTTCTTGGGTTTCCTGCTGCCATTGTGGGGTTCTGGGCTATTTTCTGCAAGGCTGAATGAATACAAGCCTTCCCCTGAGATGATGTCAGAAACTTATAGTAACAAGAAATAAAGCTGTTATAGGCAAAGGGGTGGAGGTGGAAAAAAATCCTATTTCTTGGACCCACGATGCCCACCCATTTCTGAGTTGATTAGGGAGGTCTTTTCCTGGGACACTTGCTTTCCTCATATTTGCGTTGCTCTCTGGGTTCTTTGGAACGTAGGGAGACCAGACCCTAGTTTCTGGCCACTGGACTTTAAATCTAGGCAAGTCAGATATAATTAAGACATCAAAGGGCCTGGTAGATAATAAATAGTGTGAAGACTGTGACCAAGAGAGTGTGCAGTTTTACTTGACCAAGTGACACAGATACTAAGAACAGTACTTAGACCAAGATGAAGTGTCTGCAGCTGATGGGAACCAGGCTCACTGAATTGCATTTATGATCCCTTTCCGAGTCAGCGGCTGACCTTCTGAGTATCTCGGGCAAGTATTTAACTTCCCAGAGTTTCCACCCATCTAGTTTCCCAAAGGAGACAATGCAGTGTGTCTCAGAAAAAAATGTTTCAGTATTCTCTTAGGAGAATGTAAGCATTATTACAAGGACTGTGCCTGGCGTGGACGGTGATAGTGATGACGTGTTGATTCAGGACTAAAGAACATTCTACCCAGTGGCTATTCATTTGAAGGAGGAAAAAAATCCATGCTAGGCCACTCCACTGGCCCATTGACCTTGGGTCATTTATCTCTGGGCTCTCCCTTTGTCCTCCTTCCCCCCCAGTTCTATCACCAGCAGGGGCCCGGTCTCCCTGTCTTTGAGAAAGCGGAGCAGACAGAGAGGGTGAGCTTCCACAGTTCTGAGGTTAGAACCCAGGTAGGCCCCTTGAAGAACTCTCCGTCTATAGGATTAGATGAGAAGGAGACGTGACAGGTTGTTAGTCGCAGGGCTTCTTTTCTGATTTTGTTTTGTTTTGTTTTTGGCCTTGCCGCTTGGCTTGTGGGATCTTAGTTCCCCTCCTGGGGATCGAACCTGAGCCCCTTCCAGTGGAAGCTCGGAGCCCTAACCACTTGGCCGCCAGGGGGGAATTCCCAGTACCAGGGCTTCTGAATAGACTTTTTTTTTTTTTTCGGTACGCGGGCCTCTCACTGCTGTGGCCTCTCCCGTTGCGGAGCACGGGCTCCGGACGCGCAGGCTCAGCGGCCACGGATCACGGGCCCAGCCGCTCCGCAGCATGTGGGATCCTCCCATACCGGGGCGCGAACCCGGTTCCCCTGTATCGGCAGGCGGACGCGCAACCACAGCGCCACCAGGGAAGCCCCTTAATACACTTCTGAAATAAAAAAAAATATATGTTTACATATTTGTTGTTTTTAGGAGGGAATTTATATACTTTAACATATCATTTCACAAATTCTGAGAATAAATCTGTTTTCATGTATTCAGTCTTAAATATGAATGGGTCATTGGTGGAACAGAAGTGTCAGGGAGAAAAACCTTTTTCTCTATCCTGTTTAGTGTTTTTCTTGGGGGCCTGCAAATTAAATCGACAAAAGACAAGTTAGCAAGAGAAGAAAACAGATTTAATTACCTACTTAGGCAGGGGGGTTCACAAGGAAATGTGACTCAAGGAGGTGGTTAGACTTTAGGGCTTCTACACCATAATCATAGGGGATGGGGAGGGGCAAAGGGGCACTTCTGGGAGAACAGATGACTTTTTTGCAAGATAAATGGGCTCATAGGAGAAGAGATAGGAAATATGGTAGTTTTGTGACACTGTTTGGGTGAGGTGCTTCTGTCTCTAGAATAGATTAGAGTTGCTCTCTGGAAAGGGATTTATGACAAGTTCTTCGGGAAGGCAATGCTTTTAGGCAGATAAGGGATTTCAAGAACGCAAATGTCTTCAGCTCAAAATAACTCTTATGCCAAAGTGGCATATTTTCAGGTGGCAGGTCCTGTTCCCCTTCGTTTATGTCCCGAATTCTAATACTACAAATTCTCTGTTCAAGACTCTTCAACAGCTTCTCATTCGACTTAGCATAAAACCTGAGTCTTTACCACGGCCTCCCTCCTCCACCCTCACCCCCACCCACTGCTGCTCTTCAGAAGGGATGGAGTGGGGAGTGGGTCTTGACTCAGGACCACATCAGTCCTCTTGCCACTGGGACGGGCTCCTCCCCAGGGCTTCCCAGACCTCCAGGGAAGGCGAGGCCTGGAGGATCCCATTCTTGTCTTTCCAATTTCTGCTTAGCACCTCTCACATCTGATGTATAGTTACCTGTTTAGTGCATGGGAAGGCAAGGTCCCTGAGAAAAAGTGCTTTGTTTTGTTCACTTCTGTACCCACACCGCCCCCGCCCCCGGCCCCCCGGCACATAGTAGGCACTCAAAAAATTGTGAGCAGGGCCGACTCTACCGCTGTCCGTCAATAGCTTACTGTTTAGAGGGAGAGTCAACAGGAAAAGGGCACCTAATCTCTGGTGCAGTGCGTGCCGGGGGGTGGGGGTGGGGGGGCAGCAGCTCTGGAGCAGGTGCCTGGCTTGCTCAGCGCGAGGCTTCATGAGATTGCAGTGAGGGGTGGGGGGGCTGGGTAGAAGGAACATATCTTTGTTCTTTCCACCTCTCCAGGTTTCTAGAATTAGGCAGAGTGGAGGCACTGAAATAACTGTTCCCTATGCAAGACCACTTGTTATGAATCTTTTCTCTGCTTTGATTTAATTCCCGGAAGATTCAAGTATCATTTTGTCAGTGTAAAAAAGAAGTTCTTGTTTGTGTGCTATCTGTATGAACTCCCGGGGTGGTTTATATGAATGAGGATGAGGATGTTATCAGTCGGGGGTGTGGTGCATTGTAACCACCTGCACTGACATCTCTCTTCTTTCTAGGTCGCATTCTTTCTCCTTCAGCAAACTCCTCTGTTACTCCGTGGGGTGCACAAGCTAATAAATTATTCTTAAGCCAGCCTCAATTGGGAATCTGTCCCTTGCAAATGACAGACTAGTACAGGGACTATATTATGTTGACAGTGGGTTCATAAATGGATTGAATGAAGATGGCTTCTTCAGACATCTGTCTGTTCCCCTTAATATTTAGTATGACATTTAACACAGAGTAGGTGCTCAAAAAATTAGATGACTTGATATCCTTAACACACAAACACATACACAAAGAGAATAGAAAAGTATATTTTGACCAAAGCTGCAATCTAGGACGAGTATTGATTAGGAGTGTTTTGTTTTCTAGGGTGGTATTGCTCTCAAAATCCAGTGATGGCAGAATACGTACTCCTAGAAGAATCGTTTCTCATTTTATATTGGCTAAGGCTATCTTTCATTTGCTTGCGAAAAACCATCTTACAAAAAAGAACAGAAGATAAAACCTCAAAATGAATTCCCAGAGGGGAAGAGATGCAGTTGGATGGGTATAATAATAACAGTAACCATAATTACAGCACAGCATTGACAATGCAAAGGGGTTTAAATGCTTTACATAATCCTTTCACTGAGTCTTCACAGTTACCTGTCCTGTAGAAATTCTCATTCCCGTTTTACCGAAGAGGAAACAGAGGCTTATAGAGATTGATTTAAATGAAAATTGGAGCTAGAGCCTAGAGAATAGCCTGGAATTCTTGCTGGGCTCCCTTGGGAGTTGTCCCTATTGCTGGGGGAAGATCACTGACCTCTCAGGGCCTTCTCTGAAGATTTGGGATTGTTGTGCCATCTCAAAGGCTTAAGGAGATTGATCATTGTTTTTAAACTTTCTAATAAGCTCAAGGTACCCGTGCAAAAAGTTTGGAGGCCCTGATTCTTTCCAACTCCAAATGGCAGGAACAGCTTTCCAAACCCGAATCCAAAACCCTTTACACGTAGGGTGACTTGTGTTACAGGGCAAATGCCCTGATGAATGAGATTCATCAGAAAATTCATCAAGTTTCCTTTTCTCCAGCTTATAACTTCAAAGGTCCTCATAGAAATGAATCCGTAAATGCCATGTAGACTTTCAACAACATTCTGCCACCAGAAATTGCCCAGTGAGATGTGACCGTCCTTGGACACTTCTTGCACCTTCTTGATTTCTCCAAGTACTTCTTTTTCTAAACTTGGCTCACTTACTTTCCTTCCAGACCAAGTTGGGGGGTCGAGGGTAGGGAGGAGTTATGTTATCTGAAATCTCGAATCAAGCACCAGGATAGGCACATTTCACTTTTCTTTCCCTCAACTTTGAAATCGTCTCTCATTGGTGTATCAGGCTGTGATAAGCCAACCTGATTTGGTGATGGATTGGCATTAGGATGAACCAGGTTAACTTAATCTCCTTTTAAGTAACCGAGAGTTTTGGGACTATTGACAGTGAACATTCAGACAGTGTTATTGTAAAGACACGTTCTCCACGTCCTGCTAGGAAACACGGAGCCCTCACCTTCCGAGGTGGAGTTAGGAAGATTACGGGACCCATATGCATGGTTAGCGTCAAGAATTCGAGCGTATTGGCCCGTCTGCCGCACCAAAGAAATCCGGATTCTTAACACAACTGGGGTTTTACGGGTGCACCGAATGCGTGGGAGACTTGGGTGTCAGGCACCGCTAATGGGCCATGACCGATGGGAACATTTCTGCCTCTTTCATCTTCACCCTGAAGGTCCCCCCAACCCCGCCCCAATGAAAATGTGCTAGGAGGGAAAGGAGTTGGGATAATAATTTCCTTTCTTTCCCTCCTGTTGGCTTCTGCTGGCAAGTTGTCCTTTAATAAAAAGCATGATGGGCAAGTGTGAGAGCGTCTAGCTTGAAGCTGGAGACAAAACCCCATCGGGGAATGCCAGACGGTCCAACCTGGGGAAACTGAACACCGACTCCCTTGCCCACCCAAGGCAGCCTCCTGCCCACCGCTACTCACCGGCTGCACTGGCTCTTCTAAACCCAGACCCTCGAAGCTGAAGATTTTCAAAGAAGGAGGGTGAGTCGCTGCAGCTGCTGCATCAAACAAAAGCAAACAGATTAAATTAATTTAGGCTTCAAAATCAGTCCCATTCTCTAATTCATAAAATACTTCAAACACGGAGAGAAATGTCATCTCCCGGATGATTGAGGCTAATCCACTTTATCTCTTTTTTTTCTCGCGCATCTGAATGCAAACCATCAAGACATACCTCGCCAGTCAAAATAAACTCATTCCAAACGCTTCCGTCAGCTTCTAACAAGTCTTCTCGGCTCGGTACACAAAACAAACTCCTGTTTCGACCGAGCTCAACGGGCTGTGTGCAGAAAAAAAAGAGGGACAATGTACTCATTACAGTCTGTTAAATTGCCAGCACTCGGGCAATTAAAAGGTATGGCCCGTGGAAACACTGCAAAACAGCAGTTAGTCTCATTGTCCTCTCATTAACAAGATTGTTATTTTAGCTTTCCAGGTACCAGGCTTCAGAAACAAAACATTCTTGGCTCCTGGGGTACTCCAGGAAAACAGGGAGTCGTTGACAGCTAGGACTTGTGGAAAGGACCGTTTATACTATAAATAAATTTGCACATCCTTGTGGTTGCAATAAATACACTTCCACACCCATTCTGTTGGACTAGATGCAGAAACCATTTACAGGGAAGTCAAAAAGTCTTGCCCACGGCAAACAACACTTGTCCTACTTAGGAGGTAAAAGCGGGTGCTGCTGAGTAATGAATGCCTCCCCTCGGGACACAGAAATTTGGATTTTTTCCCTGCAAACAGGCTCTGTGGTCGACGCCACAGGCGCAGGGCTGGGAAGGGATCGTGAAGGCTGTTACTTGTGCTCGGCCTGAGCTCCTCACTGCTTGGCAGTCATTTAAAAAATGATGACCCAAATCTTTGCCATTCGCCAAGTGTGAGTACTTTGTGGCGAAGAGGAATGCAGCTCTTTGATTCCTGCATTCCTCCTGGTTTCCCTGTGTGGGTGGAAAAAAAGGCCAAGAATGTGAGTGATACAAAATCTCTTATGTTCTAAAGAAACCAAAGGAAGCAATGTATCTTTCCGATTCTGCCAAGATACAATTTTAAGTTTGCTGCCCATGTGATTTTTCTTTCATATGATTGAGACCTTCATGGTTTTCCTTAGGACATCAACAGAAAATGTAAAACACTGATTTTCTTTTTAAGTGAATGGGGTGGGGGGAAAGTCCCTTTTAAGAGACTTGGCACAAGGGATGTTTTCCTAATTATAAAGACGGTATTTACTGTAAGATTAAAAGTATAATTGTAGCTGCTTAAGGCTTGAACAGTTTTCAGGGAAAAAGTCCCTAAAGTTACTTTCTCAGTAAATTTCTCAGGGGCCTATTGTTTATTTTACCCCGAGCCATAAATTTCCTCTTACAGGCAGTCTTTTGCATTGACATTAGGTGGTGAGAGACCAAGATCATCTTGCAGTTTTAATGATATGCTGGTTTCCACTTTAATGGCCAACTTCCATTTTTCAGGATTTTGCTAGATAAGACCATGCAATGCTTTGTTAATTAAACTTGATCTTAGGAAACGTGTACATTTTATACAAAATAAACACATGCCCTGAAATTGGTTGTTTTTGACGAAAGGCTCTCCCTAGAAATATCCTGTGTGGAGAGAAAAATAAAACCACTTTCAGCTAGAGAGAACCAAACACCAAATACCTTGAAAATCAGATGTTTTGCTCCTTATTAAGTCAGCTTTAAGAGCATTACTAAGTTATATAGCCTGACTTATATTTTCACTTTTTTGGAAGAGGGACAAGTCTGGGCATTAAACGCGTAACAGCAATTATTATCTGCGTGTGGGTTTAATTAGGAAAGAACTCAGGTTTTTATTTTTCATAATTGTCACCGTCATGACCCAGTCTCCATGTCAAGCTTGGCGCTGAGCCCGAAAGGCTCACAGGGCCTCCAGCCCTCCCAGGCTTCTTGCCTCAGCGCGCTCCCTTCTCCTTGCCCAATATTTCTTCTTTTAGCTTCTAGTGGGACCTTCTGAAAACTGATTATTTGGAGGAACTTAGTAAGGCTCTTAGGGAGAAGAACAACTTTAATGAGTTCTAGGAGATAGGAATCCTCAAGACCCAGGATTGAAATCCAGCCTGGGGAAATGTGATGATTCCTTTTGCTCTGACTATAGCTCCGTGCATCAGGGTAGAATATCTATGCAAACACCAGGGAGGGTTGTTCCAATTTCCTGTAGTCTCGTGTGTGTGTGTGTGTGTGTGTGTGTGTGTGTGTGTGTGTGTGTGTGAGAAGAACTATAGTGAATCCGATGGCCCTCTTTGCCTCTCTTTAATGTTAGATTGTTTAGAACCTGCTTTCTTCCAAAATGGATTTGAGGCAGCTTCCAAAACACACAACCAGGTAAAAATCAAGAAAACAAGATGGGAAGAAAATAAGTCTAGAGCAAGATTTGGGGCTTTTGGGGGCCCTCCCTGGCAGTCCAGTTGTTAAGACTCCGTGCTCCCAATGCAGGGGGCCTGGGTTCGATCCCTGGTGGGGGAACTAAGATCCTGCACGCCTTGGCCAAAAAATTAAAAAAACAAAAAGAAACAAAAAACGGAATCACTTTGCTGTACACCTGAAACAAACACAACATCCTTAAAAAGAAAAAAAAAAGATTTGGGGCTTTTTGGCCCACACAGTTTCTGCTACAAGTATCACCTCTGCTGTTGTGTTGCCACAGCAGCTGTAGAAAATAGTCAAGGGGTCTGTCGTGTTCACTGGAACCATAAACAGGCAGCAGGCGGGATTTGCCCATGAACTGCTGTTTTCCGACCCCTGGTCTAGACTCAGAATGTTAAAATTAAGTAACGAAAATATATTAGGATGAACTGTATAGCTGAAGGGCCTGCATAATTGCTCAATGGGGTCTAAATTCAGCTGTGAGTTTCCTAAAGGTCAAAGCAAAGAGGAACGCTGGCCTTACGTTTATTTATTTATTTTAATTTATTTATATTTGGCTGCATTGGGTCTTCGTTGCTGCGCACAGGGTTTCTCTAGTGGCGGTAAGCGGGGGCTACTCTTCGTTGCGGTGCGTGGGCTTCTCATTGCGGTGGCTTCTCCTGTTGCGGAGCACGGGCTCTAGGTGCGCGGGCTTCAGGAGTTGTAGCACGTGGGCTCAGTAGCTGTGGCTCGCGGGCTCTAGAGCGCAGGCTCAGTAGTTGCGGCGCACGGGCTTAGTTGCTCCGCGGCATGTGGGATCTTCCCGGACCAGGGCTCGAACCCGTGTCTTAACCACTGCGCCACCAGGGAAGTCCCAGCCTTACGTTTAAAAATCTCACTTTCCACGAGATGAAAGCGCACCAGTTGCTCTGGAGGAATTCTGGCCTTGTGGTTTTGATCATTTCCTAAAGACCCGAGAAAGGGGTGTCATGTGTTATAAGGCAGGGGTCCCCAGCCCCCGGGCCGCAGACCGGTACCGGTCCACGGCCTGTTAGGAGCCAGGCCGCACGGCAGGAGGTGAGCGGAGGGGTACCAAGCGGAGCTTCTGCTGCCGCTCCCCATTGCTCGCATTACCGCCCGAGCCATCCCCTCCCCCGTCCGTGGAAAAACTGTCTTCCACGGAACCGGTCCCTGGTGCCAAAACGGTTGGGGACTGCTGGTATAAGGGACAAAGTCCTCAGCATCGTATTTTCAACAGCCAGGTTCATGGAGCTGCTGTTAAGCATCCCTCCAAGTGAGCCAAGGGCATGATTCCAAAGCACAGTCCAGAAAATGCAAATCTGAGGACATGAGACACTTTACTTGGATTGCCGGTGGTCTGGGCTGGAATCAAAGTAAAATGGAGACCATTTAGCTAAAGGAACGAGTTGCATGCGTGTCACCCAGACAGTCTCCCCTGAATACTGAGCCGTTGAGCTCCCACCCAGCTTCAGGCTGGTGTCAGGATTCCCCTGTGGCCACAAGGTGCTCATTCAACCAGGACAATTATGTTCCCACTCATTCTTTCAGGTTCAGGACCAATCAGGCTTAGGTCTCCATTCCTGCTCTATCATAAATCATAAAAGAAGGCAGATGGCAATTATTTTCATGTCTTGTTATTACTTCATTCCCTTGATGACAGGTGCCATATTGATCACCATTTATTCAGTGGTTTCTAGGTGCCAGGGACTTGGCTAAGCACTCTCTGTGCGTGATCTCATTTTCATCCTCAGAGCCCCATGGGGATACAGGCTACTGTTCTTCTTCTTCTTTTTTTAATTAGTCCTAACAAACCACCTCTTATTTTTTTTAAAAAATTAATTAATTAATTAATTTATGGCTGTGTTGGGTCTTCGTTTCTGTGCAAGGGCTTTCTCTAGCGTGGCAAGCGGGGGCCACTCTTCATCGCGGTGCGCGAGCCTCTCACTATCACGGCCTCTCTTGTTGCGGCGCACAGGCTCCAGACGCGCAGGCTCAGTAGTTGTGGCTCACGGGCCCAGTTGCTCCGCGGCAGGTGGGATCTTCCCAGACCAGGGCTCGAACCCGTGTCCCCTGCATTGGCAGGCAGATTCTCAACCACTGCGCCACCAGGGAAGCCCCCAGGCTACTGTTCTTATTCCTTTTCTTTCAGATGAGAAAA
This sequence comes from Physeter macrocephalus, assembly GCF_002837175.3. NCBI lineage: Eukaryota > Metazoa > Chordata > Mammalia > Artiodactyla > Physeteridae > Physeter > Physeter macrocephalus. The sequence continues at coordinate 19,246,935 of NC_041224.1, forward strand.
TTGAGGCTCAGAAAGATAGTAGCTTACCTGGCATCACTCATGAAGTATTTGGATATGAACATAGGCTTTATCTGGTTCTTTTTAGACTTTTTTTGAAATTGAAGTATAGTTGATGTATAATAGTATATAAGTTATAGGTGTACAATATAGTGATTCACAATTTTTTAAAAGGTTATGCACCATTTATAGTTATTATAAAATATTGGCTAGATTCCCTGGTTGTACTATATATCCTTGTAGTATATTTATTTATTTTGTGGTACGCGGGCCTCTCACTGCTGTGGCCTCTCCCGTTGCGGAGCACAGGGTCTGGACGCGCAGGCTCAGCGGCCACGGCTCACGGGCCCAGCCGCTCTGCGGCATGTGGGATCCTCCCGGACCGGGGCACGAACCCGTGTCCCCTGCATCGGCAGGCGGACGCGCAACCACTGCGCCACCAGGGAAGCCCAGTTTATTTATTTTATACAGAGTATTTTGTGCCTCTACCCATAATTTGCCCCTCCCCCCTTCCCTCTCCCCACTGGTAACCACTAGTTCTCTGTATCTGTGAGTCAGCTTCTTTTTTGTTATATTCGCTAGTTTGTTGTTGTTGTTGTTTTCTTTTCTTTTGGCCACGCTCCGTGGCATGTGAGATCTTAGTTCCCCCACCAGGGATTGAACCGGTGCCCCCTGCAGTGGAAGTGTGGAGTCCTAACCACTGGACTGCCAGGGAATTCCCATTTGTTGTATTTTTTACATTCCACATATAAGCATCTATCTGACTCTTAACCAAGGCCCTTCACGACCATCTCTCTCAATGTTCTCACGACTTCCTGGTTTCCTGACCTTGACTTGCCTCTGCTGACTTCCCCGGGGTCTTCAGATTTCCTGGATGCTGTGGCTCGCTTGTCTGTTACTGGTTACTTTGAGGAGTGGCTCTTCTAGAACCCTTACCAGGCCTTGGTGTCTCATCATAGAATCCTGCTCAGGTTTTCACCTTAATCACTTGGTTCTTGACCCTTTACCTGGTTTCTCCTTCCAGAATGGCCTCACTGCCTCCCCACCACCTTTTCTTGGTTATACTTGTCATTACTACTACTACTGCCATTCCAGTGTAAACAAAGATGGACTTTTCAGTTCTTGTGCAATTCCTACAATCTTCACAGCTGTGGTCTACATCTGGTTTTCTAATGACCAAAAATAGTAGAGGCATAGTCAACCTCTCAGGGACACATGTGAGATAACACATGGAATACCAGAATGTCCTTCTTTTTTTTTAAATTTATATTATATTATTTATTTTTGGCTGCGTTGGATCTTCGTTGCTGCGCGCGGGCTTTCTCTAGTTGCGGTGAGTGGGGTCTACTCTTCGTTGGTGTGCGGGCGTCTCATTGCAGTGGCTTCTCTTGTTGTGGAGCATGGGCTCTAGGCACGCGGGCTTTGGTAGTTGTGGCACATGGGCTCAGTAGTTGTGGCTCGTGGGCTCTAGAGTGCAGGCTCAGTAGTTGTGGCACACGGGCTTAGTTGCTCCGTGGCATGTAGGATCTTCCCGGAC
>NC_041224.1:19248723-19272425 GCF_002837175.3 Physeter macrocephalus
CACGGCTCACGGGCCCAGCCGCTCCGCGGCATGTGGGATCCTCCCGGACCGGGGCACGAACCCGTGTCCCCTGCATCGGCAGGCGGACTCTCAACCACTACGCCACCAGGGAAGCCCCAGAATGTCTTTCTTAATGTGGCAGTTCTCTTCAGATATTAACAGAGACTTCATAATAATATTGGTAGCTTTTCATTGGCCTGGCCATGCCCCACAAATGGAGAATGTTAGTAATTTTCCATGACCAGCTCTGGGCTACAGAGAATGTTATTAAATAAACCATTAAAGATAGAAAGATTCCTGAAATGGCCAGCATTTTCTGTTTCCAGCAATGAAAACCAAATATGCTATTCACATTGCAGACATGTATAACTTATTGGACTGTTTCAAGGATACAATGGGATGGAATCAGTGACTAAGAGAGAAAAGAAAATAAAATCCATTCATTCATCCAGTCATAGACTGGCTGAGAGAAAGCCAAGGTCGTAGCTAGGAAGATAATCTGAGGGCCACGTCTAAAGAGAGGGGCAAACCAGAAATGGAAGAATGAACAATGATGTAAAAAGCCAGAAGATATGAGAGTTGCATGGAACGTGGCCTGAGGAATGGGTCAGGGTGAGAAGTTCAAAATTAAGACTCTGGACAGCGGGAGCATAAACCCTACTTGGCATGGGGTTTGAGTGCATAGGGACCAAGTGTGGTGACTCAGTGGCCCCTGAATAGGGTGATTCACAAGTTGTAAGAGTTACTCCTTTGCTCTCAACTGATGCTTTACTCAATTCTCACAAGGTCTGAAATCTCATTAAAATAATAACTTTAGACACTTCCTGGAGAAGTGGAATAGCTTATCTTGAAAAATTTCAGTGGAGCTTTGCAAGTTGTACCAATTATCTACGGGTTAATGGCACATTTCTGTAATGATGAATCTGTTCTTCAAAAAGCAGAAAATGAAAACAGTCCTCTTCACATTGCAAACTTAAACTTTATGTAATGGCATAGTGACCCAGTTAGAATGGCGCTTCTTAATGCAAAATGCTCAACCAGTTCACGAAAGCGAGGCAAAAAATGTCATGACCTCCTGTGAGCTGTGTTAATTTTACACAAAACTCAGTAAAATTTGAAGGCCTTGGTGTTGGTGGACCAGTCAGTGAGATGTTGGCTTGTGTATGATGGGTGTTTCTCTCTATTTGCCCAGCTTTGAGGAAGTTGTGTTAGGGAGAGAGAGAGAGAGAGACTTCCCTAAGCCCCCAGGGGAGAACTTCTTTAGAGCAGAACCAAGTTTGGCAAGTCTCTGAGGTCTGGAGTGAAATACAATAAAATTTGCATTTATATAGCACTCCCTATGCTCTTGCTTTATATGTGCTATCCATATTAAATAAAAACACAATTAAGAGTTAGTTCTAAAATACCAGGTCAAACATATCAAACAAAATCTGGAATGGCAATTAGTGCTAGAATACCAGAACAAACAGATGGCTATTGAGTTTGGATTTAAGAAGAGAAATAGGATGTGCCAGCTGCATATCAATAGAGGAGTAGTTCTGGAGCTTGGGCGGACAGGGCTGGAGGTTGGGCTACAGAAAGAGCAAAGATGGGACAGTGCTCAGTTCTGTGCAGAGGCCTTATTGTAGGTCATGAAAATTCAGTGCAGCCAAAATTTTGGGGCATGTCCTATGGGTCAGGTGCTGTTCCCTGTGCTGAGGACCCAAAGACAATCAGACTTGAATCCTGTCTTCAAGCCACTGAGGGTCCAGTTAAAAGGAAGAACACATGTGTGAAACCCCTTGAGGGAGCTTCACTATTTGTGGAGGTAAAAGACTTTATTCCAGATATTAAATAAGCCTGTGATGCTCGACCTAAAAGCTGCAAAGAAATTCAGCTCAGATCCCTTACTTGGCTCTTACCTGCTCTGAAACCCAAAAAGATTTTCTTAAGATGAAGCTCAAACTTTATGATCTTAATCTATCCGACTTGGTGTGAATATTCTTATGATTCACTGCAGAAATATTGATGTGTTTGATAAGGGGGGCTTATCCCTGACTCTGCTGGGTGTGTTATATCTAATCTAACATGATGGTGTGTACTGTATTACCTTTCTAAAATCCAGAAAGGTCTGAATTCTGAAATATTTGCATCCGACTCCAAAGGTTTTAGATAAAGGGTTATGACCCGTCGTAAAATGTTTTCTTTCCTGACCTCCGTTTCTTCACAATGCATTCCCTATTCATTCAATATCTGGCTTTGTTCCCCAGGATCCAGCTGAAATTGCTCTCACCATGGCCTCTTTTTGCCAGAGTCCCTAGTTTTTTGTTTGTCTTAATTCTCCTAGATCCAGTGGCAAAGGGGTGACATTCCCTTTTGTACAGACTCTTTCCTTGGCTTCCTTTCAGAATGCTGTAGTATTTACACTTCCCTGCAGCCTCCTGCTCAAACCTCTGTTTTGTGTGCACCTTTCCTCATGTCAGTGCTCCCCACAGGGCCTCACTCACAGTAGGTTCTAAGAAATACTTGCAGTGAAGGAACTCCCCAGGCCTGGATCTCTAGTTTGTGCTCACTGCTCTCCCGGGAGAGTTCATCCATTCTCAGCTGCCCCCGCTGGGCTGGGGTCCTGAATCTACATATGCAGGTCTGACCTTTCACCAGAATTCCTTTTCCATTGTTGTGGATGTTTACCGATCTCTTCCTAATCGTCTTGCTAGCACCTCATTTTCAACATCTCCCCTCAAAAGTCACACACGCACACTCACACACACGCACGCACACACGCACACACACACGCGCGTGCGCGTGAACTGGTAGGAAGGGATCTGGGTGAGTGAATGGTGGCTGCTGGACAGAAGGAGAGAGACTTTTTAAAAAACTGTATCTTTTGAATGTTGTACCTCTGCAGGTATTACATAAAAATAAAGTCACTTATTTTTCAAAAAGAAAAAGGTTTATGACATACTGGAAAAGGCAAAACCATGAAGATGGTAAAAAGATCAGTAGATAGCAGGGGGTTGGGAGGAGGGAGGACCAAAGGGAGCACAGGGGATTTTGAGGGCAGTGAAATGATACTGTCTGATACTGTAAATGGGGGATATGTGTCGTTATACAATCGTCAAAGTCCACAAAATGTACAACAGCCAGAGTGAACCCTAATGTAAACCGTGGACTTTGGAGGAGGCTTATGTTCTGTCAATGCAGGTTCATTGATTAGAACGAATGTACCACTTGTAGAGGATGTCGATAGTAGGGCAGGTGTATGTGTGCAGGGACGGGGGGTATGTAGGAACTTTCTGTACTTTCTGCTCAATTTTGCTACGAACTTAAAGCTGCTCTAAAAAATAGAGTCTATTAATTGAAGAAAGAAAAGAAAAGGAAAGAGTTTGTACTAAGCTTGAGTGTTGGGACTTCGCCTGGGAGGCTTACCATATTTATACTAATCGTAGTCAGTGTGGACAAACTGATGATTCCTAAGAGGAGGAAACAGTCTGCTTCTACCAGCACCCCGTCTCTGTCCACTCACCCAGGCTGGGTCTGCTGGAGGCCCTGTTAACTCGGCTGGGCCCTTCAGGTCTAGTGAATCTGGGCCTCCCTACCCTTCCTTTGGAAGGGCCTTTTTGCACGTGGCTTTGTGTGTGACCTTGGGGCCACCTCTGTGGGTCAGGCTCCCTTGAGCTCCCCCGCTGGCATACTCCAAGTTTCCTGAATGAGGCATTTCTCCTGGACTTTCTGCTACTTTCTCTACAATCCTGTACAACATTGCTGGATTAAAATGCATTTCCCTGCTTTCTTCATATCACTTCTCAGAGAAACCCATAATCCCTCTTACATCGAGTCTGGGTTCCTTCTTGACTCAGGGGGACCCCCGTTTGCCATCCACACCTTCTTGCCACCCATCTTTCTAACTTGTCCCAGTTCATCCCCCACAAGCCTGTCTGCCTCACGCGCTTCTCCGGGCTGAAAGTCCTCGAATCTTCCTCCCCACTCACTCTCTATCCCAAGTCCAGCTCCTGTATGGACTTGGAATTATTTTTTTCTGCTAGAGCCTAGGGCCATGCTGGAAGGGTAGCACTGAACTCTGATCTTCTTGGTTTGGTGTTCATGGGAGTGTGTGGGTGAGCACTGATACGTAGGAATGAAATCTACACACCTGGAAGGGACAGTTGTGTGACTTCTGCCCGTGTGTCCTGTACCCCAGGCCGCTGCCAGTTTGCTGAGGCGGGTATCGCTGGGGTTTCTGCTTGTGGAACAAATCCTGAAAAAGACCTTGGTGACCATCAACTCAAATTCTAGGCAGCCTCCAGCAGAAGGTTATTTCAAAACTGTCTCCTTCTAGGGTCGCTAGGGGACCCTGTAGCTTCTCCAGAGAGGCAGAGGCTTTTCAGAGACAGGGCTATGGTATAAGATTAAGCTCTCTGAGTTGTGGTCCATATATGTTTGTAGGAAGTGCGGTTTATACTTGCCCTCCAACTTTTCATAACTCTTACAAAGCTCAGGAGCGACAAGACTATGAACAAATCATGGGAACTGCAGGCAGAATTCAGCCTGCTGCCTGTTTTTGTATAGCCTGCAAGCTAAGAATGGTTTTTACATTCTTTAAGTGTTGAAGAAAATGAAAAGAGTACCTTATAACATATGAACAGCAAAAGAAATTCAAATTTCAGTGTCCATAAAAAAAGTTTTTTTTGGAACACAGTCACCATGGATTCCTTCGCTTACTGTCTGCAGCTGCTTTGTGCTATCACAGCAGACGTGAGAGAGGGCAACAGACAGAATGGCCTGCGAAAGCCAAATATTAACCCTCCTGTAAGTTGCTGACCTCTAATTTGAACATTAATGCACATAAGACATTCTGATCATGGCCGTGATCTTTCTGAAGGGAACTGGGGCTTTGAGCTTTCTAATTGCCAGGCCCTGGAGTTACAGGACCCCAGGGAGGCACCATTCGCGTAAAATATGATGGGAAAACTAAGACCCCACGCAACTAAATAAATAAATAAAATAAATTTAAAAAAAATACAATGGGCAGAGTGCCCCCTGGAGGAGGCCCCAGATCTGCCGCAGCCCAGGCAGGGTGTCGGGGAAGAAAGGCCTGATTCTGATCATGGCCCAGCTAAGAGCTCCCTGGCTGTGCAACTCGGGGCAGATGGCCTAACTGCTCTGGGCATCAGAGCCTCACATCTGCACGAGGAGAGGGTTGTACTCTCCGTGGCTCTCAAACGTCCTCCCTCCCTCTCTGCTTCTTCTCTGCAGAATCTTTGCTCAAATGAATTCTCACATAGACCCCCTAACACATTAAACAGCTAAAAGTGGAGCAACCCTGTTAGAAGCAGTGCCGGCCTGAGTTCCTCAGTGGAGGACGGCCCTGGAGAAATTTGAAAGCTCCTCCCAGGCCTATCAGGTATGGGTTCTGTGGGTCTAGGTCCTCCTCACAGAGCAGCCCAAACCCACAGCTGGATTAGACTGGTTCTCTTCAGAGAGCTGGTTGGGACCAGCTGAGCAGTGCCACATGCTCTGAGGCCATGTAATCTGGCCCCATCAACCAGAATTTTCCCTGGTGCTGGCTCTTCCCCTCAGAGAATCAATCATCATTCAGATGCTGTTAATAACAACAGCTAAAGAGTATTATGCTTAGTGAAATAAGACAGAGAAAGACAAATACTATATGATATCATTTACTTGTGGAATCTAAAAAAATAATACAAATGAATCTATATACAAAACAGAAACAGACTCACAGACATAGAAAAAAACTTACGGTTACCAAAGGGGAAGAGGGGGGGAGATAAATTAGGAGTACAGGCTTAACAGATACAAACTACTATACATAAAAATAGATAAGCAACAAGGATTTACTCTATAGCACAGGGAATTAACCTATAATGGAATATAATCTGCAAAAAACACCCAAATCACTATCTGTACACATGAAACTAATGCAATATTGTAAATCAACTATACTTCAAAGATGAAAAAAAAGAACCAACTAAAATTTCCTGAGCACTTAATATTTGCCCTCAATGATGTACCTTTTGTCATTTAATACAGACAACAACCCAACGAAGTAGGTACTAGAATTACTCCCATTTTACAAATGAGACACACACAGAGGACACAGTCGTAGAGAGTGTCCTGCACGAGGACATGCCACTGTGAGATGTGGAAGCTGGGCACAGACCCAGGCAGTGTGACATCAAAGCCCATTCCTTTACAGGGAATGTGGATGCCTCATTCCTCTTGGGCTACTTTTAGTCAACAGGTATGAGGATATATTTATAACTCTCACTTGCTGTGTGACTTTGGGGGACAGACTTAACCTTTCTAAGCTTCTGTTTCCTCATTGGTCAAATGGGAATAACGATAGGATCAATAATATTATTGTGTGGATTAGTGGGATAAAACATTAGTGGCTAAGAGTTAGTGCCTGGCATTACTCAGCGCTCAATAACCATTACCTTCTATTATTATCCCCGATCGTCATCCCCTGCCTCTAGCTTTTTCTGTTCCTCTGAACGTGAGGCTCGGAGCCTTTCCATATAACCTAGTCTGCCTGGACCATCTTTAATGTCACGTCCACTGACTTCTTTTTGTTGTTGATTTACAGTATTAGTTTCAGGGGTACAACAAAGTGATTCAAAAATTTTATAGATTACACTCCATTTCAAGTTATTATAAAATATGGGCTATATTCCCTGTGCTTTACAATATATCCTGTGGCTTATTATTTTATACATAGTAATTGGCACCTCTTAATCCTCTATCCCTATCTTGTCCCTCCCCTCTTCATGTCCACTGATTTTACAGAAGTCGTTTTTAAAGACCCAGTTCCAGCCTGCTTTCTTTAGGGGAGTCTAACTCTTTTCTTTTGCCCTAATGGCCAAGGTAGCATCTTGTTTTATTGAACCTCTATCAGTGATCTTATGTTCATTGATTGTTCTCTGTGCTTGTCTTACCTTTCATCACCACCACTGTGCTGGGACAGATATTGGCTACATAGGACAGTAGAAAAAGCATGGGCTTTTTTTTTTTTTTTTTTTTTTTTGCGGTTTGCAGGCCTCTCACTGTTGTGGCCTCTCCCGTTGCGGAGCCCAGGCCCTGGACGCGCGGGCTCAGCGGCCATGGCTCACGGGCCCAGCTGCTCCGCAGCATGTGGGATCTTCCCAGACCGGGGCACGAACCCGTGTCCCCTGCATCGGCAGGTGGACTCTCAACCAGTGCGCCACCAGGGAAGCCCAAGCATGGGCTTTTTAATCTGAAAGACCCAGGGTTTAAATTCTGAATCTACCCTTGACTAACTGGGTTCTTGGGTATGTTTTCTCTTTTTTTTTTTTTTTTGTGGTACGCGGACCTCTCACTGTTTTGGCCTCTCCCGTTGTGGAGCACAGGCTCCGGACGCGCAGGCTCAGCGGCCATAGCTCACGGGTCCAGCCGCTCCGCGGCCTGTGGGATCTTCCCGGACCAGGTCACGAACCCGTGTCCCCTGCATCGGCAGGCGGATTCTCAACCACTGCGCCACCAGGGAAGCCCTTGGGTATGTTTTCTAAACTCAGCAAGCCTCAGTTAGTTTGTCTGTAGAATAGGAACATTAGTTCTTTTCTTACAAGTTACTGTGAGAACTAAATGTGATGACGCTATGAAAACTCCCCTGGCCCTTTTTTGCACCCATGATGGGGTTGTGCACTCGGTAGTTGCTCTTTAAATACCATTTGATCGACTGGTAGCTAATGCTGTAAGAAGCAAGGTCAGTTTAAATATTTCTCCAGTTTCCCAACAAACAGCGCAGTCTGTCCCAGGGCAGCTGGACTCAGCTTATGCTCATATCCTTGAGGGGTTTCATCTGTAAGGGGCCGTGAGGTCTCTAAAGATAGAGGCAGGTCCTGCCCTCGAGGAGCTGAGCATCTAATAGAAGACAGGAGACAGGGCTGTGTGTAGGGTCTGCTGGGATCTCAGGCCAGTGCTCTGGAAGTTCCAAGAGGAGGAACAATCCTGCCTGGTTCTTGCCCCACAGATGCTCACAGCCTAGCAGGGCCGCGAACAGCCAGGTGCAGGAAGGAGGAACAGTCTAAGGGAGGAGGGGGTTTGGTGTCAAATGAGGGTCAGAGGTAGGAAGCAGATGACTTAGAGTTTAGGAGAGGGACACATCTCTGAGGCATTCTCTAGCTGGGGCTCAGAGATTAGTGTGTGCAAGTGGACTATTCAGGAATAGAGAGTTCGGTTGTGGAGAGTGTCTAAAATAGACAGTTCAGATATAATTGCTCAGGGGTGCCACCTGGGCACTGGAATCTTTTAAATTCCCCAACAGAACTTTCTGTGGTCATGGAAATGTCCAGCATTGTAGCCACCAGCTCCATGTGGCTATTGAGTCATTGAAATGTGGCCAGTCTAAGTGAGGGACTGATTTTTTTGTTGTTGCACTGAAAAAGTCTTTCATTATCCTTCTCCATCCAAACCAGAGGTCATTTCCCCTCTTTCAGCCCACTTACAAGGAAGTGAATTTTAATTCATTTCAATTTAAATGTCAAATAGCCACATGGAGCTAGTGGCTTCTGCCTTGGACTGCAGAGGCCTAGAGCGGTTAGGGTGGGGATTGCTAGTGAGCTAAGCTCACTCTTTGCCTAACTTACATGATTTCTTTGAACTCTGGGAACAGCCCTGTTTCCTGGATGAAGAAGACGAGGCTCAGAGGTCAGGGAACATGCCCAGGGTTTCACAGCCGGGAAGTGGCTCTTATCACTAGAGGTGAAGTTGGCACAGGCAAGGTCACTTAAGGGCTTTGGACCTCAGAGGGCTGCCAGTTGTTCTGTGAGCAAGAAAAGAACCATAGACCCCCGCCAAGGGAACAGAAATGCTGGGAAGCACTTACCTAGCCCCACCTAGGAATCACGGAGCTGACAGGCCCCGATTGCTGAATTCTAGCAACACAACCTCAAATGGGGAGGACGAGGTTGGGCCCCACAACACCAAACAGCTCAACAATGAATTTTGGCGAGGTAGAATGTTCTAGAACAAAACCCAAACACTGTGTTTTGGAAGGCACAGTTGGGGAGCTCACTGAAGGAGAATTTGGAGCTTTGGAGACATCACTGACCTCAGGTTTGCGTGGCCTCACTGATTGCTCAGCCTGCAATAGGGCTCTGTCTACTGAGGTTTCAGTAACATACTCACCGTTTTTAGAGACATAAACCATCTTATTTGCATTTGAAATCTTTCCTGGAGAAATCAGGACAATGAAAAGGTCCTGCAGAGCCTGTGGAAATCCTTTAGAGCTAAACCCAGAATGAAGATGGTGGGTCTGAGTCTCCCAGAAGAAAGGCACCCATCCAGTGAAGCTGCCTTTAAGGGAGGCTGCTGAGGACGAGACATTTGGTGATGGACGACCAGCATGCCCTCGCACTTGCCAGTGGGAAAACATGATCATAGCTTCAAGGTCAAGTAGGAAGAGAATGAGAGTAGCTGAGAATCCTGCACCCAGGGAAGCCCAGAGGACTTGTTAGCACTACAAATAAGTATCTGAGGCCACTTTGTCAACAAGGGACACTGTTGCAGAAATAGGCAAGGAGGGGGAAACAGGACTTGACATTTTAATGGTTTTTAAGAATATGCAAGTTGATGACAATGGCTTTCACCCCCTCAAGCCCCACCCCCCCAAGACTTTGAGATGCCAGTAGGAAGCTTGTGAGATATAAAGGACCCACTCAGAGATGCTGCTTGGTGCCTAGAGTTAAGGTCCTCCATGATGCCTGGGGAAACACACGCTTAATCAAATTAATAAATGAGTGGATGAATGAAGAGCAGAACTAGAAGCAAAATGAATAAAGAGTGGGGCTTATTCTGCTTAGTGCAGGCAGAACTGCTTTGAACAAAGATTTTCGTGAAATATTAGGCACATTGGCCCCAGGCCACGTACCTATAGGACATGGGCAGTAAGGTTTGACTGATGTACCGCCAGGTTCTCCTTGCAGCTCAGTTTTGGTGAGGAGAAGCTTCCCTGAGGAAGAAGTGGAAGATTTACGGGAAGTGATGTCTGGTCTTGGGGCAAAGACTTGAAAGGCTGCTCCAGAGTCTCTCTGGGGAATGGGGGTGGGGAGGTGGAGGGTCGTGGTGGGTCAGCCTCATAAAAGTAGTGCTCTGACACTTAGGGAAAAGAGTCTAGGTTTTCATAAGCCCACTAAGATGGTAAGGTGATGGGTCTATGTTGGTTTAGGTTCTAATTTAAAGCAGACAAGCATATGGGACAGACAAGTAGTTTTGTCAGAGGTGATCTCAGTAAACACAATGAAGGAGTGGGGAAGTGAGAAAGGGAAGGGAGGAGAGCCAGGAAAGGGTATGTTAAGGACTTATTACCTCTCTGAGCAACTGGGGTTCAATCTGCTAGGAACATTCTGAGATACTGCATATTTGTGTGTTTTTTTTTTTTTTCCCCGGTACACGGGCCTCTCACTGTCGTGGCCTCTCCCGTTGCGGAGCACAGGCTCCGGACGCGCAGGCTCAGCGGCCATGGCTCACGGGCCCACCGGACCGGGGCACGAACCCGCGTCCCCTGCATCGGCAGGTGGACTCTCAACCACTGCGCCACCAGGGAAGCCCCGATACTGCATATTTGGAATCATCCCATTGAGGATCAGGAAGCTGGGGAAACTTATCCAACTCCAGTGGCTGAGGGGTGCTCCTGCAGTGTTATCGGCTGGGGCCAAGCATGTTTCTAAGGCCAGAGAATGTCCTCGGGCAGAAAGATGCAGAGAGCCTGTGCATTCATTGAAAGCCTAAAATGGCTTAAAATAACACACATTTATTATCTCTAATACCTGTGGGTCAGGAATCTGAGCATGGTTTCATTTGAGGGCCCTCTACTTCAGAGTCTGTCATGAGACTGCAAGAGAAGTGTTGACCAGGATGGGGGTCTCATCTGAAGGCTCAACTGGGGAAGGATCTACTTCTAAACTCACGGACGTGGCTGTGGGCAGGATTCATATCTTCAAGGGCTGTTGGCTGAGAGTCTTGGCTCCTTACTGATTGCTGGCTGGATTCTGCCCAGTTTCTTGCTGCGTGGGTCTCTCTAACCTGACAGCTTGCTTTTAAGGACAGCAGGAGAGTCTCCTAACAAAATGGAAGTTAGAATGTTTTGTAACCTCAGGGTGGAAGTAACATCCCCTCAACGTTGCAATATTCTGTTGATTAGAAGCAAGTTACTCAAGGGGAGGGAATGACAAAGGCTGTGAATATTGGGAGGCGGGGCTCATTGGAGCCAGCGTGAACCAAACTGACAGCATCAGCTGGGAGCGGGTAAGCAAATTCTGGCAAGGGGAAGGGTGATGGTGAGGAAGGTGAAAGGGTAAATCACACATGGGGATAGGCTGAGAACCCCAGGGGGCCTTCAGTCTCAGGACGGGGAGCCCCTTTGGACGGGCAGAGCAGCACTTAGCAGCGCCCTGGCTCCTGGGTCTTAGCCCCCAAGGGCATGACTAGAGTTGGCATTCTGAGGGGTGCTCTGCTCTCTGCCTGGTGGTCTTTCTTGTGTTTCCCTTCAGAAGTGTTACAGCTGGACCACAGAGCAATGCTTGGTAGAGGTTGCAGGGCATAGGGAGAGACTGTCCCCTCCTCAAAAGTCAACAGAGATGGAATATGGAGTGGAACCCTAGCATCTCAAACTGGATCACGACCCGAAGGCTTGCAAGTTCTACCAGCCCTGTGATGAACCCCTCAGCTCAGCTCAAGGAGAGGGTGTCCCCCAGGCGGGGAATTTTCTCCATCCCACTCCTTTCAGGACTATTAGACAGTTTATTCTCACACAGAAATGAAACCTATTTCCCTGAAGCTCCCTTTCATCTTTATTCTCCTTCAGAGAAAGTTAATTCCCTCTTTAACAGGACTGGCCCTCAAAGGGAGAGTCCTGCTTCTGTAGATGCTTTGTCGTCGTTAAGTGTTAGAGACTGGTGCTCAGAGCTGCATATTGTGTCCTGGATGTGGTCTCTTCAGAGTGGGTCTGGGAAGTGGGGGAGCTCCCGTCTCCACACAAACCACTCTTCTAGTAACCTTGTCCAAGGGCCCAAGAGCCCACTGGTTCCCCCCTCCCAACCCCTGCTGGCTGGTTGTCAAATTCCATTATTTGAAACCTCCAGTCAGTGAATGAATGACCCAGGTTGCCTTCAGTGAGCGGGTGCTGAGTCAAATCTCCTCTCTCTCTGGTACCTGGGCATCTGTTTGTTTATTCTTGTTGGGGAGAGTGTAAAAAGGAGATTTGTCCATTCTGCATCTCCAAGGAGAGAGATAGCCAGAGTGGTCCTGGGCTTAAAGGGAGAATTTATCTTGCAAGTTAATGGTAGGATGACCATAATGGATATAATAACAATAACTTAAAGCAAAAGTGCAAATGAAACTGCTCGAGGAAGATGGATATAAAGGACACTAAGAGCAACTAACAAGGATTTAACAGCTTACACTGTCTTTCACTCTGATGATCTCATTCATTCTTCAGAATAATGCTGTGAGGAGACTGTTAATATACCCAGTTTACAGATCCAGAAACCAACTTGTAGAGATGACCCAGTGCCACATAGCTATCAAATGGAAGATCTGGAACAAGAACCCGGTGTAGTTTTCAAATTCTGTACACTTTCTACTGCAGAGTTCTGCTCACCTTAATATAGATACTTACGTAAATTATTCAGTCCTCAGCAAGCCCTTATCAGAACCCACTAAGATAGTAGGAAGCATACGGTATATAAGAGAGTTAAAAGGCTTGCCCTCAAGGAGTCCATGACCTTTTGAGGTGAAATAAGGTCTATGCACCAAACTGTTAGAAAAGTATGGAAAGCAGGCTCAGACTCTATCAGATTATAAGCTTGAACAGTGGTCTGTAAGTGCTACACTAATTTGGAGCTGTGCCACTTAACTGAAGATGTTCATAGAGGAAACTTCAGTGGCTTACGGCAATTCTTGAGCAATTTAACACAGTTAAGAAATTAATATTTTTCACAGAAGGATGGCAAAAATGTGTAGAGGAGTTGCAGTATCACTTATGTCCACCAGATGATGCCACTATTCAGTAGAATTCTAGAGATTTTTGCTTTGCGGATACACGTACAGTTGTGGTAAGTTTGAGATAACGGCTAGGACGATAGTTGAACCTGTCTCAGGCGTTAATCACTTTCTTACTGTAATTTTTCATGGAGTTCATGCACATTAGCAATACAGAATCTGATAACAAAGAACTCCTCAACTTTCTCTTAAGTTCTGTACGTTGCCCCATTAGCCTAGCTGGGTCTTACTACCTTTGTAGTATTTGCTCTGTGCAGATCAAGTTACCATGAGATTTAACAGAAGGCAGCAGAGAGCTGATTCGGAGACCAAGGCTGGGAGGGAGGGCCACCGCCTTGGAGGTAAACTTTTTACTCTATTATGTGTTGGCGCTCACTCTATATGCAAATATATTCCCTACAGCAAATCTTGATAAACTACAGATGCAGCCCAGTGGAAAAGCCAGTATGGACAGCCTGAGGCAATTATAGTCAGCATTCATGAGCTGGGGGCTCCATCCTAATGTGTTGATATTTTGTAATATTTGTTAATGAAAGAGAATAGAGGCTTTGAAGTCAAAATGTTCTGGTGTTGCTGGATATTTTAAACCATGAACATTTATTATTTTGTTTGACAAATTGGCCTGCTTAGCAGTATTAAACACCAAGTCTTTAGGGGGTGAAGGAGATGAAAGCAACTGCATCGATTGTGCTCACTGAGAGTGTTTCCCAGGAAGCCCAAAGCTCCTGCAAGGTTTTATCTGGGAGATCCCATCCCTGTGAACCCAGCCCTTTCTTTCTGGAGGTGGCTGTGAGAATTTACATTCTCCTGTGGGGGGCCCGTTTGCTTGCGCCCGGCCTGCCTGAGACAGCTGTTGGGCCTTTGCACCCAGCCAGTCGCGCTCTGAGGACTCAGGCTATGACACTTTTGGGGATGCCCTCATGCAAAGCCAACTGGGGAGGACAGGTGACAAGTGTCCTCTATTTCTCTGTTGTTCTCAGCAGGAACTTGGGAACCCCTGTGGTGTATCTTCGCCTTCTTGTGAGAAGCTCAGATTTGGCAGTGGCCAAAACACAATTTAGATGTAACTGTTAATCAATAATGATTATGACAGCTGAAGTCCATTAAATAATTATTATATTCTAGGCATCATACAAACTGCTTTGGATCTATTATTTTATTTAACTCTTACAATGAACTATGAGTTGTATTCAGACCCCCAATTCACCCACTCCTTTGCTGATACGGTCTCAATTCTGTAATTTCCACTCTCTTCTGAGGGGCCATGCACTGTGGGAGGGGTGCCTTTCGAACACCAGGGCTGAGTCATGATTGGCCGAAGGCTGAGCCAATCAATCCTTGGGGTGTGTGTGTGTCTTATCTCCCTTGCCAGTGATTGGTTTAGGAATGAGCATGTGGTCAGGGCTGCCCTACCTGGGCTTGAGCACAACACAAAGGCACCACATCTAAAGAGGCACCATTCACATCGTAGACCTGTATTAACTGATCAGAGTGTTCAAGCATGAAGACTGGCTGAATCATAGAGCAGCTCTGTCCCCCAGACCTTTCTGTGATGACAAACATGTTTTACGTGTACCAATACAGTTGCCACTGGCCACGTATAGCTACTGAGTGCTTGAAATGTGCCTAGTGTGACTGAGGAATTGAATTTTAACTTTTATTTAATTTTAATTAATCTAAGATTAAATTTAAAAAGCCCTGTGTGACTGATGGTTGCCGTATAGGACAATGTGGCTCTAGAGCATAAAGCCACGTCAGTACCCTCCACTGAGAAAGCATTTAGGAGGGCAGGCATGTACACAGTCACTGCCCAGAGCAAGCAGCTGGGTGCCCTCCCGAAGCCACACCTTGTTTGAAGAAGAGGTGACTTTCTCCAGTTTGCATAAAGGTGGGGTGTAGGCCATGTCTGGACAACAGAAGGGAGAAGAGGGCTGCTGGGGGCTTCTGGGAAAACTCTTTTTCTCAATTCAAAGAAACAGCTCCCCATTTTTTTCCCCCCTCTGGTTGTTGCTATTATCTAGATAAAGTGTCTGGAATTGCAGCAGCTGTGGTGCAACTAGCCTGAAGATGAAGCCAACACGTAGAGAAGTTGAACCAGAGCCCTGATGGGCTGGGCTTAGAGGCTGCTCTGATGGTCGTGTGAGATTAAAAAGAAAAAATTCTGCTTATTGGTTAAGCCATTGATTTAGGAGTCTTCATTATTTGCAGCTGAAAGCAATTTAATAGACAGGAGTTTATTATATTGACCTCATCTTACAGATGAGATCACTGAGGTTGAGAGATTTTATAAGTTTGTTCAAGGTCATCACGCTAGCTATTGCAAAATTTGGGTGGAAGTCAAATCCAGGTCTGTCTGACTCTAAAATCCACGCTCTTTATTAACGTGCTGTATTATCTTCTGAATGGATTGCAAATTCCCCCCATTTCAAAAGCAATGCATAGCCTTTTGCTCTAGTTCCTATGAAGAGTACAAGTTCCTGCCTCTCTCCTTCCAGCGGTGGGTGGCCTTGGACCTGGACCTGCCCTGTCTTCTGGGTTCTGTTTAGCTGTCTGTGGCCGGGACCCAGTTGCAGAGGTGCCCGCTCCTTCCTGGCCCCTGAAGGCAGGTCCAGGGGAAGTGGGGCTGGAGAGCACCAGCTAATGCTCCTAATTCCCTGCAAGCTACCTGCAGACGTGATTCTCATTTGAAGGTTGTAATTTAAAATTCTCAGAGTCTAGAAAGTGGTCTAGTTAGACCTGCATGGAGACCCCCTCCCTCCGGTGTCTGTGGAGAGAGAGAAGGAGGAGGTGTGGCAGCAGATCTAAGGACGAGGACAGGTTCAGTGATCCTGGACAGTGCAGGCCAGTGGCTGGACGTGGAGTGGGAGAGGGTGGCCACTGACCAGACCCTCCACTTGGGACCTTCTCCTCTCCCGCCCAGGGATGGCAGTCGTCTTGGAGCTTCAGGGTCCCCGTGGGCAGAGGACTCCCATATCCTCATCTCCTCTGGGCCCAGCTCTTGGGTATTTAAAGGCACTTCAAACTCCAAAGGCTGTGAACCAAGCTCAGGATTTCTCTTTCGTTGCATTTGAGTGATCTTAACCATAGTGCTTTCCCTAAAGGTTTGGGATTATTTGAGAAAAGACACAGGCATCCAAAAGGGAAGCACAGTTCGTCTTAAACTCCTGCTCACGTCTCGTAAGAACCCACACAAGCTAGTGTTTTGAGTAAGTGGGAAGAAGAGCTGAGGGTAGTGCCTGTAGGAGGGGGTCGGCTTGCTCCGGTCAGCCCTGCTCCTGCTGGGGCAGTCGACGGGGGGGCAATGGCGCAGGCCTCTCTTGGGACCGAGGTCCAGCAAATGCCTCTTCTCCAGCCCCTCACACGGTGGCCACGTGCTGCCTGAAAGGCCTCTGAGATGGCCCAGCGCTGTCCCAGGACACATCCCGGGGCCGATGGAGGTGTCCTTTGTGTCTCCCCTGTGCCTTTCCAGCCCATTCCTGCTGCCAGGCTGTGTCCCTACGGGGCCACCTCAGCGAGGACACAGGGTAAAGTGGATGTGCGTCCAACACCAGCCAGCGTCTAAGCTTCTGAGCGCAAGACTGGGAAGAGTCTCTTCAAACGCAGAATCCAGAACATAGAGTAAATATGGGGATTAAAATGGGCTAATACACGTGAAAGTACTTAGGATAATGCCTAGAACACAGTGAAGTGTCCAGCTGCTGTTGTTGTTATTATTATCTTACCATTATTATTATCACGAGAGCACAAAATACAGAACTACATCTGTGCATCCACTAAAGACTCAAAGTGAATAACAAATTTGCACCTCCTTAACCCCCCATCCCCCAGGGACTGTGGGAACTGTTTTCAGATGGCCTTTTCTGCCCCCGATGCTGGTGGAGGACCCTGCTCTGGTGTTAGTGGTTGCCTTTGTGTAATCTCCTGTCTGGGTAATTGTCTCCAACGTGCTATTAGAATGTCTACACTGTGCATTTAGAGCGCGCCTTGTAATCATGCTGTACTGGAAATCACTACACTTGCCAGCAATTATCATGGAATCACAGGCTGGAAGGAACGACAGATGTCATTAAGTCCAGCCCTCAGCCCCCATCCCCCAGCTCAGACACAAGCCAGGCCTTATCTCACAAATGAGGCTTTTCTGGGGAAATTTCTTTTAAAAAATATGCCCTTGATCCGATCACCTCCTGAGAGAGCATCCAGCTCTGTACTTAGCTGCCCACAGCTTTGAATTAGTTAAAGGCCCAGGTTCGTTTCCTATCCCAGATGAGTTTTGCTTCCCCTGGTTTCACCCTGTTTCCAGCTCTGGTGCCATAGGCCCTGCAAGGCGGACACTCTTCAGAGGCCCCATGGGCCACAGGCCCGGAGCCAGCTGTGCCCTGCAGGCAGCAGAGACTCACGAGGCCGGGGCACCCCCCAGCACAGGGGAGAGAGGGCACCATTATTTCTAAATCCTGTGCCTTGGGGGCAACCATCTTGTGTTGACTTCAGGATGCAAAGGCATTTGTTCCATCACTTAAACCTCCTCCCCGGCACAGCTTTAGCTGATGGCAGATTCCAGGCAACATCCATCCTCCTCCGACATTTTCCCCAGACCGAGGTCCTTCATTCTCGGGGTTCATTTGAGCCGTTTCCATAGTGACAGCGACTTGTTGAGTTTCCAGCCTCCCATCGAGGTCCTTGCAATTTGCCAGCTAAGCCACTGATCAGCAGGCGTGCCAGGTTAGTAAGACAAAGTCCGTTTTATTTCATCTTTGCCTTTTTTGTCTGCCTTCAGCTGGGGGCAGCCTCACAAAAGCGAGGGCCTTTCGGCTTTCAAAATTCTTCGGCCTCCGTTCATTATCCCAGGCGCTAGTTTGGACTGAACCCGTGCAGGCGGTTTCCTTGCTTTCTCCGGCCACACTGGCCCAGCCCTGGTGACAGTCTGGGGGTGTGCGTCTGGCTCGGAGGAGGCCACAGGGAACTTCTTTCTGTTTGCACGTGGGCATGTGTTGGAGCTGACACTCCCGCTCTTTAGGTTAAAGGCGGGGTGCTCAGGATGAACACATTTTCATCGTGTGGCTCAGGGTCCATTCTTGAAGTTTGGGATCACAATAATTTTGCTCCCTTTTTAGAGAATCCTCTGTCACCCTCCGTGCAGAGAAGCGTGAGCAGAGAGGCCTGGAGTCTCGTGAGCCCCACTGCTCTGATGCTTCTTACGTGTACAGCCTGACGACACCCACCATTTCCCCGGGGTGTGTTTAGCCTAATAAGTGTCAGCCAAGACCTGCAAAAAGTATTAGTGATTCCAACAAACGCGTATCCTCACAAGCAGAACAACCAAAGGAAGCCAGCCGCTAAGAGGACCAGCAGATCAAAGCGCCATCGCCATCAACTCTCCGTTCTTAGTGACTTAAATGGAAAAGCGTCTTGTCCTCGTGGCTACAGCTGCACTTCTACACACCTCCGTGGGATTTTTAAACATGGGGAGAGCTTGTTTCTTCCAGTGTTTTGAATGTTATCTTGCAAGATTTTATTGTTTGTTGCTCCGAGCTTTTAGAAGTATCTCTGAAGAAAATTCCTGCAATCTGAATGATTTGCTGTTTTGTGCGTGGCTGCTTCAGTGAAGGGCACACAGAGGGGCAGCATTCTTGGCTCTTAGGAGCCACTAGGTACAAGCACCGGCTGACCGGGGTGCCGAAGAGGAGGGCTCGACCTTCAGAAAAATGCCTGAAAGCCCTGCCTGTCTGGTTTCATCATGGGTTTTAACTGAGTACTTGAAAAGGGAAAACAGAGGAACATAATGATCCAGAGCCTAAGGCTTCTTGGCTGCAAACCTACCAAACACTTGAACAAATGAACACAAAAAATCAAGGGCAGTTTGTAAAGCAGCATTTCAGTACAGATCTAGTTTAAAGGCAGGCAAAAGAAAAAGGGGGAAATTATCTAAATTAAAAGGAAAAGTTTCTAACTGCAAACAAGAAAATGGAAAACGCAATGATAGAAGAAAGAAGCCCGTCAGACTGTGTCTGGAGCCAGCAGGCCCTGTTGGCTGTTTTGGCACACTGTGGGCCTGGGCTCTTCCAGAGCCTTCTGTGCCTTTGGGAAAGATGGAGCTGGATGACCCACTCCTGTCTGGAGATGTCCTCAAAGGGCCAGAGGCTGCAGAAGTCTGGACTAGATTCTCGGATGGATTGTTAAGTTCTGGGGCTTCCTGGGGACCTCAGTCATGAAGGAATCCTTTCGTTTCAACCTAACCCAATTCAGACTGGTTCAGGCAATGAAGAACCATACTGCTTTGCCTAATGGGAGGGCCCAGACCTCAGGCAGGGCTAGGCTGGTTGGATCCAGTCATTCAGTGATATCACCAAGGACAGGGTTTCTTTCTCTCTTCCTGCTTTGCCCCCAGTGGTATCGGATTTATTCCAAGGCTGGCCTCTGTCCTGGTGAAGGTGGCTGCTGGCTGCCTTTGGCCATGTGCCTCTGTATTTGTGTTCAGAGAGAGCGAGTGAGAGGCTCTCTCTCCTTCAAACAACAGACCCAAGTCTTGTGTCTCCCCAGTCTACCTGGGGTCATCCTCGACTTGCAGGGGTGCACTTGCGATCCTCGTGGCCACAGAAATGCCAGGGCTGATTGGTTTAGGCCTGGATTACTACCCACCCCTGCAGCCTTCACTGTGGCACCGGGTGGGGGGGGCGGGGGTGGAATGCCGGGACTGGCTTAGGCCAATCAGGGCCTCCCCTGGAGCTGGGTATACAGGCAGGGCAATCCCACCCCAAGCACAGGGCTTTGCCACCAGGAAGATTGGAGTTCCCTCGAAGGAAAATCCGGGTGCTGTTAGCAAGAGGGAGGCATGGGAGGGGTTGGATGCTGGTGAAGCAATGACCCTAGGTCCCCTCCAGGCCCTGATCTTCGGGGTGGGGAAAGGCTGGAGGGAGGGGTGGGCAAGGACAGAGGGGACTGAACCCTGGGAGGGAAGGGTGGGGATGAACTAGGAGGCTGTTTGGATCAGTGGTGTTTTTTTTTTGGCTACGCCATACTGCATGCAGGATCTTAGTTCCCCGACCAGGGATCGAAGTGCGCCCCCTGCAGTAGAAGCGTGGAGTCTTAACCACTGGACCACCAGGGAAGTCCCGGGTCAGTTTTAGAGCTGAACCCTCACTCTTCCTCCATCCATGTGCTTTCCTCCTTACCTTCCCCGGAGAACGACCGGCACAGCCCGGTGATTAAGAGTGTGTGTCCCGGGCTTCTCTGGTGGCGCAGTGGTTGAGAGTCCGCCTGCCGATGCAGGGGACGTGACGGGTTCGTGCCCCGGTCCGGGAAGATCCCACATGCCGCGGAGCGGCTGGGCCCGTGAGCCATGGCCGCTGGGCCTGCGCGTCCGGAGCCTGTGCTCCGCAACGGGAGAGGCCACAACAGTGAGAGGCCCGCGTACCGCAAAAAAAAAAAAAAAAAAAAAAAAAGAGTGTGTGTCCCAGTTCAGGCACTGTCACCTGCCTACCAGCTGTACCACTTGGGGCAAGTTACTTAACATCTCTGGCCTTCGATTTCCTTATCCGTAAAATGGGGACATAATACTACCCCTCTCACAGGATTGTTGTGAGGAGTAAGGGAGTTCAAACACTTAAAGCACATAGAACAGTGCCAGACCTAAAGTAGGTCCTCCGTAAATATTACCTATTATTATTCCGTGGGAAGAAATCTATTTCCTTGTCATCTCCAGCAATAGACAAGGGAGTCTTCTGAATTCTTTTTCTTTTTTTTTTTTAAATAAATTTATTTATTTTATTTTTGGCTGCATTGAGTCTTCGTTGCTGCGCGTGGGCTTTCTCTAGTTGCGGCAAGCGGGGGCCGCTCTTCGTTGTGGTGCACGGGTTTCTCATTGTGGCGGCTTCTCGTGTTGCGGAGCACGGGCTCTAGGCACGCGGGCTTAGCTGCTCTGCCACATGTGGGATTTCCCGGACCGGGGCTCGAACCCGTGTCCCCTGCATTGGCAGGCGGATTCTTAACCACTGTGCCACCAGGGAAGCCCCTGACTTATTTTTCTTTGCACGCTCAGCCCCCAGCACAATGCCTGCTGCACAGAAGGCTCCACACGTGTGTGCGGAATGAATTGACCCTTGAATGCATGGTACGTGGCCAGTGCTGTAGGAGACCCTAAATGTGGGCAGAGAGTGGTTGAGCTGTAAGGCTGGTCCTGCCCAAGTGCTCTCTGGCATAAGTCAGGTAGCTTCGTTTCTCTATTGCGATTGACCTGTCATGGAGGTGGGGTGGCACCTGGCCCCTGCCTACCCGGCTCTCATTTCCCACGTGTCCCTTTGGCAAGGACCTCTCTGCCCTCACTGTCCTTTGCTGGGCTCGCCCCCACCTCACAGTCTTTGATCATATTATTTCTTTGCTTTGAATGTCCTCTGACTTCTTTCCACCCAAATTCCGCCATCTTGCACGACCTGGATCAGGCCCAGCTACCCTCAGGAGTCTTCTCAGCCAATACCAGCCCTCTCTTTTCTGAACGGCTCCCGTGCACAGGAGTCTGACCTTGTGCCACACCCCTTGGCGTCCCCTCACTTCAGCCTCGGCCTCAGAGGTAAGTTCCGTGCAAGCTTTGGCTCAAGTCAGCGTCCCACGTCTCCTGCACGCCTGTATCACTCTGTTTTCTGCCCCAGGAAGCGCAGCCTGCAGGTTCAGGGGAGTTAAAACCCAAGGGGCCAGTTGATCAGCACAGCTTACACTCTGGGAAATACTTCTTAGCGGGTCTTTATTATGAAATAGCACGGCAGCTCCTGAGCATGCATCTCCTGCTTCTGGCTGTCCTAGCCTCTCTACTGTTATCTCTTCCAGCTTTCAGCTTGGTTCTCAGCTCCACTAGTCTTTTTTTTCCATCCCTAACGGACATACTCAGCTGAGTCTCATATCTGGCCTTTGGACTTGATGTACTCTCTCTAGTTCCCACACGTGCCTCTCATGGGCTACAAGGAAGTGCCTGTGAGCTATTGCTCTCTTCAACTTATAGGGTAGCCTGGCAGAGCCTGGTGTGGCTGGAGCTCCTGGGAGAATCACCCTCAGACTCCAGTTGGTTTGTTTGGGGCCCCTGAGAGGGAGCAGAGTCTGACGACTGTCCCATGGGTCCCTTGGCCGAGGGCTCCAGTGACACCTTCTTTCCAGGACCCACCCCAGTGCACCCTGTGGCTAAGGAGATAGTCCGCCAGCAGGACTGACCTCAGCAGCCAGCCACAGAGCACCGTCCCTACTGTTCTGGACCAGCTGCCCGGGTGCGTCCAGTTCATGTTCCAGGTCCCCAGGATATAAGACACCTGCCCCAGGGCTGGGAAGTCAAGTGGTGTGGAGTGGAGTCCAGGGGCTCCTAGTGGGTGCAGCTCGCAGGGTGGTCCTAAATCTTCCTCTGTACATAGTTTAGATACTTCTGTCCATTTGTGGATGGTAGGTCCTTGAAGCGGTGTCCAAGCTAGCCACCCATGAATTGCCTTAACAATACATGTACACTCTGCAAATTAAGAATATGTCAGTATATGGAAATTCTCTTTATAGAGGTCTGATTAAATTAGAAATCCATCCATATTATCGTAAGGCATTTAAATGTCACATTTATCAATAAAGAATAGGAATTCTTTTCTATAGTAGAGTTATTTATTTATTTATTTTTTTGACTGCACAACTTGCGGGATTTTCCCCGACCAGGGGTAGAACCTGTGCCCCCTGCAATGGAAGTGTGGAGTCCTAGCCACTGCACCACCAGGTTGTCCCAGGAATCACTAATAGTCTTTAAATATAATTTCAACTGCTGTACATTTTTGATAGTTGTAAAAATAGGTTTAAGTTCTTCAGCACATATTTGTGCAAAGTTTCTCACTGATGATGATGTTCAAGAATTTGAAGATATGATCCTTAAAAAATGGGCATTTTTGCTGTTGTTGGCATAACAGTGTAAAAACGTTATATTCTTGCAAGTAAGCTCAAGTTTCTCATTTCAATACATCAGAAAGATTTACTTGGAATTCATGAAAATTTATATTTAATAAATTCCCTAATACTTGACATTTTTTCTTCTTATCATTATGTAAGGTTAAAAAGTAAGAATTTTCTCCTCTTAGTACTATATATGTGGCCACCTCCCTCAATCTCCTCTAGTTCGTCCCAGCATGCCAAGCCAATATGTCTTTCTCCGTGTGCCCTGACCTGAAAACCGTGGGCAGCAGTGCCCAGACTGCCGTCCACTCTGCCTCCCTAAAGCTGCCTCTGCTTGTGACTCATGCCCTCCCTGCTCTGGACACCCCACAGCCCGCGGTCTCTGGTTTTTGCCTTGCTTTGGTAGGCAGGGCATACTACCCGTATGTGCTTTAAGGCAGCCTTCACGTGGCTCTCTTATTGTTCTGTACGTTCGTATATTTTCTTCCCAGTGAAGTTGTACATCCTTTATGTGTAGTATCTACGGACCTATACTGTTGGATAATTCAGTTCCTTAAAAACTCCCAACAAGAATTACAAGATCCAAAATGAATTCACCTAAAATTAAAGAGTGGAATTTATTTTCTTTCTATCTCCCTGTAAGGAGGCTAATATAAAATATCTATCTATGTATCTACCTGGGTTTCTCCCTTTCTTTCCCTTCCTTCCTTCCGTTCTCTCCTTCCTTCCTTCCTTCCTTCCTTCCTTCCTTCCTTCCTTCCTTCCTTCCTTCCTTTCTT
>NC_041224.1:19272529-19300364 GCF_002837175.3 Physeter macrocephalus
CCTTCCTTCCTTTCTTTCTTTTCTTTCTTTCTTTCTTCTCTCTTTCTTTCTCCCTCCCTCCCTCTCTCTCTCTTTCTATCATCTATATATCTGTATCTATCTATCATCTCTTTATCTACCAACAACTTTTGGCTTTTCTTGTGTGCCTTCAGTGCTGGTGTGAATTTCCACCTATTCTGCCAGGGGCATTTACTTGCCTTGGGGAGGATTAGGATTATTACACAGAAATTCAAAAGAGAAAGACCGAATCAATGTTAAGTGTTTGATATCCAAAATAGATGTTTGAGTCCACAGCAAGACTACTGAAAACCAGACTTTGAAATAGAGGAAGTGTTTTCTAAGTTTCTTAAGCTCCGTTTAATGCATCGAAAGCTGGGGGACTTGAACGTTAGGCTCTTCTATAAGCCAAGGCTATGATATGCGTGGGAAGTGGTAGAAGCTGGCGCCTTTCAGTCCCGAGGATGTAGCACGAAGAGGCACAGGAAGAGGAAGCCAGCGGCAGACACATGAGTCCTAACTTCCCCCCTTGGATCAGCATCCCAGGATGTGGGGCTGGCTTTAGATGGGGAGAGAGGGAAGCTGAAAGCTGAGGAGGATTTCTCTACCCTGTTCCGCATTTGGAGAACTCTTGGAAAAGAAGACATAAGGTTACATTCACAGGTTGCAAGTGGACATGACTTTTGGGGGGGAAACTATTCAACCTACCACACAGGTAGAGGAAAAATTAAACACTGAACGTTCACCCAAAAGAGGTTGATCTAACTGAAATGGACTATTTCAACCTGGTGAGGCTGAGATACCACAAACTGGCAGTTTATTTTTTTTTATTTTTTATTTTTTTTGCGGTACGCGGGCCTCTCACTGCTGTGGCCTCTCCCGTTGCGGAGCACAGGCTCCGGACGCGCAGGCTCAGCGGCCGTGGCTCACGGGCCCAGCCGCTCCGCGGCATGTGGGATCTTCCCGGACCGGGGCACGAACCCGTGTCCCCTGCATCGGCAGGCGGATTCCTCAACCACTGCGCAACCAGGGAAGGCCCTAGACAATGTTTTAACAGGGCGTTTTTCCTAGCAAAAAAGTATGCATCTGAGACCTAGTAGAGAATGGACTTGAGGATACGGAGAGGGGGGAGGGTAAGCTGCGATAAAGTGAGACAGTGGCATGGACATATATACACTACCAAATGTAAAATAGATGGCTAGTGGGAAGCAGCCGCATGGCACAGGGAGATCAACTGGGTGCTTTGTGACTACCTAGAAGGGTGGGATAGGTAGGGTGGGAGGGAGGGAGACGCAAGAGGGAAGAGATATGGGAACATATGTATATGTATAACCGGCAGGCGGACTCCCAACCACTGCGCCACCAGGGAAGCCCAAACTGGCAGTTTAAATAGCCCTCCCCAACCCTGGCTACTACCCAAAAGGATGGGGGCTCATAAGGAAGAGTAAACAGTTGTAGAAAATGAACAAGTTACATTTTCTATTTGTATCTGAGTAGCGTTGAGTTTAAAATTGCCACATCACTGTATATCTCTCTAGCTACTACTTGAAAAGGAAATAAAAGAAACAGATACTACCAAATCACTACAATCAAGGTAGAAGATCACAAGCAAAGATAGTGTATTTTATGGGAGCATAAAGTGAGCGGGGTGGAGGGTGGGGAGAAGAAAATAATTATAACTAGAAAACTAAGTTTAAGAGGAACAATTACAATTCACCAAAAAGTACTTCTTAGCCCTGGGTTTCTGGGCAACCAAGAAAAGAAGGGAAAGATGAAAGATTATAAGGACCTTATTATTAGTACAAGGAAGCACACCTTAATGCCAAAAGGTGAAAAAATTGCTTTAAAAATACTGGATATGAGAGGACTCTGTCATAAAGGGCATTTATAGAGGGAACAGAGACTACCATGAAATATGATTTCTTTAATCAGAATTCTGTAGGAAATTCAAGGACATTTTTCTTTTGGCATTTCTTATATCTAACCTTAAACTAAGGGTATAGTATCAGTGTGAGGTGCTGAAGGCTTTTGTGTGAAAAACTAGAATAATACAAAAAGTTGAGTACATAACTTTCTGGGGGAAAAACGTAAGAGAATCTAGACATGGTACTAGATGTGGATATTGTACAATATGGTAGACACTAGCCACACAAGGGTATTTAAATTTGAATTAATTAAAATTAAATACAATTACAAATCAAATTCCTCTGTTACACTTGTCATATTTTAAGTACTCAATGGCCACATGTGGCTAGTGGCTACTGTATTGGACTGTGCAAAGAAATTTCCTTCATTATAGAAAATTCTATTGGACAGATCCTAGAGGAACGTCTGGATGTACATTTTGGGTAAGAATTGTTTTGTGAACAACTCAGTATTGAGACTGTAAGAAGTATGTTAAGATACAAGGTTTTAGATAAACTCAGGAACTATTTTGAGGGGCTTGTAAAGATAAATTTAATATTTGAATAATTGTTTTAAATGATACTAAATAAAAATTAAAATGTTTAAATAAGATCTTCCCTCTACCTAATACATATACAAAAAATAACTCAGATGGATCAAAGACCTAAATATAAGACCTAAAGTTATAATATTCTTGTAAGAAAACATAGGGCAAAAACCTTATGATATTGGGTTTGGCAGTGATTTCTTGGATATGACATCGAAAGCACAGGCAACAAAAGACTAGGCAAATTGGACTTTATCAAATAAAAAAAAATTTTTTTTTCTTTTTTTTTGCGGTACGCGGGCCTCTCACTGTCGTGGCCTCTCCCGTTGCGGAGCACAGGCTCCGGACGCGCAGGCTCAGCGGCCGTGGCTCACGGGCCCAGCCGCTCGGCGGCACGTGGGATCTTCCCGGCCCGGGGCACGAACCCGCGTCCCCTGCATCGGCAGGCGGACTCTCAACCACTGCGCCACCAGGGAAGCCCCCAAATTTAAAACTTTTGTGCATGAAAGGTTACTGTCAGCAGAGTAAAAAGCCAACCCACAGAATGGGAGAAAATATTTACAAATCATATATCTGATAAGGGATTAATATACAGAATATATAAAGAACTAAGAATCCACAACAACAAAACAAACAATCTAATTCAGTCTGGGCAAAGGACTTCAATAGACATTTCTCCAAAGACTGTCTACAAGTGACCAATAAGCATATGAAAAGATGCTCCACATCATTTACCGTGAGGGAACGCAAATCAAAACCACAATGAGAGGCACAGGAAGAGGAAGCTTCACACCTATTAGGATGACTGTTATTAAAATAACAGAAAACAACAAGTGTTAGTGATGGTGTAGAGAAATTGGTACCTCTTCTGCATTGCTAGTGGGAGTATAAAATGGTGCAGTCACTTTGGAAAACAGTTTGGCAGTTTCTCAAAAAATTAAACATAGAATTATCATTTGATCCAGCAATTTAACTTCTGCACAAAAAGAATTGAAAGAAGAGACTCAAACAGATATTTGAGCACCAATCTTCACAGCAGCATTATTCATAATTGTCAAAATGTATAAACAACCCAAATGTCAATTGATGGGTGAATGAATAAACAAAATGTAGTATATACATACAATGGAATATTATTCAGCTTTAAAAAGGAATGAAATTCTGATACAGGCTACAACATGGATAAACTTTGCAAACATTATGCTAAGTAATAAGCCAGACACAAAAGGGCAGATGCAATCTTGATTCCTCTTACGTGAGGTACCTAGAATAGCCATTTGTAGAGATAGAAAGTAGAACCGTGGTTCACTGTGGTTTTGTCTTCTCAAGAATGTCAAGGAAATGGAATCATATAGTATGTAACCTTGAGAGGCTGGTCTCACTTAGCCTAATGTTTTTGAGATTCATCCTAGTTGTCACATGTATCAATAGCTAGTTTCTTTTTATTGCTGAATAGTATTCCATTGTATGGATATACCACAATTTAAAAATCCATTAAACAGTTGAAGGACATTTGAGTTGTTTCCAGATTTTGGTAAATATGAATAGAATTGCTATAAACATTTGCGTACAGGTTTTTGTGAAAACATGAGTAAAAACATACAAGGATAAACCACTACTTTCTTACGAGGACAAACTGCTTGTAGTCAACAGTTGATTTGATAAATATTATTAAGCTTGTACAGTCTATTCAGTAGGATATTCAAAATAGAATAAGGTACACAATAGTTTGACATGTGTCTAGTCTAAATTGATAAATTCTGCGGTATTTTTCGTAAGTATGGGCCAAATTCACTGTCTCTACTTGTGTTTAAGCTTTCTGCTCTCTTGGGTTCAGTATTATCTCTTTCTCCCCAAATGTTTTCTTTCAGGATGTAGACCTTTATAAATGCCGACTTTTTTTTTTTTTTTTTTTTTTAAGGTAGAGTTGTGGATTTCCTTCTTGGAATGAGGCAGGTGAGGTGCCTCCT
Source organism: Physeter macrocephalus (assembly GCF_002837175.3). Lineage (NCBI taxonomy): Eukaryota > Metazoa > Chordata > Mammalia > Artiodactyla > Physeteridae > Physeter > Physeter macrocephalus. The sequence goes on from NC_041224.1 coordinate 19,276,949, forward strand.
TTCACCACTAGAGTTAAACCCAGTGACTTCTTCCCAACACGAGGAGGCACTGAGATGGCACCTCTCTTGCTCCTGTGCTTGTAGTAAACTGATGGCTTTATAGTGGCCATCAGTGGCTGATTGTAACTTGATGGTCACCAGCCAGAGACCAGGTTCTGTGTTTGCTGTCTTCCTTTCTGGAGGCTTATTCCTCACAACTAGGTTTATACTAAGAGTTTTCCTTAAGAAATTGGTAACTTTTTATAGTATTAATGGGGCTATTCAGATTCAGGTACTGTATCAGAAACAGGTTTTTCTGAATGTCTGTGGCTCTTCTTAACCAAAACCTAAACTCTAAACAGGGTGGATAAATCACTCTTTTTTTCTTCTTCAGACTTAATGAATGGCTCAGTCAGGGGCCTTTGGAGAACGACGTGAGGTCAGGGGCTGGGCAGTGTCTCATGTACTCTTTTCCCATCAGGATGGGATGTCCCTAACCAGTCTTTAGGAATTCCTATTCTATTAGGCCAGTGGTTCTCAGAGTGTCCTGGACAAGCAGCATCAGTGTCATTTAACCTGTGAGCTGATAGGAAATGCAAATTCTCTGGCTCATCCCAACTTACTGAACTGGAATACTATCTGGAAGTGGGGACCTGGTGTTTTAACAAGCTCTCCTGGTGATTCTTACCCATATTAAAATTTGACAACCACTGGTTTAAAGGTATGTGGATTCTACAGGTGGGATTGACCTCTTGGAAAATTGTAGTCTGTGTGTGGGCTTTTTTTTTTTTTTTAAATATTTATTTATTTATTTTGGCTGCACCGGGTCTTCGTTGCTGCATGTGGGATCTTTTAGTTGCGGCATGCGGACTCTTAGTTGTGGCATGCATGTGGGATCTAGTTCCCCTACCAGGGATCTAACCCGGGCCCCCTGCATTGGGAGAACGGTGTCTTACCCACTGGACCACCAGGGAAGTCCTGTGTGTTGGCTTTATCTCCAAGGGAAAAACAGCATTTAAGAACAGAGGCCCTCAAGGGAACAGTCTTGAGTTTTAATGCTAGATCTACCACTTAACAGCTGTGTGAATTTAGGCAAGATATTTATTCTCTCTAATCCCCAATTTTTAAAATCTCTAAAATAGGTAGAGTGGATATAAAATTTCAGACCACAAACCCAGGCATGCCAAAAATAACTTTCTGTTTTGATAGCTGATCGTTATTGCTATCTTGAGACAGGCATTCTCCCAGGTGGGGAAAAACCCCACAATTTTAGTCTACTAATTAATTATTCAAGAAAGGAAATGTAATCATAGTACACTATTTGGCCATGAAGTGAAACAGTATTCCCACAATCAAAATAGTATAAATGTAAATAACTGATTTAACTAAAACTTATAATTATTTTGGGGGATTGGAGGGTGGGAAAGTGGAGGTGGTCGTGTGGAAGTTCATCTACCATAACAGAAAGTCAGTAGAAAACATTTAATATTGAGAAATCACTATACAGCTGTATAAGTATATAATTCGGGAATAAGAAAATAAACAAGAATAAGTTTAAAGAGCTGAAAGTTGTGACTCCCAAGGTTTAGGCTAGGGGAGAGTGGGAAGGAGTAGGATGGAGGATTGCTAGTTTTTGTTATAATTCTTTTAGGTAAAAAATTAAAAATAAATTACATCTCCATAAATGCACCCTTTTTTCTCAAGTTATTTTCTTTGAGTTCCATAAGCACATTTGGTAACTGAGAATAGACTTTTTCTTTTTATATTTCTACTGGAACATCCTTACACTGAGGGGGTGAGTGTAGCATGCTCATTGCTGCTCTGTGGGGGCAGGATGGAGAAAGGAGCACAGGTTGATGTTTGCATATGTTCTACCACGGGGGGTAGGGCCCTGGTCCCTGCCTCATACAGTAGCTGGCAATATTTAAGGGGATAATGCTTGTAAAGTGGTTGGCGTGGGTCCTGGCATGTTGTAAATACCCAATACCTGTTGTTCGTTAATAATAATGTTAATATGATAAATCACCCAGGAGCACCTACCTACGAAGCAGCTAGATTATGCTTGGTCCTGCAGGTTGACAGACTGGCTATTTCTTTTTTCACCAGGGATTTGGACATCTTGAATGGAGGTCTACAGTGATTTTTTTTGTTTTTTTTTTGGCCGTGCGGCTTGCGGGATCTTAGTTTCCCAACCAGGGTCGAACCCGTGCCCCTTGCGGTGAAAGCGCGAAGTCCTAAGCATTTGACTACCAGGGAATTCCCTCTACAGTGAGTTTTAACCAAGCTCATTAGATACTTCCCACTCCTGGAACAGGGGAGCTGTAACAGATTCCAACTGGAGACTCACCAGAGTGTAGCAATCAGCTTTGTTAATCGGTCCCCTGATCATTCATTCCTTCAGGTGTGCATGGCTGAGAGAGCAAAGGCCAAAGCCTTTTGAGACCCTCATGAGATGAGAAATACTCGAGACCTCAAACCTGGCTATGAGAAGGAGCCTGCTGGATTTCCAAGGCAGCAATATGCTCGGGGTTAAGCGCTGCTTTTTTCTTTCTGGTCCTCCCTCCCTAGCCCTTGAGAACATTACATATGTCACAAATGGCTAAAAACAGTCAATTTTTTAGCCATTTGATATGTTGACATGCTCTAAATACTTTGCAAATACTAACTACCTATAGATTGTCAGTAAAATGCCTCCTTTCTTCTATTGGCCCAGGTAAGTTGTGTGTCCCTCAGCCAGTACAACAGGACATTTCTTAGAGGAAATATGGGTCAAGTCAAGAACCAAGATGTACTGAGACAGATGTGGGATACCAGATCCTGGTCTGATTTTACAAAACACCACAGGCTTAGTCTTTTAATTCTTCTTTAATGCTGGGTAGGGTTGTCACCCCCTTGCTGGCCACACTGGACTCAGATGTCCCTGTGTCCTGATTTCCCTGTAGGACCTGAACCTCCTCACCTGATCTCCTGGTGTGGAGAAGAATCTCGCAGGCCAGTCTCTCTTTCCAGCCTCTAGCAAATGACTTCTTATGACAATTAAACATCAACCATAAAACATTTGGCAAGAGTATACACTAAGGACATTTTTCTAGCACAAAGGCAGAGATGTCAGCCATGATTGTGTTAGTGCTGTGTTGACTGCTTTGCAAAACATCTGTCACTCGTGGGCCTCCGTGTAGGAGAGATGTTTCCAGATGCAGGAGGCAGAACAGCCTCAAATGGGTCGCCTGGGAATAGAGTCTGGGAGCTGAAGGAGTTCGGTCCACGGGCAGCTTGGTGGCCTGGTTCAGGCCGGCCTGGCCTCTGGCTTTTCTTTTTTTTTTGCAGGCATCAGAGTTTTCTAGCTCCTGACTTTGTGAAGGAGGAGTTCATCGCATGTTAGAGAGATACTAACATAAAATCAGGACAGAAGCATGAATGTATGCCCAGGAATAAACATGTGAAAGGATAGGGAAACATGGTTCAATCTGGGAAGAAATCCCCTTTTCACAAATCTGTGAAGTTCATAAAAATAAAGCAACAGAAGATGCAGGAAATATAAGTGTGAAAACCCAGAAAACGGGGCTCAATAGAAAATGCTCCACGTGCCAAAGGCTGTAGACAGTTTGGGAGAAGTTCTGATACTGTTTTTTTACCCTGTTCTGTTTCTGAAAATGAGTTCCCTCTGCTTGCTCTGGGGGGACATCATAGAAGACACTAAATCCAGGAAATAGAACTTTGTTAATGATGTTTTCTTCTAATCTTAAGATTTTTCTTACTTATCATAAGCTAGCCCAAACTAAGAGATGATATTGTAAATTCTGAGCTTGTAACTCTGTTATAAATTTTAAAAACATGGAAAAATAAATCCAATAATAACTGGTAAGGATATTAAATGTTACTTTTATATTTAATACATTATAATGACTGCTTTTTTTTTTAGCAAAACAAGTGATTGATTTTCTGAAATATATTTTGCATATATATTTATATGCAATGAATCTTTATGATCTTAAACTAATAAAGGGATTTCCAATATGTAAAGTACATTGAAAAACTGTAAATATGGGCAGAAACCAACTGAATATTAAGTTTCAAGAGTTTGTAATTTAACTGGTTTGAACTTAGAAAATGTTCCTGATAGAAAGAGTGCTATCAGGCATGGAAGGGTAGTTAGGCCAGTCTATAAAATTCAATTTAGCTCATATTTTACGGTACCAACGGAATACAGATATTAACTCTCACTTACAATACTTTAAAAAAAAATTGAAGTATGGTTGATTTGTAATATTCTATTCATTTCATCTGTATAGCATAGTGATTTGACATTTTTGTAGATTATCCTCCACTTAAAGTTATTATAAAATATTGGTTACATTCCCTGTGCTGTACATTACATCCTTGTATCTTATTTATTTAATACATAGTAGTTTACACCTCTTAATCCCCTTTCCATATCTTGCCCCTTCCCCCAACCCTCTCCCTGCCACTAGCTTGTTCTCTGTATCTGTGAGTCTGTTTCTGTTTGGTTATATTCATTCGTTTGTTTTATTTTCTAGGTTCCACATATAAGTGAAAACATACAATATCTGTTTTTCTCTGTCTGACTTACTGCACTAAACATAATACCCTCCAGGTTCATCCATGTTTTTGCAAATGGCAAAATTTCATTCTTTTTTTTAATGGTTGAGTAATATTCCATTATATACATGTATACAACTCACAACAGTTTTTAATGGGAAAGTCTGTCCTGAGTTTTCACCAGGTTGGCCAAGATCTTACTCCAGCAATTCAAGGGAGAGGGGTCGAGGTCCCACAGGCTCTGGCAGATGGGGGTGATGGGTGGGTAGGGTCCCAAAGATCAGAACCTCAGAGCTTCTAGAGGAGTAGCACTCCAGAGATCCTAGGTTTGGAAGTCTTGAAAATAGGTCCTTCCCCTGAGCCTGCAAAGGGCTGAGGCAGGAGTGAGAGGGTAACTGAGACTAGGGCTGCAAGGTCGGGGCAGGAGTTTTAAAGGTGTCTGTTTCCCTTGGTATCAGCAACCACTGACTAGATCCCCGAGGAAATAATTTGATGTCATCAAATTACAATTTCTAGGAAGTTTTCTTTTTAATGAAGAGTGAAATACTTAGCATCCAAACATTAGGCCAAAGCTCATTGTAATGTGCTTGTGAAAAAAAAAAAAAGTAAATCGTGCTATGCCATCTCACTGGGTAAATTGGGACAGCATTGGGACTTCTTCAGACACTTTGGGCCGTAGAGATAACAACCAAGGCAGCTCAAGAAAGGAGAGTGGGTGTCTCAGAGTTATTAAAGCTGTGTAACTTTATCCATGAAACAAAACACGTATTTACCAGAAAACACATTTCTGATGCACTTTTACTCTATCGCAGAAACAAGAGTTGCGGGCGTGTAGTTCTGATAAAATGGTTTTGAATCCATGAAGGCTGTGAAAGGGAGTCCAGTCAAACGTGCTGTAGCCCTGGGTTTCCTGTGTTGTCAAGGTAACCAGAGCCTTCGTTTTCTTGGTAACCTGAACCTGCCAAACCAACATCAGAGACACCTCGTGCTTTAGCTAGTCGGCCACCTGCCACTCAGTTACAGGGTTTTTTTTGGGGGGGGATGGGGGCTGAGTTTCCTAAAAGAGGAAGTCTAGCTTCTTCTCTTCTCCCCCCGTCCTCCATCCTTCATTTTATTTATTTATCCTTCAGTTTTATTGAGATTTAACTGACATACAGCACTATATAAGTTTCAGGTGTACAGCATAGGGATCCGACTTACATATTGATACATCATGAAATGGTTACCACAATACGTTTAGTGAACATCTATCATCTCATATAGATACAAAATTAAATAAAGAGAAAAATTTTTTTCCTTGTGATGAGAACTCAGGATTTACTCTCTTAATAACTTTTCATGTATAACCTACAGCAGTGTTAATTATATTTATCATGTTGTACATTACATCCCTAGTACTTATTTATCTTATAACTGAAAGTTTGTCCCTTCTGATTACCTTCATCCAATCCCCCCTCCCCACATTCTTCTTTATTTTAGAGGAAAAGCTATATTCACTTTCATGAAATTGCAAAATTGGATTATATCTTAAGCTCTTAGGAAAAAGTGCATCTATTTAGGACATTTGCCTAGCTGACATGGCAAGTGTCAATCCACACAATTATCCTTTTCCCTGAAATGACTTTATGGAAAATGGGGGAATACTTATTTGGCTTTCTCTCAACAGTGCTGAGGTTGACATAACACAAGGCCGGGACACATGATACTACACCTGTAAGTTGAGACTAGTTTTTGTTTTGCACCCTGGGAAAATTTAGACTGAAACAAAGAAGAAAGTTCATTAGCTGAACACATTTATCCAGAGCCTTCAGTGTTCCGGGGACTCTGCTAGCTGCTGCCTGGGACGCAGGGATGAAGACGATTTAGTCCCTGTGCTTAACCGTTTACAGGCTGCTGAAGGGTCTAAGACAAAAACCCCAACAATTCATAAAGGTAGAATATAATTAGGGTCATCAAGGAGATATGAAAACATGAAGAACATGCTGCATAAGCTCCAAGGAAGATTAGATGTTAATTTGATGGGAGTAGCCAAGAAGTCCTCATGGAAGACGTGGCATGTGAAATGGGCTTTGACAGAATGGATTTTTTTTCAAGGAGTGTATTGAAGATGCAGGGTAGAGAAGGACCCACAAAATCATCAAGTTCAAGGATGTAAGTGGTGAAGTGTTTAGGCTCAGGCTCCAGGCTGCCTGGATTTAGATCCCAGCTCTACTGCATTCTGACCTTAGATAAGTCACTGACCTCTTCGGGCCTCAGTCCTCTATCTATAAAGAGGTGGGATAATAATAGTATCTCACTAGCTAGTTGTGAGGATTAAATTCTTTAAGACGTGTGAAACTCTTGGACCTGCTCCTGATTTATAGTAAATGCTTGAAAGGTGTTAGCTATTATTATTGCTGTTGTTGTTGCTGTTAGCGAAGTTTAGAAGGAGGTGTGGTGCTTATGAGACTGCAGAGAGTTTTGGGTTCATTTTGTGGCCTAAAATATATCAGATTTAAGTTTATACTTAATTTGATAGGCAATGGGGGAATCTTTAGAGTTTTAAAATTATTTTTCTTCTTATTAAAAAACTTTTAAAGTAGGTAAGTAAATAATAGCACCAGAACAACAAAACATTGGGAAGCAACAACAGTGTAAATTCAGTTGTTAAACGTTTGGTGTCGTCTTTTTTGGTTATATTTCCAGCCATTGCCCCAAACCGCGAACCATGATAACTTTTCCGTTCGGTGCTTGAGACCATGAGAGGCGGTGGGAATTGATTTGATACAAAACACCTGTAGAAAGAATTACTGAACGCTAATCTTGTACAGGTGAAGAGCAAATCGATTTGGAGAGGAACAACTTCTACTTTATCATATAAATAAAAACTATGGGGGCTATGAATGTCCAAGCCAGTGGCCTTGAACTCTTCTCTACTATAAAGGGCTACAAGACGGTGCAATATATCATTAAAAAAAAAAAAGTCATTTCTTTTCCATTTTGTAATATGTTCTGGGAGATTTGACTGATGACCTATATTTCAGGAAGCATGAATGATCTCCACGTCTCAGATGAGGTAGGCGTGTCATAAATCAATACATGATGTAGTAAAATGCCTTTTCTGCCTTGATGCAGCCTTGATCCCTAATTATGTGTGCGAACAAGGTAAACATCTTTTTTTAACAGCTGCAATCTGTAAGAATTTTAATGACCCCAAATGTTTTTATTTGCTGTTCTCAGTTTAGAGATGCTAGTTAATCTACTGCCCTGAATGACACCTTACACTCACTTTTTGGAGAACAATTGTTGAGTTCTAAAAACATCCATGCTTCCGGTTCTTCTGACCTCTGGCTGTATTTGTGTGACCTTTTCAAGGCCCTTGTTCTTTGATCTCCATAGGTATGCTCCTTTCTCTCTGTGAAAGAGGCTTTGGGTGTTGGTTATACCTCACAGCCAAGCCTTGTTTTGGCCTCTTCTGGAGGAAGCCAGCTGTTCCATGTCTCTTCCCTCCGGACAAATTGATGGCTTTCAAGCTTTCTGAAACATTAAGGGAGAGTCCTGCTGAGTGACAGGTCACTGGAGGGGGCTCCTGTGAGTTCAGTTGGCTTCTCTGGATCTATTAAAGCTGATTTGGCCTTTTCCAGTCCCATGGTTTTAGTGACTCAGGAATGCTGGTGAATGTCAACTTTGTTTCCAACCCAGACTCCTTCCTTGAGCTTCAGATTTCTATATCCCACTGCCTACTCAGCACCTCTTGGATGTCAAATAAGCGTCTCCTACTTAATATCTAAAATAGAATTACTGACTTTCTCACCTAAACCTACTTGCCCCACAGTGTTCCAGCTCTCGGCAAATGGCACCCCGTTTCACACAGTTGCTCAGGCCTAAAATCTAGGAGTTGCTCTTCACTCCTGTTTCTCCTTCACATCCCGTGTTCAGTTGTTCAGCAAGTACTATTTGCTCCCTCTTCGAAATATTCCCCCAATATGACCAATGTTCACTTCCTCTACCACTACCGTTCCAATCTGAGCTGTAATCACCGCTCCCCTCAGCTGCTGCAACTTCCTCATAGGTCCCCTGCCTCCCACGCTGGCTCTTTTGTGGTCCACTTTCAGATCAGTCTCTGTGTGTGACTCTAAGTCATGCCAAGTCACTCTCCTGCTCAAAACCCTCTAAAGTCTTCCTAGAACACCTAACCTCAAATCCAAGTCCAGCAGCATGGGTCAGAGACCTACATGATCTGGTTGCTGCTTTGCTTTCTAACCTCATTTTCTACCATTCTTCTCCTTACCCACTTCTGCTGGTCACACCGGCTGGCTTTCTGTTCCTTGGACTTGGCAAATGTGTTCTGCTGCGAGGCTTTTTACTGTGTCTTCCAGGGAGGCTCTTTCTCCAGGTCATCCATCACTAGCTTGCTCGTTTGCGTCACTGAGCTGACTGCACCTCCTCCCGTGTTCGCTCCCGCTTGCGACTGATACTGCTGGCTCCCCCAACGTCACTCTGTCTTCTTATCCTCTCTCATTTTTCTTTAAAGCAGATACCTCTATTATAAATAATACATTTTATTATCTATGCATTTGCTTGTCTCCTCCATTAGAATATGAGTCCCATGCAAGCAGCTGCTTTGTCTTACTCATCACTGCATGTACCCAGAAGTGCTGCCGTAGAGTGAGTTCTCAATAAAAATGAGTAAATGAGCTTGTGTCCTACTGTTACTGCAAGTGGGGTCTGGCCGCTGGCCGCTCAAAAGCCAATAAGGAGGCCAGGTTGGTGGGAAGGAAAGTTTGCTTTATTTCAGAGGCCGGCAGCCTGGCGGGGGAGCGGGCAGAGGCCTGTCCAAAGGCCGACTCCCCCCACTGACGATCAGCGCGCAAGAGCTTTTATAGATGCGGGGAGGGGGCTACAGGCAGAAACAGCGCAGTCAGCTCTGACAGTCATCTTGACGTTGGTCATCGGAGGTCTGATCGGCTCATCTTGATGGTTTTAAGTACAGTTAATCTTCAGTTCCAGGGTCAGTTTTTGGAATGTGGCAGCTTATGTCATGGCGACAGCCTGGTCATCATGTAGTTAACTTCTTCCACCTGGTGAGGGTTTCAGTATCTATAAGACAGCTCACAGGATATGGCTCAGAATATGATCTATAGCCCTTGAGAAGGAACTAAAGGTCTTTAACTATGCTTAATGACTAAACTACTATTATTTGGTCTCTTTTGACTGTTTTCCTTTGTTTCTGCATTTTCTCATTTCTCTGATTAAACTTATTCTTTCGCTCAAGTTTTTCCACAGATGAAAGGCAGGCTGAGGACATGGCGGGGCAGCCACCATAGGGTCCTGCTCCGTTTCACTCTTGTTTTCAGCAGTGCGTTATAGTGAACCAACTGATTTTCCTTTGTTCAATGGATGCTGCTTCATTTGGACTGAAAACATAAAATAGAGCAGAATTGTAATAGTTTTCAGCTTAATTGAGTGATTAAGAAGAAATCAGCTTGCCTGGAGTTTGCTTTCATTTCTTAACACTGGTGACTGTTGGTTTCCAGTTTGTGGACGATCTTAAGTTTAAAATCCAAATGGTGTTGAAGTGACCTCTCTCAATACAAAAGGGAATAGCAGGGGCTCTGAGAAAGTGAGATTGTTGACACCTTCAGTCTTCAAATCACCACTCTCTTCACAGGAACTTAAATTTTAGTAAACCATGTCAAAAACTCAGAAACACAACATGGAAGGAAACTAACTTTTTTTTTTTTTTTTGTCTTTTTTTTAAGTGAGCAGTTACTGTGTCCCAGGTAATGCGCTTTATTCAGCATGCATGTTCAGTTCACTTTTATGACCATGCTCTAGGATGAGTATTATTACCCCTTATAGAGAAAATGAAATGGAGAATTAGAGAATTATGTGCTTGCAGTAGGTCGTAGTCAAAGGCAGAACTGAGATTCAGCCCCTGCCCTGACTCATTCCCAAACCCATGTTCTTAATATCTCCCAACACTGCTTCCCACGGGGGAAACTGGAGTGAGACTGTCATAGGTATATCTGAATTATTTTTATGGGTTATCGAAATTCCAATTTAAAAATGAAATTGAATGTGTGCATCTAAAAATGCCACAGCAGGAATCTCCAACCCAAGAGATGGAATTAGCTGATGAACCATGACCTGGAGGAAGAAGAAGAGTGGATTCATTTTGAAACACATTGTCTGCCAACTCCATTTGCAGACTAGCCACCCCGGGCAGAACAATGGAAAGTGAGTTAAATGTAAAAGGGAAAGCTCTTGCTCTGGACAGTTTCTGGCAATGTCAGGCCATTATCTGAGGTTGACTATGTGCCAGTCAGGTTTACCGCCCACCAGGTTCTGTGCTGGCAGGTATTATCCCCATTTTTTTTTTTTAATGCACGGAAGGGCATGACATGCTCAGCGCTACCAGCTGGTGTGTTATGGAGATGTGACCAAAAGCCAGGTCCATCTGCCTTTGCCTACACTGTTATCCATTTGGCTATATCCCCTCCTACCTACTTAATAGACACAGACTAGAAAGGAAACAACTGGGAATAAAACCATTTAAAATAACATCGCTTACTCTTCACTGATAGGACAGCTGAGAGAGTTCCAATAAATGGTGGAATCGGGGTGGGTGAATATCACAGCAGATTGTTGTCAGAAGTAATATCTTTTCTTAAAATTTCTGTAATTCAGAGGAATTACTATTTCAGTCCAGTTTATTTTTTTAACATTATTTTAAATTGGTGAAATATTATTATATTAGCTCATTACATGGAACTTGTAGCAGTCAGGATAGGTTAGATTACTCTGCGGTAACAAACAGTTCCAAATCTTAGTGGTCTAAAACAACAAGCATTTTTATTTTTTTCTCTTTGAGAAAAAGTTATGAGTTGGTGGGGGGCTCTGCTTCCTTTTGTCATTGTCTTCACTCAGGGATGCAGCTGTGACAGAGGGAAAAAAGAGGGTCTCACATTTCCCTCCTTGGGCCATTACTAACTCTCTGGGCCTCTGTCTTCTCCTCCGTCAGATGAGGTCGTGGGCACATAGGCCTATGGGAGTGTTGGGGGACAGCCTGGGGTGACATTTGTAAACACCGGATGCAACTTCCGACACGTGTTGGTGCTAAGTAGATGCTGACGGAGCCAGAAGCCAGAGGAAGCTTCTGGAAGGGGCCACTGCTTATTCAACACGCAAACCCAGGCCCGTTTGCTGTGCAAGTCTCAAGGCATTTTGTGTTTTGCTGGGGCCAGACGGGCAGGTGATCAGTAAGTGCTTGTTTAGTGCTGACGGCCGGTCTTGAAGGGGAAGGGGATTTAAGAGGGTTTAAGGGGCTTCCGGGCAGGAGGCACTGGCGGGGAAGGTGCAGGGCTGGAGAAGAGCCTGGGGGTGGAAGTCAGCAGAGAGGTGGGGCTCGGCGGGGTGGGGCTAGGGTGACACTGGTGGAGCCGGAGGGCCGAGAGCAGGCCCTGGGCACGTTCCCTGCTCCCCTCTCTGCAGCTGGCAGGGCCGGCGAGGATGGTGAGGGTACACGGCATAGGGGGTGCACTGTGCCCTCGCCCAGGCCTTCTGGAAGCTGCCCGCCAGGTCCTTAGCCTCTCTGGGCTTCAGTTTCTTCACATGCTCTAGGAGCGTAAAGAGCAGGACAAAATGCAGCTTTACGATTCCGTGAAGGAACCTTTCTGTAAAACGGGAGATTCGTGCCTGTAGGGTAAGGTTCAGACAGTACCACAGAGATCCATGGAGTCTTCCTCCTGGCTCTGGGTCTGCACCAGCTTCCCTCCTGGGGCTCGCAGGGCGGGACAGGGACCCCGCGCCCGCACCGCAGGAAGGGCCGGCTCTGCACGGTGCTGCACTGGTGTCCCCTCTCCTTTTACCCAAAAGAGACCTTGGTGATGCTTCCTGGTCAGGACAGAGCGCTTCCACAATCTTTCCCTAGGCTCTTTGTTTAAATGGGCATCTGGATGGCGATGGACGGGTGGACAGGGCGGCCTCGGCCCCTCCGGGTGATGCTGGGCAGGCGCTCTGTCTGCAGGGCCTGGCGTGGGGAAGACAGTTGCCAACAAGATGGAACCCCACTACCCTCGTCCGTCCGGCACGTTATGGGGTAAGTGATGGGCCGTTCCAGCATCTGGGTGCTGGACATTCAGGTCGGAAGAGCCTGTCCTCTGACCACCACTCTGCTCGGCCCCAGAGTGGCCACGGCCCCGGGTCACGGGATTTCTGCCACAAAAGGCAGGTGAAGAGGAACCGAAAACGTGAGACCCTGCGCAGGGCCTGAGCGAGACAACAGGATGCTGGGGGGCCAGAGCCGAGGTCGCTTCCAGTGGAGACCCGGATGTCCACAGCCCACTACCCTGGATGCCGTGTCCGAGGAGCCGCCCTTCCTACGGCCATGGCCGCGCCTAAGCCCCGAGTAGGCTGCCAGTGGCCTGATCCATGAAGGCCGTCACCCGCCCCCGTCCCGTGCATCGAGTGTGCCTACCTGACCCTGCGGAGCCCACGGTGAGCGCGGGAGCCCAGGCAGGGCCCTGCATTCCTCTGTCTGGAGTCACCTCGGAAGGTCAGCCCATCCAAGGCGGATTTGGCCGAGTCTTCGTTTACTGCTTCTCCCAATGCTTAGTTTTAGTTGACTATTTTTCAGATTGTAAGTGCAAGTTAAGGAATTTCTGCTTGTTTGTGTCCCAGCAACCTGCTCCTGAAGCTGGAGATGGTGCAGCTGTGAGAGGGAGACAGAGAGCTGGGGGTAAAAGTGATTTTTAAAAGTCATTTTGTTTTTCATTCAATTCTAATTTTAAAAAGTGTACCAAGGGCTATACTTGTCTGTAGAGAGTAATGCACATGGAAAATAGGGCTGCAAATCAGCAAGACGGCCTGATTGTCTTTGGCCAAATCATCCATTAAAAACTTTGGATTATTAGCTCTGACTTCAAGTAAGCAGAGTGAAATAAAATACCCTCTGCAGAGGAGAACACTATCATCCTCTGCTTTCTTAACTCTGGTTCTCAAAATCTGAGCATTTCAAAACCACCTTTACAAATTTTAAGTATTATTTTAAAAACCAGTGCTTATTCCAAGATTGTGAACCTTAACATTTATATTTTTACCATACTTCTGTCTCTCTCTCAAGGCGTCCTGATAAAGCAAGTGCTCTTGAATGACCCTTACAGATATTTGAGGACAGTGTAATGTTTCTTGACAAAGTAAAATGCAATTTGGAAAAGCTGATAGCTTTTCTCTGACCTGGGGGACATGGTTTATAGCCAGAGTGGGGTGGAAAGTCAGACACCTCCAAGGAAACGTATCTCTGTGCTTGGAGACCGCATCTGACGATCACAAGGAGAATGAATCAACATTTTGGATACAAAATTAACATTCATCTTCTTTAAATTAGATAAGTGCCATATGACTTTCTTTTTCTTCTTTTTTTAAAGGAGGAGGTTTATAAATAAGTAATGATCTAGTGCTAAAACTCCTAAAAGTTTTGGGAGTTCTTGCAATAGACAAACAAGAGCCCTAATATATGGAAATAGCTGAGTGGAGGAGGTCCTGAAAGGTCTCCCGCTGGGGAGGTTGCAGTGAGATCAAGGAACTATCCCATAAATGGGGTTTTTAAGTTCACAGATCAGAAAATTTCCAGTTGGAAAAAAAAAAAAAAAAAAAAGAATTGTGCTTAAGTCTAGCCACCCAGTGACAGCAAAAAATTGTCACTGATTTGGGATTTCAGCTGTTTGGCAGGGAAATGTATCAAGAATTAAACTGGGTGAGATCTTATATGTGAGATCCTGGGTGGGGGGGATGTAATATTTTAATAAAATAGTAGTGATTTGGCAGGATTAGAAATTTTAGGTTTAGCAGCAATAAGGTATTAGTAGAAAAAAAATTAATGCTATCAACCAGTAATAGCAGCAATTAAACTGTAGTTTTTATAGGAGAAAATGAGACTTGAAAAAACAAAACAAACGAAACAATGCAAAATCCTTAGTTCAAATGAATTATTCTCTAGGATTTAAACTTTTCAAAAGTCTCTCGTAATGGTGGATATTCCACAACTTGAAGATAGAAACTCCAAAAGAAGATAATAGTCTAAAACCCATTGAAGTGACCCTGGCAGTGTTCACTGCAGCCCAAATGGCTCTCCATTCGGTTCTCAGGGGCAGCGTGAAGAAAAAGCTTCCTACTTCCTTCCACGGGCCTCCCCCTTCACCGCAAAGAGTTTGCAACCACGATGAGTTCCTGGGTCTTAATAAGAGAGGACAGAACCCAGGAAATCCATAGCGTTTTGAAATGTAAACACTCAATTGTCTAATAACACTTGCTGAAAAGTTTTTGAAAAAGTAAAAAAAAAAAAAAAATCGCACCATCTGTTCTCCCTGTGAACTAGTCAGAACTTAAAGGAAAGCGCTGATAAGTCAGAGAGAGATGAGGGCTGACTTGGGTGTCTTTCACTGAAGGGTGGTTTGCTGTGCTGTAGTTGTGTGGGCCTGGGTTCCTGGGGGGTAGGCAAACACATTTATATCACTTATTTTTTATTTTTTTTATTGAAGTATAGTTGATTTAGAATATGTACCAGTTATTTTTTAAATGCCAAAATGAGCATATTTGAGGGAAAAATAAAATGATAATAGAGTCTAGGAGTTCACATAAGCTTACATACTTTAATGCTCTTGAATCTCAAGGGTTTTAACCGCCAAGATGTGTATTTTAGTAGCAGAAGTTCTAGTCTTTATTTTTTTTTAAATTTTTATTGGACTATAGTTGATTTACAATGTTGTGTTAGTTTCAGGTGTACAGCAAAGTGAATCAGTTATACATATATGTATATCCACTCTTTCAGATTCTTTTCCATACAGGCCATCACAGAGTATTGAGTAGAATTCCTTGTGCTATACAGTAGGTCCTTATTAGTTATCTGTTTTACATATAGTAGTGTGTATATGTTAATCCCAATCTCCCAATTTACCCCTCCCCCCAAAAGGTTAGTCTTTAAATCAGTCCTGACTACTTTGGAATTTATATAGCCTTCAGTTATAAAAAATAAAACTTTGTTACTTATAATTAATACCTTCTCTTCTCACTCCACTCCCACCCTCCCCAGATATACACCCCCAACTCACATGCTTAGAAAGGTTTTATTTTTAACAAACCAGACTGATCAATATGTAGCTTCACCACATACTCTCAATTTTCATTTGGGATTTTTTTTTTTTTTTGCGGTACGCGGGCCTCTCACTGTTGTGGCCTCTCCCGTTGCGGAGCACAGGCTCTGGACGCGCAGGCCCAGCGGCCGTGGCTCACGGGCCCAGCTGCTCCGCGGCATGTGGGATCTTCCCGGACCGGGGCACGAACCCGTGTCCCCTGCATCGGCAGGCGGACTCTCAACCACTGCGCCACCAGGGAAGCCCCGGGATTTTAATCTCAATTTCACAAGCAAGCACTTATTTATTTGTGTAACAGGCAAGGTCACCAAACATGGCAAAGTAAATGGGAAAGGCAGCTTTCTAATAATGGCAACTGTTGGCTGAGAATTTCATTTGTGGGATAATTGTCACAAATATCATGAAGCCTCACCAAACCTAGAGTAGGTATTATTACGTCCATTTTATGCGTTAAGAAACTGAGGTTTTGAGCAGCCAAGCACCTTATCTGGGGTCATATAGCCAGTAACTCGCAGAGGCTGGAGTTGTGAGATGCCCCAAAGCTACATTTTTCCAACAGCAGGGTTCCATCAAGATTAAGGGTTTCAGATTATTGGAAGACGATTTGTATTTAGCACTTGCCGGCCTCCCTGGCAGCATCCGGGAGAGCTCTTCACCACACTTAAATAAATAAACAGCTGTGGCTCCTCGTCAGAGCGAACTGTATAGAGTTACTCTTGTGAAGAGCAGTTCCTTTGCAAATCCATGCCATAACGAGGAGGGTGTCCCTTGTGACTTTTCTCTGGGGCTCATGTTTGGTTTGTTTTCTCTATCTCGAGCGACGGCTGGCCTCTCGCCTCCCTGTTTGGGAGAACCTTCTAGAACTCCTCTCCAGGACCTCTCAAGTTCCTTTTGTATACATACCTAATTTGGTGACCACCCCCTCACCAGTTTTAGCTTCTCTGGGGATGCCATCTTCTGGGGTGCTGGACAAAGTACTCCTCAGCAGTGTGAGTACACCATGGGGATGTGGATTTACCTGGAAGCTAATGAGGCTAAACAGGCCGCCCAGGGCATGAACCCTTCCCAGAGGCACTGTGTTCCTAATTTTGAAGTTAGCAAAAGTAAGAGATTTCCATTGCAGTTGGTTGGGACTGTTGTGTCTTTCTCTTCTGACTTCTTGTCATACTTCCCCTCAAGTTGGGTGGCTTTGAAAGTGGCCACACGCCTTTTTGGGATCTGGCTAATGGAAGTTGTGTTGGGGATACCTTTAGGGGGGTTTAGCAGGTTATATTTGTGTGGCTCAAAGTTAGGCTGTAGACTGTTGCTGGCTGTCTAGTGCAGGAATGGGTTTCCAAATGCCCTCTCACCCACTGTGCCAACTCATCTGGTATCGTGAAATGAAGCTGTAGGGCCAGAGGCCGAGTTGTGATAGGAACCTGTCCTCTGGTACTGGCACTTCACGGAGGCAAGGAGTGGAGGAGAAGCAAGTAGAGCCAGAAGCTGGTCTGTGGAAAAATATCATAGTGATGGATCAACCAGTTCATAAACAGATTATATCGTTTTTCTGGATTTTGTTATAGTTGCGGTATTTGTCAGGTTTTAAAGATCTGTTATTAGCTGGGAATTCTTTTCTCATTCTAAATAAATATTTATTTTCATGCTACATTTTGCATTCATGATTTTGTATTGTTTTTCTTAAAGAAATCACCTCTTTAAATTGTTTAGACTTCAGACCCCATAAAAATTAAGTTCTGTCCCTTAAATTGGGTGGAAATTCTTTTCCAGAGGCAGTTGCTCCAGAGACTCTCCCGAAGTGAATTTCACGAACACCACGAAATGCCTGTATTAAGACAATTCAATATATACTTTCTTTTAAAATTTATTTTTATTTATTTACTTATTTAATGTACAATATTATATAAGTTAATATATATTCTTTTTTCATTTTTTTTGGATCAGAGAAAGGTTTATTACAGGGCCAAGCAAGGAGAACGTGTGGCTTGTGCAGCTCCCTGGTTTTCAGGGAGAAGTCCATCTATACACTGATATTCTCTAGGTCCATCTATGTTGCTGCAAATGGCATAATATACACATTCTTAATTTGTACAGATCTAACCAAATTTTATGTGAAGGAAGAACAGAAAACCAAAACTTCATTTTATTTATTTAGATCTGAACTTCTTCCCGTTTTGGGCATTAGGGCTTTGGCCAAGTGGCAGCTGATGTCTGTTCATGCGGTTAGAGGTTTTAGGGTAGGGTGGGGTGAGGCAGCCTGGGGTGGGTGTGGGTATCCCACTATACTGCCGCTTACCGGCAGGTAAGGGAACTAGGTCTGAGGAGATGGGCCAGGGAGGCAGTAGGATTCCTCGTTTAATTTATTATTATTAGTTTTTTTTCTGATTTTTAAATTTTTTTTTGCGGTACGCGGGCCTCTCACTGTTGTGGCCTCTCCCTTTGCCGAGCACAGGCTCCGGACGCGCAGGCTCAGCGGCCACGGCTCACGGGCCCAGCCGCTCCGCGGCACGTGGGATCCTCCCGGACCGGGGCGCGAACCCGTGTTCCCTGCATCGGCAGGCGGACTCGCAACCACTGCGCCACCAGGGAAGCCCTAATATTAGTTTTTTAAGGAACACAGGATGTTCTCTTCAAAGAATCTAATGCTAAGGGTCAACCTAAAAATATCAACAGTGGTTAATTCTGGGAGATTGAATTAGAAGTGATTTTTATTTTTTTCCCTTTTTAGAATAGTTTTTGCTCTTTCTGTAAATATTTAGAAAGTATTAGCAATAAGAAAAAGAAGCATTCGAAGACCCCTTTCCCCATGGCACCCACAGTCGTGTGCGCGTGCGTGTGTGTGTGTGTGTGATTTTACTACAGAGTCATTTTCCTTCCTTCCCTCCTTCGTTCCTTCCTCCCCTTTTTTCCTTAGAATAAATCCATAAAGGCTTACTAGCATCTTAATAACTCTTTGGGAACTTCAAAGAATGTTTTATTTCATACCTTATAAAACTGTGTGCGAGATACAAATTTTTTAATTTGAGAAAAACATAAGATAGGAAGCAATTTCCTTTGACTCTGTCTTTTTGGTGCGTGACTGTGCGATACAAGCAGAGCAGAGATTCATGAGTAAATTACCAATTAGTTGTTGAGAACTGTAGAACGTCGGAGCAGAAATTAGGACCTAATTATCCTTCTCTATGATTGTCATTCAAGACACGAATCTGCCGAGTTTTATAATTGTGGGGAAAATCTATTCCACCTGCGACAATTCCCTTACTGCATCAATATTTTTATGAAAGTCCAGGAGGTGGATTGGTTGCTTTTAAGGACGTGCGCTTCCTTTACTTCAGAAATGATTAGGGCTGCTCAGGCCGGTGCCAGCCCAGGGTTGGACTTCCTCTGGGCACGGAACATCGAGGACAAGCGGGGATAGAAGGTGTAGATATTTCACTAGTTCTTTTAAAGACAGAAATTTTTCGAGGAAAAATAGAATAATTCATTTAAAATGTAAACTCCATTTATATTACAGGTAACAGCTGCTATAGCACTGTTTCTAGGGGTTTCTTTATTTACTCTCTGCTCTCCAGGCTGCCCCAGGCCTTCTTCTGCCCTGACTCTGCGCCTCGGGACATTCTCACTGAGAGGTCCTTAGAGCCTTTGCTAAATGCTCGTTAAACACTCCTGGGCTACTCGTTAGTGTCTCCTCCTGTTTCCTTAAACTCCCTCGGTTAGCCCTGTACCTGCACACAGTAGGCATTCAGACGGGTTGTTTTGCATATGTATTTCACAAATACTGTCCTTAGGTTTGAGCACATGCCTCTCTCCAGTCTCCCCATCCTCCCCTCTCCCTTCCCTCCACCAGCGCCACCTCTGCATCTGTGTCTAATCCCCTCTGAAGTCCACTCTCCCTGGGTGCGTCATGGCTGGAGGCTGAGGGCTCTGCATCCCGGTTTGTTAAAGGAGCCATATCAGTTTGCAACAGAACCAAACACAGGTTCAAGAAAGTTAAACCATTAAGTGAAACTTGACTGGGAAGCCTATTTTTTTTTCCTGCATTCTTTGAGTATTAGTGTGTAAAGAGGAACTCCACAATAAACTATCATTTTCAGTCCAACTCTGGGTGATAGCATGAAGGGTGTGGATTATTGTGTGATTAAATGAGCTCAAATGTGGATGAATTCTAACACGGTGCCTGGCACGTAGTTGGCACCCCAATAGTAACTCATTTCCTTCCTTTTGTCACGGTGGTCCGATTACATTTGTAGCCCTGTTATAGTGTGTAGCTCTGCTCGGTAAAGAATCACTAAGAACTTAATGAGCTGTATTTCCTCCAATGCCATGGGCTGTGTCAACACAATGTAAACATTGTGACAATTTTTGACTGAATTGAGTTAACTGACTGAATGTTTTGAAGTATTGACACAGCAGCTAAAAGAGTGAGAAATGTAGTCAAGCCAGCTATTCGGTAAGATAAAAACGGCAACTATTTCAAAACTAGAATAGAAACGTGTGAAGCCAGTGGAAGTTGAGTAGCCACAGGGCCATTGGAAAGCCCTTGGAAATGGAGGCAGACACAGAAACGAAAATCTGAAGATTGTCCCCAGATCACCCAATAAGCAAAGCAAAACTGAAGGACTATGTAATAGTACCCCCTTATCCAAAGCTTCTTTAATTTACTCCAAAGGAACAGAAGTAGAAAATGGAAGGTGTCACCGAATCTTGAGAAATGATGGTGAGGGTTCATTCATTGTGTCCTTTCAGCCATCATCTGCCTTTAGTTCCTTCCTTTGATGACTCTGAGGGTGGGTAGAAGGCTGTCCAGAGCTGGGTGCCCCAAAAATGTGCTGGGTGTTGGAAATCTTTGCAAGGGACACTGGGACAAGGATTGCCCTCGTTGGGAGATGTTTGTTCTTCAGTTTATTCAATGAATTTTCTTAAAGATTAAAAAATTTTGTTTTACAAAATGTTGTTTTACAGGTATATGTAAATCTATAAGTTGTTATATATGCATATTGTAGACAACATATAATAAATAATATATTCAGTATTCTCTCTGTATTATACATATAATATATACGGTATCGTACAGACAGTAAATATACAGTATTATCTTTCAGATCTATGAGATTATACTATATGTATTATATATATAATACTATGTATTTATATATTATGTGTAATAATAATAATAGCAATAAATGTATAGCATAATATATAGGGTTGGTGGAGGGAGAGAGAAGGAAAGAGAATTGAGTAATTTTAGCCCTGAAATGTATTCACTAGCTTGGATAACCTTACATAAGAGAAAGTACACCTGGTGGTAACTTGGTGGGTCATTTCTGAAAGGCTTCTGACCCAAGCGCCATTGAGAAATTCTGTGTTTCCTCAACTACCTTGCTAGGGATGAATGAAGCCACACCTATAGATCAGTTTCCATCCTCACAATAACTGCTAGCTGGAGGATCCCTGTCTTGCAAAAATATGTCCCTTGGCAATGGCCAACTTAGTTGACATAGGGAAATTCTGACACAGCAAAATTTTACCTGGACTCTGACAGGTTAGGTTTTTGGAGTTGCTGTAACTGGGTTTGGCGTCGCTGTGTGAGGGGAGACCACAGCTAGTTGGTTTTCTTCATCGGGGATGCGAGACTGTTAAAAAGGAGCCAGTCTAGGTCAGATGGGGTCAAGGGTTTTGACTGCATGCATCAGTCAACTCAGTGAGGTAACTGTTGATATTTTGACTGTTTTTTCATTACCGGATTTTCCCTCCCTACATGGCATTGATAAGAATGATCAAATCACTTGGTACAGACATAGACTTGAGACTTACTTCATCACCCACTTCCTCTCATGGCCTTTATTCCCACTCAATCTGTTACACAGAGCTCCAGTCACAGAAAACCTGATGGAGGATGTGGGTCATGGTTTTGGGTTTTTTTGCCACAATATTTTACATTGTTTCCAAAGAACCTAGAGGGCATACTTGAAACAATAAGTGCAACCCAGCTGAAATGAGCTCCTGCTGGCGAGGATAGCTCTAAATGTCAAGCTGCAGGATTTTAAAGACTTTCAGTAGCTCATACATAGCTTGTACATTTATAAGCATTATTGAGTTGGAAGATAATGACAGTCACATGTTGAGAATAGAGTATGACATGTTAACGTATGTTCTTCCTCTCTGTAAGTCTCCAGAGTCCAATTACTGAAACTTAAAAATGCAGCCCTTCAGTGCATGACTAGAGAACCAGTGGGAATAATTAATACTAAAAATTTTAATCTATTTACAGGCCTTACAAAACACAGAGTGATAAGGAAAAAACATGCTTGACAAAGACATTTAATTGTACAGTTTTTACTTTGAACTTTTGAAAAATGTGTGTATTCCTACTTTCAAATGCGTGCCACGTTATATGACCTCATGTTGATTTTATTTCTGTGTCTTGGTGTAATGAGATAAATGTTGTAAAATCCATTAGAAGTGTGCGTCTTGTGCTAAAGAATCTGGTCTTATCAGTTAGGATGTTCTTCCTCCAAGGAAAAGAAAGTCCAACTCAGATGATCTTAAACAGTAAAGACATTTATTTGTTGGCCTATGTAACTAGAGGAATGGTGGGTTTTAGGGTCAGCTCAGCCTGGTGGGTCTGGCTTTGTTTGGGGCAAATTCCATCAGCTGTACCGTCTTTGGGGTCTTTGTGTAATTCTTAGGCTGCTGCTCTTGTTCTGACAAAGAGGCACAGCAGCACTCTTGGCTCCACATCCATAATCCGGGAAAGAGAGATGTACCAGCCAGGAATGTGTTCTGCTGAAGAAGAGGAAAGAAACAGAGGGAGGGGATAGGAGAGGGAGAAAGAAGCAAAGAATGAACCACAGTAGTAGCAACGGCTTAGATGGCAGTATATCGTTGGTCTTAAGTCTGGGGCAGTGCAACCACCCCTTCTGGACCCAGGTTCTTTGCATCTTTTTACTCCCCCAGCCTCAATTTATAGGCCTCTGTCCTCATGTTTGCTACCTCATGGTCTCAGTGTGGCTGCTGGGCTTATAAGACTCATGTCCATGGTTCAGGAAAAAGTCAAGTCTGCCCACTTACATCAGGAGAAGGACAAAACTCTCCTGAAAGCTGCACCCAATAGACTCTACTTTTGTGTTACTGGCAAGTACTGGGTCACATGGTTACTGAGGCATAGATTTCCAGTTGCCTACCCAATGTCCATTTCTTCCTCTTCCTTATCAACAGAACCTGGACTTTTTTCAAAGATGCAATATGGCCCTTAAAAAATACACATCTTCACAGGCTAGACTTGGTAGCTCTAGCAAAAACAAATAAAAACAGGATGCCCAGCATGAGACATCCATACTTATACAAAACATGATTTGTTGTTTGTCTGAAATTTGAGTTTAACTGAATGTCCTATATTTTACCTGGCAACATTACCCCAGGCTTCCTTGAAGGTAGCATGGCCATGAAAGAGACAGTCTGCTAGATGGGGCTTCCAGAAAAGCTTTTGAAGAAAGGGACTAAACTTGCCAGACACATTCCTTTCATCCTTTGCACTTTGTCCTTCCCCCTTCCTTCTGCCTGGACTTCTGACAGAATTATCTAAAGCCATCTTGCAACCAGGAAAATATAAGTCTTTTTTTTTTTTTTTTTTTTTTTTTTGCGGTACGCGGGCCTCTCACTGTTGTGGCCTCTCCCGTTGCAGAGCACAGGCTCCAGACGCGCAGGCTCAGCAGCCATGGCTCACGGGCCCAGCCGCTCCGCGGCAC
>NC_041224.1:19300561-19321796 GCF_002837175.3 Physeter macrocephalus
GAGCCCGTGTCCCCTGCATCGGCAGGCGGACTCTCAACCACTGCGCCACCAGGGAAGCCCGAATATAAGTCTTTTAAGGATTGCAGAGAAATGAGGAGGAGAAGCCTGGTTCCTTGAGCAGCTCTGAATTGCCTACCCCTAGATTCCTTGCTACATAAAAACAAACAAAGGCCTTATTTGGTTGAGTCATTGGAGTTCAGCTTCTGGCCTCATGCTGTCAAATGCAGTCGTAACTGATACAGCTGCCCCTCGCTGGAAGGGTGAAGTAGAGCCTGGCTAGTGGTTCACCAAACTTGTTTTCGCCCTTGCCACACAGCTAGACTACAATGCCCAGTCCCCTGCAGTTAGGTGGGGGGCCATATGAGTGAGTTCTGGCCAATGGAACGTGAGTGGGGGTCATGTATGTGACTTTCAGGCCCGGGTCCATGCTCCTGCCCTTCCCATGTCTGCAGCAAGAACAAGGGGCCCTAAGGAATAGTGGAGACATCAGATGACAGCGACCTGAGCCCTTGATGACTTTGTGAAGTAACCCTCCCCACCTCGTGCTGATCGTCACTATACTATAATGTGAACAAGAAATAGACTTCTCTTGAGTTAAGCCACTGAGCTGTTGGGTTCCTTGGGGTCAACTAAGTCAACATTGCCTGTTGTAAGAGAGGCTGCTTCAGGCCTAGAGTTCCAAGCAAGAAACCTGAGACTCTCTCTCATTGGATCACACATCTTGGGTCCACTCTTTAATCAATAGAATGGACTTTGCTGATGGCTTAAACAAACCATTCCTGGAGCTGGGGCTGGGGCACGTGATCCGTCAAGATCCCAGCAAGAAACGAGTAATTTGAGGAGCGTTTCATAAAGTGACTCCCTACAAAGATGGGAAAGCGTGTAGGGAGGGAATCCACATGAGTACAGACCCCGTGGTTAGTAAGAGCAGAGCCTTGGCACCCCTAGCCGGGAGGGTGGGTTGTGTTGGTGAAAGGTTTCCAGAACCTAGAGACAAATGTACCACAGGAACAGATAGGCTGTGGGGAGGGGGCTGTGTCTCCCGTCCTATGACCTTAGGTGAGGGAAGCAGCCAGTCTGCACGGAGGGGGGCCAGAGGGAACAATACCTTGGCCTTATTCTTCTCCTGCCCTCTGATCTCCTGCAGGGGCTCCCCATTGTCCAAGCCCAACTGGAAGCCTAAGGTCCTGAGCGCCCATGATGTAGTCCATGCAGGTCAGTCTCCCAGGTCAAAGTGCTAGAGAAGGGCGGAGAGCAGATCTGGAGGGGACATCCAGCACAGGCTGTGTGTGCAAGTCCATTACCCACACCAAACCTGGCTTCTGTCAGGATGGCAGAGGGGAAAAGGAACAGTGGGGGGCCAGCCACAGTTCTACCTCGCTGGTGACCTCTCAGGCCCTGGGGGCTAACGCCATGACTATAACGTATTTTTGAGACAGAAATTTTTTGGCCATATTACAAGTACATAGAAGGAATAGCTTCTGAATTTTCCCTAACACATGATAAATTCCAAGTTCTGTAAGATGTCGAATAACTTATTTATTAAAGCATTAAAGTTGCCAGGACAACAGAATTTAATTTAGTAAGTGTTCGGTTTACACATTTGCTTTAATTCTTCTGCCAGAGCTCCTTGTTTAATTCTGTCTCCTTAGGTTTTACAAGTGTTCCTGCTAGGAGTAATTATGGTATCAGTAATATCCACTGTTTCAATATTTTTACATAATCCAATGCCTGTTTTATTGGCCAGTACCTTTTGATCTCTTGTAATTGGTTTTATTCCAGGACATCTTGTTGCAACTGATGCTGAAGACAGTCTTAGGTTTGTACGTTTAGTACTGAATGAATTCCCGTATTGATTCACACTTGACAGCTAATTGTTCGTGCATAATCTTAGCATTATATTTGTGCCTATTGTTAGTAATCATAGCAGCCCTAGTAATGCATTGTTAAATTATATGTTAAATTGTTTTGAAGATTGTCATTTATCTTCTGCTATGAAAGCTTTCCTTAACTGCATATTTATGAAATTTTTAGTGACAATCATGCTTTTTTATACTGTAATATTTTTGTGAGTTAGAGCAGGTATTGTTATTATATTAAAATTTGGTAAGCAGTTAATGCTTAGTACAGAACAGTCATAAATATATCTAACTATAAGGTGAAAATAAAAAATCATCTTTTTTTCTACCACCTCAGTATAACTTTGATTAATTTATTGGTATATATCTTTTCAGAATTTTCTCCAAGATTTATGTATATTTCTTCTTTTAAAAATCTCACTGAAAGGGAGTCCTACTACACTGTTGGTGGGAATGTAAATTGGTGCAGCCACTATGGAAAACAGTATACAGGTTTCTTAAAAAATTAAAAATAGAGTTACCATATGATCCAGCAATCTCACTCCTAGGCATATATCTGGAAAAAATGAAAACTCTAATTAGAAAAGATACATGCACCCCAATGTTCATAGCAGCACTACTTACAATAGCCAAGAATTGGAAGCAACCTAAACGTTCAACAGATGAATGGATATCAACAGATGAATGGATATCAACAGATGAATGGATAAAGAAGATGTGATGTGATATATATATATATATATATATATATATATATATATAAAATGGAATATTACCCAGCCATCAAAAAGAATGAAATAATGCCATTTGCAGCAACATGGATGGACCTAGAGATTGTCATCTAAGGGAAATAAGTCAGAGAAAGACAAATATAATGTGATATCACTTACATGTGGAATCTAAAATATGATACAAATGAACTTATTTACAAAACAGAAACAGACTCATAGACATAGAAAGCAAACTTATGGTTAACAAAGGGGAAAGGAGTGGGGGAGGGATAAATTAGGAGTTTGGGATTAACAGATACAAACTACTGTATATAAAGTAGATAATCAACAAAGTCCTACTCTATAGCACAGGGAACTATATTCAGTATCTTATAATAACCTATAATGAAAAAGAATATGAAAAGAATATATATATGTATAATTGAATCACTTTACTGTATACTAGAAACTAACAGAACATTGTAAATAAACTATACTTCAATAAAAAAAGAGATATCACTGAATATACTGTTCTATAACTTGTTTTTTTTTGTTTTTGTTTTTTTTTTTTTTGTGGTATGCGGGCCTCCCTCTGCTGTGGCCTCTCCCGTTGCGGAGGACAGGCTCCGGACGCACAGGCTCAGCGGCCATGGCTCACGGGCCCAGCCGCTCCGCGGCATGTGGGATCCTCCCAGACCGGGGCGCGAACCCGGTTCCCCTGCATCGGCAGGCGGACGCGCAACCGCTGCGCCACCAGGGAAGCCCTATAACTTGTTTTTTAACTTACATTATGAATTTCCTTTTTTATATTAAAAAACATACTTCTGTAATGTCACTCTTAGTAGCTGTGAAGTACTCCACTATAGATGTATTATAATTTATTTAAATACTACCTTGATTTTGATTTGTTTCTAATTTTTTGCTATTATATACAATGCCTTGAAAAAAATTATTATGTATTCATCTTTGAGCTCTTGTCCAATTATTTCCTTAGGACAGTTAGCTAGAAATAGATATGTTGGGCCACATGGTACACAAAATGTTAAGGCTTTTGATACATATTTGGGGCAAATATTATAATTTTATTTTGCAAAAAGTATCCTTCAAGGTCATCTACTAATTTGCCTTAATTCAGTCATGAATTAGATAGCTTTGCTTTTGTAATTTTGGATAGTAAGACACAGATGACATTGATAAATTCTTTTTTTCATGACTAAATTTCACTTGGAGTATACAGTTAGTGCTCTTAGTTGCAAGCAGCAGAAATGGAACTAGCTGATTTAAGCAGAAAAGTAGTTTATTAAATAAAGACAGCCCTCTGAATCCTTGGGAGAGTAGGAGACCCTGGTGCAAAGCTAAGCAGCCAGGAAAAATGACTGAAAACGATGGAGCAGAGCTGATCTGGTTTAAAAAAAACCCCACTTCCGGGACTTCCCTGGTGGTCCAGTGGTTAAGACTCTGCGCTTCCACTGCATGGGTGTGGGTTTGACCCCTGGTTGGGGAACTAAGATTCCCACATGCTACAAGGCCAAAAACAAAACAAAACAAAACAACCCACTTCTGCTGCCACAAAACACTAGATGTCATAGTTTCATGGTTGCCACTGCAGCGGACTCTGTCAATGCCCCATCCATAGCCCCTGGGCACCCACTGCTCCTTCCGTGATCATGGTTGCTGCAAGTACTTGTGATTCTCCATGGGAAGGCTGCCTCTGGTGGTGCTCTGCCCATCCCAGGAGGGCGGGCTGGATGTCACTGGAGCGTTAATGACCTCAGGACAAGTGACAATCGAAGGATGTATTAGTCAGCCAGGGCTGCCATAACAAAATACCACAGACTGGATAGCTTAAATAACAAATTAATTTTCTCAAAGTTCTGGAGGCTGGGATGTCCAAGATCAAGGTTTTGGCCGATTCTGTTTTTGGTGAAGGTCCTCTTCCTGGCTTGAAGACAGCCACCTTCTTGCTGGGTACTCACATGGCCTTTCCTCTGAGTGTGCATAGGGAGAGAGAGAGATCTCAGGTGTCTCTTCTGTTTTAAATTTATTTTTTATTGAGGTAACTGGTTTATAACACTATATAGGTTTCATGTGTACATTCTATTTCTACGTCTATATACCCTACAGCATGTTCATCACCAAAAATTTAGTTTCCATCCCTCCATACAGTTGATCACTTTTAACCATTTTGCCCTCCCCCTCCCTCCCTTCCCCTCTGGTAATCACTGCTCTGTTCTCTGTATCTACATGTTTGTTTTGGTTTGGTTTTGTTCGTTCCACAAACGACCCTGAATAGCCAAAGCAATCCTGAGAAAAAAGAACAAAGCTGGAGGTATCACACACCCTGATTTCAAACTATATTACAAAGCCACAGTGATCAAAACAGCATGGTATTGGCAGAAGAACACATAGATCAATGGAACAGAATTGAGAGTCCAGAAGTAAACCCATGCATATATGGACAATTAATTTAAAACAAAGGAGCAAAGAACATACATGGAGAAAGGATAATCTCTTCAATAGCTGGTGTTGGGAGAACTGGACAGCCACACGCAAAAGAATGAAACTGGACCACTATCACACACCATACACAAAACTTAACTCCTAATGGGTTAAAGATGAATGTAAGACCTGAAACCATAAAACTCCTAGAAGAAAACATAGACAGTTTGCGGTTTGACATCAGTCTTAGCAATATCTTTCTGGATATGTTTTCTCAGGCAAGGGAAACAAAAGCAAAAATCAACATATGGGATTGCAGATGTCTCTTCTTATAAGGACTCTAATCCTCTTGGCTCAGAACCCCACCCTTATGACCTCATTTATCCCTAATTACTCCCTTATTCCAAATACTGCCACACTGGGGCTTAGGGCTCCAACATATGAATTTTGAGAGGCACATACATTCAGTCCATAAATGAGGATAAATACTCCAGTAGTGAAATGCTGAGACGTGTTCTGCTTTGTCTCCTAGAGGTCTCAGCAGGACTGAACCATCAGTGTTCACAAGAGTAACCTGTTCACCAAGGTGCGCTTGCTGTTTGGCTTTCTTCTGTTCTCTAACTTCCCGACCAGCGCTTCCAGAGATCACGGCCCCTACTTGTCTTCAGATCCTTATCTGGGGGAATCTGACTTCATAGATTATTTGGGCCAATGGGCTTATTTCGGAAACAAAGCTGCCGCTGACACTGCAGAAAGAGCATGCTGCACTCTTCCTGCTTCTTGTGCTCTGGGTCAGCATCTGGGAGGGAAGCCAATTTACCTGCCAGCATACTGGCTGCAAGGGAGCCTGGAAATGCAAGTGTCTGGCAGTCAGCGGAGTTTTCAGGCTGTCAGACTCAGGGTGGAGGTTCAAATACTGGGCAGTTCAAAAGAACAATAAATGTCCTTTTGGAGGGGTCGTTGCTTATTTTTGCTGGGTTACTCTCTTTTTCCAATACGGAAACAGGTTGTGTTCAGACCTGTTGGAAAGCCATTGTTAGTATAGAAAATACTGATGTTGTTTTCTCATTCTTTATTCTTTATCATTCAGCCCCACTCTTCTGTTTCAATTACCGAGGGAGTAATAAGGCATTTGCTGCAGTTCTGCAAAAATAGAAAATTATCTACTGACCACTCCTAGGCTAAAAGAGAAATGAAGTGAGAAATTCTTCTCCCCAGATAAACACCCACGGGATTTCGGTCCACAAGTTGGAGAACTTTTTTATAGAAGCAATTTCTCAGTCCTTTTTACACTAAGTTATATAGATGACTGTGGATCCTCTGGGGAAAATACTTAGCTCAGGATTTCTGAGAAGTTCTGATGTGGGAGCTTTTGGCCATCTGGGCCTGGCTAATGACTGTACACAGAACGTCTTGGGAGAGAGAGACAATTTGTTGGTAATGAGGAAACAGCACAGTAGCATTCTTCTTCCTCATCGAGCATGCTTATTGCAAGAGAACAAGCCGCATATTAATCAGTGCAGATTTTTTTCAAAAGACCTACAGTAATGACTTGATTCAGGAATCTCCAAGAGCATAGGAATTCGATTCCCAAGAACCTTACTCCCAATCTTGCAGTGTTAATTTTTAAAATGAATATGCAAATATGCTCCCAATAAATGCATTACTAAACCTACCAATCCTAATACGCTGTTCCTCGTCTGTAGGGAGTTTTCTGTGGTCTGAGCAGAAATTCTTTGGAAGCAAGATAAACTGCCCTACATATACATTTGCCAACAATACCATTACTTATTAAAGAAAACATTTTCAATATTTTAATATATACTTTACAAACTGAAAGAAAAAAAGGTGAATCGACTATTCTGTCCAAGCTTAATGCCAGTTGTTTTGTTATATGTGTTTCTAGAATGTGAGTGGATGGATAAGAGATCACAAAACATGCAACAGGAATTCCCAGCGCATCCTATTTACCTCACAAAAATAATAACAGTGTTAAAAGTAGCTACCAGTTATATGATACTTTATGAACACAATAAAATTAGCTACCATTTATAAAGTGCTGCTCACATTTATTCACATTTAGTCCTTATGTTACAAAAAACAAAACGACTTTGTGAGGTACATAGAGCAGGTGTTATTCTCTATGAACTTCACAGACTTTCTCTGGCTGCCAACATTGTTTATTATCCTGGTGTCATGAAATAAACATGCAGGGATAGATGTTGATTCATGAGAGGAAACTGGAGGACAGTGTAAGGTACTAGAAAGATGTAGATAGGGGAACAAGTTTGATATTCATGGAGCCACAACCTACTCTGTAGAATATTCTTTCAAATCTATATGAAAAAAAATCTGATAGTTTATTTTCTCATCTTGACAACAGTCCTAAAGTTTTACCTGACATTACCAATAGAAATTTGTGAAGTTGAAAGAGACCCTTCTCAACTATCAATAGTAAAACACGAATTTTGGTGGTGCTGTGGGGAAGAACATCGGTGTCAAAGCTGTAGCCAGTGGGGTGCGTGGCACAGAAAAGGGGCAGCATGCATAGAGGCAAAACCAGGAGAGCAGAGGGGGAAACCAGAGGAAGTAGGACCTTGGGGACTGCTATGGACTGAATATTTGAGTCCCCCCTGAATACATAGGTTGAAGCTTAATCCCCAAGGTGATGGGGTTCAGAGGCGGAGGTTTGGGAGGTGATTAGATTGTGAGGGTGGAGCCCTCATGAATGGAATTAGTGCCTTTATAGAAGAGACCCCAGAGAGATCCCTCACCCCTTCCACCATATGAGGACACAATGAGAAGATGGCTGTCTGTAAACAAGGAAGTGGGTTCTCACCAGACACTGAATCTACCAGTGCCTTGATCTTGGACTTCTCAGCTTCCAGAACTGAGAAATAAATGTTTGTTGTTAAGCCACCCAGTCTAAGGTATTTTTGTGATAGCAGCCCAAATGGATGTAAAGAACATAGAGACTAGGAAATATGCAAGGTTCTACCACTTCTCTTCCCCCTCCCAATAAATCCCAAAGATCTGGGAAAGGTCTCTGAGTTTTTCCTTGTTAAAGAAATAGTTTTAAGTCAGTTTTATTAAGATCTCAGAGAAGGAGGGGATCCCAGCAGGCTGAAGGACATGGGGACATCCAGACAGCAGACAGCTGTGTAACATGGGAGAAGCTTGTGTTCAGAGGAGGTCAGCAAAGGGTGTGATAACCAGGATGCAAGACTCTGCAGTGGGTCAAGGCTGTACCCCTTGTTTTCTGTATTTTACTTATAGAGCCCCTGCTCCGTTTGAGTCATTACATAAAAATATAAGTCAATATTGAATTGCTGCTTTCAAAACTTAGGAATTACTTCATCTTTATACTCCATTCCCTAAGAAGAAAAGCTTTTAGTCATATTGTAGAACAGCAGTTCTCAGTTCTGGCTGCCCATCAAAATTACCTGTGGAGCTTTTAAATATACAAATGCTAGCTACAGATTCAGAATTTCTGGCAGCAGGGCCTTGGGCATCTGTATGTTTAAACAACCTCACAGGGATTCTGATGCACAGCCAGGGCTGGGCGCCACGACTGTAGAAAACCACTTGATAAAATTCACCAGAAGAGAAATAATCATTTTTCACAAGTTGAAGATCAAAATTAAATATGTCATTATTTTTAGTGGAATCTATGCCAATGTAGCCTTGTCATGCTTTTAGTTGGTAAGTATGAGATCCATCATAACTGCTAACTGAAAATGTGAGAAAATGAAATAACGTCCTAGAAAATTGCACTTTATGGAAAATGCTGTTGTGCATTTCCTTAGCAGCAGAGCTGAAGCATGTATTCAAGAAAAAAGATAGGATTATAAAGAAAAAATTTAGAACAAGATCCTGAGTTTTTTAAAGAATGCTCAATTATGTGACTCATAGAATGCTCACCTATGAGACTGGGTCCAAGTGACACCAATGAGTAGTCTGAAAAAAATTTATTTTTCAAATCAGTTGTTAAGAAGAGTCCTGGTGTAGGACAGAAGCCGAACAGTCCTTGAAGCCAGTGGAGTAGCGAGATCCAAAAATAAAGAGCTATCGCCAGCATCAATAGCGTCAAAATAAAGAAACAAACTCTTTAGAGGGTTTACATAGGTATAATTTCAATTGATTGCTTAAAATTTGGCTGTATAGCACAAGATATAGCCCTTGTGAAATAAATTTTAACATCCTTACCAGAATCCTTCTAATTGCTATCAAATAGCACCAGTATTCCCATTTGGTTATAGCATATTTTGGTAACGTTGATTTACTTAGAGCTAATAGAATAATAACGTGTTTACTTCAAACTCTAGGGATAGTGGGAGGGAGGTGTGTGGTTACATGCTATAAAAGCAGTGAAGATGAGTTTGTTTTTCAACTCTGGGAATTAGAGTTATGCAATTAAATGGCTGACATCCAGTATTTAGCTAGTCATTGAAAGCACCTGTCTCATGTTTGAAGTGCCCTGGCAGGTTCATGGGTGGAATAGATTCAGAGAATAAAAGTCCTTCCTGGTGACAGACAGGTGATTTAATTACTAGAATACGTTGTATATTTGGATATGTTGTGATTTTTAGGCTGAGCATCACCCTGACAACTTGGAGATTTATGTTTTTGTAAAAAAACCTCCTAAGTAGGGTTAATTTTATGGCTGTCACTCAAGTTGAGCCAGGTGTATTTCCTCATTTGTTATCATCTGCTTTTCTTCCTTGTGGTTTAATCTTGCTGAGTGATGTCTCTCCAGAAAATCTGAGGATATCCCTATCATAAGGATGGCTGTAGCTACTTGACACTTTGCGGGTGACTGTTTGGAGTAATTTGACAATAATACCAAGAGGGAAAAAAGAGAGTGAGTCAGGGGTGGGACATTTCTAATTTTATCAGTTAATAATTTACGAAATTCTAAGGGGCACTTAGAAGTGGGAGTCAGTTTAGATTATCTTCTCCCTCCTCTCGTACATCCCATTTGTCCCCCCAGGTCCCATCGATCCAGTCTGGCTGTTGACCACCTGTTGAGTGTATCCCAATTGTGGGGCCTGCTGCGACAAACCCCATTCTTTTTCGTAAACTATGCCATTAGCTTCCTATCTGATTTCCCTGAAGTGGATCTTGTGGGTCTGAGCATGTTGCTCTGTAACAGTTAGGATCCTTTTGGTAGCCAGTGATTGAAAATGAAAATTGAAAACCAAAGTAGCTGATGGAAAAAGAAAAGGAATTTATTGTCTCATATAACTGAATTGTGCAAAGGGTAGATCTCAGGAGAGGCTTGACATGGCCTCAAAAAATGGACATAAGTTTCCATTCCTGGCTTCTCTCCCAGGGTTGCTGCTGCCCTCCTAGAATGGCCTTATGAGACTTTGGAAACGGTGCTCTTCCCTGAAATAAGCATCTAAGTTATTACACTTTATTTCTTTGATTAGAACAATGATTACAAAGTTATTCTGTAACGTTATACAAATTATTCTACCGGAAATCATAAAAATTAGTAATTAGCTCCAAGTTAATGATGAGAAAATTGAAGTCTGTACAATTTGATAATTTGTTGTAAAATAGTTACACTTCTTGCCTTTGGTATGAATGCTTATTTGCTTCAATAACTTGTTTTCTATTAAAAAAAGGTTGCTAGATTTGACAGTATTTCTTGTAACTTTGTAGAATTTAAATATTTTAAAATATAGTTTACTGTTGAGAAGCTACATTCTTCAATGGGAAGAAATATAGCTTGGCATTTCATCTTTGAATCTGGAACATTTAAAAGTAACATGCATGTAAAAAGCTGCTAAATTTTAACAGCGGTTAATTTTCGTGCTGAAGAAATCTCTTTGACAACAAATAAACGGTGCTACGGTATAAGTGACAGCCCACGTGGAATTCCTTACAGGATCGCTTAAAGGTTTAAGGGTATAATGCAGAGAAAGTGTAGGATACTGTGCCTAAGCCCTCAATCAATATTGGCTATAATTATTATCAATCATTACTCAGACTTAGGTCTTGGAATCCACAGCTTTTTCTCCTTTTGTCCTTCTGGTTCTCAGTGGTTGCTCTAGAATTCTATAGAGAAGAGCTTTGGAGAGGCAATCGGGTTGGAAAGAGCTCTGTAGGACTTGGCTTGAAGCAGTGTTTGCACAGGAAGCTCATCCCTCCTTCACACTGGGATTTCGTGCTTGGGTATCAGGGTTGCGGGGGGAGGGCTAAGGGAGATGACAGTGGGAATGGGCACTGAAGTTTTCCCCACTACATTACTGGGTATGTCCCTGCTGGTCTAAGTTCATCTTGAGCTCCTGGCTCTGGCTTTCTGAATTGTTTGCAGTCATCAGTAATCAGCTTTCTGTTCACTTCCACCTACTGGTTCCGTTTACTCAGATCTCTGACTTCCTTGAATCCCTAGGCTGCTGCCCCTTCCAGGGCTCTAGGAGCTGACCCACCCCATCCCCCCATACTTCTGGCCCGGCTCCTCTTTCCCCGTTCACTCTTCCCTCCCATTGGGGTGACTGGCTCTCCGATTCCTGAGAGCATGGGCGTCTCAGGGTATTTGCACCCATTCTTCCCTCTGTCTGGGATGCCCCGTCCCTTCTTGACTAACCAGCAAACTTCTCATCCTTTGAACACTCAACTCTGAGTCAAGAATGCCTTCAGCTAAAAACAATGATATAATAATAATAAAATATATAATAATAATAATAATATAATAATAACCTATTGTCCAAGGCTTTGGGTGTTTGGTCAAATAATTACATAATGGGATTACAAAAGCCAGTAGCAGACTCTGGGTTCATACTTTTCTTGCTGAACAGGCCTCTCCTACATATGCCAAAATAACAATAAAGGTTCCTATCAGCAAACTCAGGTGTTGTCCTGGTCATAGGATGGGATATCCCAAAGATGAAAGCTTTCATGGATGGGGAATTGGGCCTGACTTCCTAACCTGGTATCCAGGTATTATAAAGAAATTTCAGCTCATACAACATTGAACAGTGGGTAAGAATTCAAACTCCAACATCAGAAGGCTTGAGTTTAAGTTCAGGTTCTTATATTGATAAGTTGTGTAGTTTTGGGCAAGTTGCTTACCATCCACATGCCTCATTTTGCTCCTCTGTAAAATGGGTCTAATCATAATACTGCTAGTGTAGTAAGTTATCAGGAGAGGAGTAAGTTAACCAATATACGCGACATGGTTAGATGAGTGCCTCGCATATCATAAACATTCTAGAAGTGTTAACTAATGCTATGCCAGATTCAGGAATGCTTGGGGTGGGGCCCCTGGTGGGAAATCCGTAAATTGTGTAAGAACACCCGTGCATACTCCTGAACCAATACTGGATATCTTCAAAACTGCATCCTTCTATTGTAAGTAGTTTTTAAGTTTCCTCTGCCAACAGAAGATACTTAAAAGGCATTATTAGTTATAAGGCGGGGTGGGGTGGGGTGGGGAAAATTACAAAGGAAGAAACTTTTTAGAGAGCAGTGCCCAGTTCCTTTCCGGAAATGTACCTATTCTCAGTCCTCAGAAAGAGGGGAAAGTTGAATTCTGAGACAGTAATTCGGAAGCATTCAGATATCACATCCCTCAAACACTAAAATATAGCTGGTTAGTAGAAAGGACACATCTATTCTATAGTTTTATTTACTTGCTAATAAAATCAGCATTTTATTTCATTCTATAAGCATCATAATAGTTATTGTATGTTCTCTGAATACATTTCTATGTCAGTAACAGTTTGGACTCCTAGATTTTTTGTTTTTAATGAATATCTTCTTAATTATCCTTTAAATGTTTAGTATAAGCAGATTATGACATTCAAATCGCATTAAGAGATGAATTACATGGTACGATCCACTTCTAATAATCAACAGATGGATCATTTGTGGTTTAAATCAGCCTTGAATAATTCTGCTTTGCAAATTCTTATCAACTAATCTGAGAGGGTACCAGATCCAGGATCTTTTGTTATCTTTGCAATCAATTAATCACCAAATATCGAGTGCCTATAATGGGAAAAGCCTTGTGCTGGGGTAGTAAGATGAATTATCCACACTATCCCGTCACTCAAAGAGTTGATAATTTAGTAGAGGACATTGCTTCATTTTAGCCCTGAAGCAGAAAGACCTTTTAATCCAAAACATCTCAATTCTGGGATGATGTCTGGAATTTTGAAAAATTTCAAAAGGGTAACTTGATTTTTTATGCTGTTATTTTGCATCGGCCACAGGTGAGAAGCTGTGACGTAGGGAAGAATTCTGAGCAGAGGAGCAGAATGAGAAAAACGGACCATGTAGAAAACCCTTCGAAGCTGTTGGATTAGTTTCCTAGGGCGGCCTAAACAAATTACCCCGAAAGGGATTGCTTAAAATAGCAGAAGTTCGTTCTGTCACAGTTTTGGAGGGCAGATACCTGAAATCAAGGTGTCACGCGAGCCATACTCGTTCTGGAGGCTCCAGGGGAGAATCCGTTCTTTGCTTCCTCCAGTTTCTGGTGGCTGTCAGCATTCCTTGGCTTGTGGCTACATCACGCCAATCTCTCCCTCCCTGTGTCTCCTTCTCTGTGTCTTTTCCTTCTCTGCCTTTCTCTTATTAGGATACTTGTCATTTGATTTAGGGCCCACCCAGATAACCCAGGAGGATTTCCTCATCTCATGATCTTGAATTACACTGGCAAAGATGCTTTTTCTAAAATAAGGTAACATTTTCAGGTATTAGGGACTAGGATGTGGATGTATCTTTTTTGGGGGGGCCACCATTCAACCCACTACAGTTGTCTTTACAGTATATTTTCAACTTTTTTATGACTGTTCTAAATCTTCAGAAAAATCTCATGTACCCTGCTAAAATACAGATGCCAGAATATCTCCTCTAAAACAGTAATTATGAGCTTCTCTTTTATTTCTCCACTTGTATGAGTAATTAAAAATTCATTACTTATCCACCAAACACGTTTTAATTTCATAAATATTTTGCAGCTATTACATTTTACATGCATTGCTATTATAACATATATTAAACTTGGAGAAGAAATAGATCAGATTTATAAATCATATAAGGAATACAAATTCCCAAACTGTGACACGTCTTAGCTAGAAATGACAACTATTTTTTTTTCTTTCTTTTTTTTTTTTTTTCTGCGGGCCTCTCACTGTCGTGGCCTCTCCCGTTGTGGAGCACGGGCTCCGGACGCGCAGGCTCAGCGGCCATGGCTCACGGGCCCAGCCGCTCCGCGGCATGTGGGATCTTCCCAGACCGGGGCACGAACCCGCGTCCCCTGCATCCGCAGGCGGACTCTCAACCACTGCACCACCAGGGAAGCCCGGCAACAACTATATTTATACCACACTTGTGACAATGATGCTGAGGCACTGGGATTTTCTTAGAGTTTCAGATCACATATGTGCTATCTAGTCATGGAGAAGGACAGGAGAAAGCCGTGGAAAGTCTTACATGACAACTTCCAGTTTCCAGTTGGGCATGTAAGGAGCTAGAACGTCATCACTCCTGTCCACACAACAAGAAGAAAGCCGAACAAACTAGAATCGACAGCTCTTCTTAGATCCATCAGAGACTTGACGTCACAGGGCAAACCACTGTTCCCGAAGTTGGAGAGACAAATAGGCAGATACAGATAATTACAACTTACCAGAGCAGATGCTCGTGAACAGAAACTGTAATTGGTGAATTGCTGGGGGCTCAGTGGGGACTTGGCTGAGAGTTAAAAACTTCAGGAGGACCTTGTCTTAGGAGGGCCCCAAACTTTTGTGAGTTTTACCTCCAGGAACCCTACCAGGTCCTCACAGTGAAGATCAGAGAAAAATCTCCTGCTTCTGGTAGGGGAGGGGAAAAGGGGCCATTTTGGAATAAGCCAGAGCATTCTGTTCTGCTTAATAAGACCTGAAGACCTGGCTCTGCTTTACCAGAGCCTAATTACCCCGAGGAAGGGAAAAACTCAACTTCAGCTTACTCTAGATGTCTTATATTACGTCTAAGAAATATAAGGGGAGGTAGGGGAATATGAGAAATACTTGGGACGGTCACAGCCAAAGGGCAGAAGCTCACTAAAAGACTGAGACCTAATCATAGGACTAGAGCATGCTTCCCCTCCCCCATACCTTACCATCACATCAATAGGACTTCTATAATAACAGGGAAATGCTACTGAAAGAAGTGTACCTCTCAGACCTTATTTAAGATGTCTCTAGGGAAACC
Source organism: Physeter macrocephalus (assembly GCF_002837175.3). NCBI lineage: Eukaryota > Metazoa > Chordata > Mammalia > Artiodactyla > Physeteridae > Physeter > Physeter macrocephalus. Next base: position 19,315,776 of record NC_041224.1, read on the forward strand.
CAAAGACAACAGGGGAGACAAAACAAGGATGTCAGGGAAAGTTTCAACCTCTGACACCTATGGCTGAAGAAAGAATCAGTGAGTTTGAAGAAATGTTGATAGAATCTTCTAAAACAGAAGTTCAAAGAGAAAAAAATAAAATAGACAAAACAAAATATCCAAGAACTCTGGGACAACTACAAAACACATAACATATGTGTAATGGGAGTACCAGCAGGAAAAGAAAAAGAATGAAACAGAAGCAATATTTGAAGCAATAATGACTGAGAATTTCCCCAAATAGTGTCAGACAGCAAACCACAGATCCAGGAAGCTCAGAGAACACCAAGCAGGTTAAATAGCAAAACCCCCCATATCTAGGCATATTATATTCAAACTGCAGAAAGTTGAAGACAAAGAGAAATCCTGAAAGAAGCCAGAGGAGAAAAACACCATACCTGTAGAGGAACAAAAATAAGAGTCACATTGGCACTCTCTTCAGAAACCATGCAAACAGAAAAGAGAGTGGAGTGAAACATTTAAACTGTCAGAAGAAAACCCCAGCAACCTAGGATTCTGTATCCAGTGAAATTATCCTTCAAAAGCGAAGGAGAAGGACTTTTTCAGACAGTCAGAGATGGAGGAAATTTGTTGCCAGTGGACCTGCCTTGCAAAAAATATTAAAAGAAGTTCTGTAGAAAGAAGGAAACTGATATATATGTCAGAAACTCAGGTCTAAATAAAAAAGGAAAAGTGTTAGAGAAGGAATAAAGGAAACTAAAATAAAACATTTATTTTTCTTGTTCTCAATTGATCTAACACATAACAGTTTGTTCAGAATAATAACAGCAACAATGTATTCAGTGAGTTTAATTTATGGATAAGTAAAATGACTGACAGCAATGTTATAAGGGGTAGAGGGGAAGAACTGGGAATTCTCTGTTGTAAGTTGTTTGCACTACCCGAGAAGTGGTATAATGTTATTTGAAAGAGGATCTGGGTTAGTTGTAAACGTATGATGCAAACTCAAGGGCAACCACTAAAAAAAGTTTTTAGAAAGTATAACTGATATGCTAGGAGAGGAGAAAAAAATGGAATCATATGAAATGCTCAAAAGAGAAAAGAGTGAAAGACAAAAAAAGGAACTCGGAACAAAGGCAAGGAATAGCAAACAGTTACAGATATGGTGGTTATTAACCCAAATATATCGAAAGTTTTTTTGATTTTTATAATCAAAGCCACTCCCTAGTGGGGTGATTAAAAGCAAGGGCTGCAACCAGACTGTCTAGTGTTCTGGGACTTTCTCTTATTTCTTTTTTTTTTTTTGGCTGCATTGGGTCTTCGTTGCTGTGCGCAGGCTTTCTCTAGTTGCGGCGAGCGGGGGGGCTACTCTTCGTTGTGGTGCGTGGGCTTCTCATTGCAGTGGCTTCTCTTGTTGTGGAGCACAGGCTCTAGGTGCGCGGGCTTCAGTAGTTGCAGCACACAGGCTCAATAGTTGAGGTATGTGGGCTTAGTTGCTCTGCAGCATGTGGTATCTTCCCGGACCAGGGATTGAACCTGTGTCCCCTGCACTGGCAGGCAGATTCTTAACCACTGTGCCGCCAAGGAAGTCCCTCTCCTATTTCTTAAACTCTCTCTGTCTTAATCATCATTTGAAAGGGTAGAATAATAGTACCAACCTCATAGTGTTGTTGTAGGGTTTAAATGAGATAATATATAAAAAACCGTGCCTGGCACATGATAAATACTCAGTTAATGCTACCTATGATTATTTTCTGACAGAATTAGAAAAAAAGTTTAAGTACCTACTATGTGTAGACATAATATAGGTGATAAGCTGATACAATTTGAACTGTGTTTATTTCATTAAGTAAAAATACTACATAACATATGCATATAGAAAATTAGAACATACATCAAATATGTGTGTGTGAGAAAGAGATAGAGGGAAGAAAAAAGTCTACCATTCCGCAACAACCATTGTCAAAACCTTGATAAACACCCTTTCAGATTCTTTTAATGCATATAGACATAAACAATTTTTAAAGGGAATTATTAAGCATGTTCTGTTTCATCTGCTTTTACATTTTACATTCAATATATCTCTAACGTCTTTTTATGCATAAAGACACATTTTTAAGTTTTAAAAGTGTGCACTAATTTTATCAGAAGTATTAAGATTTTAAAGTCACTTTTGCTTCACTGTTTTATTAAATAATGGGAATTTAGAGAGAGATGCAAACGGGAATTACAAAACAACAGTTCACTCACCAGAAACAGAAGCCACCGTAGACCAAATCTCTGGTGCCTCTAGTGAGTTTCCCTGGGAATTCAAGCAGCATCAGAAATATAATTGAATTTTCCATTTTCAGCTGAAATGTTGAAAAGTAAAAAAAAAAAAAGGCAAAATGAAAGGTCTACACAGGCCAGACATGAGAATTTTCCAAATAGCAAAATCTATTGCATATACTGCTGGAATTTTTATGAAAGCCATTTATGTGTTGTAGGGTCTGAGGACAATGGAGCAGAAAGAGAAGTTGAAATTCTATATGCTTAGGTTGGTGGTGAACTTTGAGGATACCCACCCTCCTTCATTCCCTGACCACCGGGAGTTTCAGCGACCTGTATTTCTCCCCCATCAGCTTTTGACCCTGGGGTTTTAGCAGTCTCTCTGGGAGCTGGTGACCTCTCCACACCCTTGGGCTCTTGTTAGCAGCTGGAACAGGGGCTGTGGGATGAGAAGCTTGGGTGTTACCAGACACATTCTTTAAAATGTGAACGAAACAAAAGCCCACACCGTAAAATCTGTCCTGAAAACTGGTCATTACTTCCTCTTGGTTCCACCTTTCTCTCTAAGGGAGCACATGAGGGCCTGTTTGAGTGATAAGTGGAGCTGCCAGTTTGAACGGGTGGGGTGGAGCCGGGGGACCCGGAATAATGTTAGGCAGCAGCCTCAAAAACAAAGCACCTTTATGCTTTATGGGAGAGTTTTCTTGTTAAAATAATATTTATTGTCGAAAATTTGTACAATATTTGCAAAATATAGATGGAAAGGAAAATGTAAACCAGCTATAATCCCACTGCTGTGGACATTTTAGTATACACCAGTCCAGCATTTTCTGTGCACATTTTTCTATATAAAATTAACAAAAATGAGATCACAGTGAACATATGTTTTCATAACCCGCTTTTTTTGCTTAACAAAACATCAGAAACATCTTTTCATGCCATTGAACACTCTTTAACATTATGTTTTACCTTTTCACTTTATTTTTTACAAGGTACTCCGTTACAGCATTAAGTCTCTGTTTTGTTTTGTTTGAGCTTTAATACCTGTTTTTATTGGACGAAGCTGCTGTAGCAGCAGCAGGAGGGGCTCAGGTTTCTTTTTTATATAATGAGGGCGCTTTCCTTCTGCCATCTCCATGTCGTCAGTTCCATTCATTTCATTTCGTTTATATCACTTAACGCTGAAGGGCACTTAACTTGCTCTGGTACCTACTGCTAATGGTCACGGTCTGTACCTCTCATGTTTGTAAAAATGGTCAAGAGCAGACTTATTTGTTTGGTGAGTCATTGTAAATGAAAAGGGAAACCACCTTCCCGAACTTTCCCTGAGATCACAGCACCTTTGCATCAGCATGGGTTGCTTCTGATGTAGTTTTGCCACAAGACATCTTTTGCTGCAGTGTTTCCAACAGGAAAAGCTATTCTGATGAGCTTGAACCTGTAGTCCACTGAAAAATCATAATGATGACCAAGTAAAAATGAAAGAAAAAAGTGTTGATCACTTGAACTGCTAGCTCAGTTTCCATTCGAAGAGGTCTTTATTTCTTCACTCATGAAGATCCTGCCCAGCAATTATTTTCTCCTTATGCGAAGCCTTCCCATGGAGCTGATTACCAGGAGCTCAAGTACATTAATCAACGGAATTGATTTGTTCATATAAAGCAAAGCATATTCTGCTTTTGTCAACTACGTAAATGGCATTTGTCCTTGATGCCTCTCTGTTGATTTTTCCAGGCATTTGATTTTTATGAACTGCGTTTCTGGGCCTGGTGACTTCAGCCCCATTGTGGTTCAGAGCAGCACGCAGGCCTCCCGGAGTTTCGCGGGCCCTGTTTTCTTTCTTTGCGTCTGTAATCCCGGTTGGGCTCGCTCGGAAGTTCCTGCTCAGAAGCTCCCTCCCAGGCATCACGGTGTCCTTCCTGATGCTGTTCAAGCTCCCTCGCGCACTGCGCTTGCTACACGAGCCTCTTCCATCGCGGTTTACTTTCCCGTCTTTCCTTCCTTCCCTTTCACTTTATTTCTTCCTTCTCCGTCTTCTGTGCGCTTCTTACCTTCCTCTCACTCACCTTCACTTGCCCTCGCTGCCTTTTCCAGGCTGCTTCGCCCCAGGCTGACGTCAGCAGAGGGTGGTGCTATCCCGGGTTTAATCATTCCCGCGGGGAGCCCTTAAGAGCAAGTAAGCACTCACCCCTGCCCCATTCTTTGACCTGAGCCTTTTCGTGCTACCTGCTTTCTGTCTTAGGTTGAACAAGTATTATGCTCTCCAAGTGGCCACCAGTGGCTATTAAGCATGTGAAATGTGGCTGGTCCACAGCAAGAGGTGCTGTAGGTGTAAAACACACTGGATTTCGAGGTCTTCGTATGAAAAGGAAGAATTAATAAAAAAAAATATCATTAATTAAAAAAATATCGATCACGTGTTGAAGTAGTAATATTTTGGATAAATTAGGTTAAATAAAGTAAATTACTAAAATATCTTCCACTTGTTCCTTATTACTTTTTAAAATGTAGCTACTAGGTAACTTGAAGTTGCACATGTGGCTCACATCTGTGGCTCTCGCTCTATTTCTCTTGGGCAGCACATGTATAAGTCTTTGAATTGTTGCTCAGAACTTGCCATTTTCCAAATGCTAAGGGCTCAGAGCTTTCTTTTGACGCCATTATGACTTTTTTGTTCTTATTTACTTTTGCTCCTTAGAAATGGGAATAGTATGTCTTAAAGACAAGAATATATATACATATATTATATATATATACATATATAATATATATATATATACATACTTCTGCTAATTTATTTTAAATTTAATTTAAAAGGGAGAAAAACCCCTGTAGCCACATCTTATCAGTGGATAGATTTTGGTCTATAATGATATCCAGATTTAAAAAATGAGCCTAGCCCTTTTCTCATTTTTGTTCTTGAGCTTCCCTTAGTATTCTTGATGGGTCAGGCCACCAGATGCCTACCAGGTTCCCATGCCCCACGTGATCTTGTCTAAGCCCCCTCCGCACTTCCTCTAGAGCTGCTTGGACCTGACTCTGGGTCAACCAACAGGGAGACCGATGACCCAGATATATGAAATCATGAGCTGGGCCCATCAGCATGTTTTTCTGATCTGGAATTAGGAAGGAATAAGGCTGTTATTTGTAGGAGATGAAGATGAAAAGATGCTAAGAGAAGCAATCGAGGCCATGTGTGGCCATGGCCAGCCAAATTTATAAGGAAAACAGTATGAGTAAACAGGATTTGTGAGCAGGGAAACCTATCTATGGAGAAGCACGTAAGATAGACAAGATAAGAGTGACAATAAGCAAGTTGGTAATGACAGGAAGAAGCAGACCTGTGGAGATCAGCTGAATTATCCCAACGACAGGTGTCTTAGTCTGATCCGGCTGCTCTAACTGAAATACCACAGACTGGATAGCTTACAGAACATCATTATGAGTTTCCTTTCATTGAGACTATTTGAGTAGCTCTCCTTTTCATGTGACCAGAATCTAAAGGAAACACCACCTTCATTATTCATAATTTTTAGAGTTAATGTCTCCTTTCCCCACTAAAATAGCTTTGAGCTTTAGATACTTTCCAGCCCCTTCCCACTCCCACTTTTCTGTTAAGTCCACACAGAATTTTAACCAACCTACGCTAACCCTAGTCTTTTTTAATACTTAAAATGACCCTTCATCAATTGCCCTAAACCAAATAATTTTTTTTTTTTTTTTTTTTTTTTTTTTTTGTGGTACGCGGGCCTC
>NC_041224.1:19322321-19332267 GCF_002837175.3 Physeter macrocephalus
CGGTTCCCCTGCATCGGCAGGCGGACGCGCAACCACCGCGCCACCAGGGAAGCCCCTAAACCAAATAATTTGATATAACTTTAAGATTGTTAAATTTCATTTGCTTTTGTGTATATTAAGAGGAGGATGATCTCTTAATTTTGTCATTGAACATACTTGCAATTCTTGCCACGCAGGTTAGAATTTTGCTTTGCTTTGAAGTTCACAATTGGTGCTAATTAGTGAGTCAGAGCCTTGGTGTAAAAAGTATAAGAACTTACTATAAGGTGTCAAATAAAAATTGTCTCTTGCCATCTGCTTCTACAAGGATTAGTCACTAGCCACTGCATTTGCTGACTTTCAACACACCCTGAAAGGAGTTCAGGGCAGAGATCAGGAATGAGGCACTCTGTGCTTTGGGAAAAACTGGCAGAACAGGTCTTCAGACAGTTAGATATTTTCAAGAGAAGATTTTATAAGCCCACATTCTTGCATCTTCTCCTATCTAGAAAAGTACTAAAATCATTAATGGAGGCATCTGCTCCTTGTGACTAGCAGCTAGCCTCTGCCAAAATGCGTGCTTGACTGCACATACCCCCATCACTAAAGCCATATATAATCCTGACTTTCCCCCCTACCTCTTCGGAGCAGTTCCTCAGAGCTATCTGAGAGGCTGTATCCCAGGCTGCAGTCCTCATCTTGCCCTGAATAAAACTTAACTCACAACTCGCACATTGTCCATTTTTTTCCGTTGATGGTTTTGACACCAACAAAGGGACCCAGAGCAGACTTCTCTGCTTTGCCTGAACTCTGCGAAGAAAAAGAGCCTTGGCACCAGCAGAAGCCCTTGGGCCCATCCACCTCCGCAGAGAATCCAGATGAATTTGGGTGAGTCTCTCCTGGCTCTCAGAGCTCCTGTATTGGTTGATCCTGAGTTCTATCTGGTGGATAATAAGTACCTGGCCCCTCAGTTGAAGGATACGGGGGTCGGGGGCGGTTTGAAAGACACCCGGCAAATGTCCATCCATCCAATTGAAAGATGCCTGCCGGGGGTGCTGGTTGAGACAGTGGGGAAATACCCACACAGTTGAAAGATTCTGGGGGCGGGGGCTGGTTGAAAGGCACGGGTTTGCTGAGTTGAAAGACACTGAGTGGTCTGGGCTGAGTGGTTATGTCAGAGGCTGATCTGATGCCTTTCCTCAGTTTGGCTGCCTTAACAAGATTTGTCGGAATAAAAGTGAAGGTATTACGTGAAAACTTTGCTCTGAAGAAGAGGGACAAGACTCCTCCTGGTCGATTACCAATTACGGCTTTCTTAGGCAACTGAGAAATTTATGGGAACAGTAAAGGCAGAGTCCCCATTCCGTGCAGTGGTCCCATAGGGAAACCCGCTCCTTAATTAAAAGACTTGCTCAACCAGAGGTCATGCATAAGAATTGGCCATTCAGTGATCTGAGCACCCACTGTGGTCTTAGACCACCGAAGGAATAACTGAGCCCCAAAAGAGGGCTGAAATGACTCTAGAGTGATGCTTAGAGGAGTTAAGCTCACAAGCAGCACGCTGGCCCTCCACACAATTTCATCTTTAAATTCAGCTTTAAAATGGGAAATAGAGACCTCAGACAGGGAAGCGAGGGGTGTCAGAAAGGGAAGCGAGGGGTGTCAGAAAGCTAGCCTCTGAGTAACACCCCAGCCAGGTTTATGTATGTACAAAACTTATACTTACCAGTACTCACTTAATTGGGAATTAAAGGAAAATTTTGCCCTGAAAATGGACAAAATGGGCTATTTTATTGCATTTGCAGTTAGAGAAACCGGGCTTGAAAATAATTTTTTTTCCTCCAAAATTCTGACCCTGAGGGAACAAGTCCTTCTAGAAGAACTTGCTTTTCTCTCCCTTTGCCTTGAGACCAGGGTTCTCAGGAACACTTACCTTATCTAGATCATCTGTAATTCCTGAGGCTGATGGGGGGAAAAGGGGGAAACGGCCTTTTAAAATTTAACTTATTCCAACTGTTATAAACTAGTGAGTTTTATATTGTAATACTTGATCCTTGACTAAGTTTAGAAAATGAAGCCATGACATCTCTGGTTCTATCTGTCTATATGTGTGCATTATGTATATGTCTTTACCTTTGGATGGTATTATCAAACTTAATTTGTAATTGAGTTCTACTTAATTGGCTTAAGGAAAATTAAGTGCTGATACAAATTCTCAGAAATATAAAAGGAAACTGACCAGAATGAATTTCAGGTTCATGTGAACAGGGAAATAGTCAGTATTAAATTAATACCAGATATTAAAGTTAAAGTTTGTTGATTTAATAGGCCTGTCTTTAAAATCATCAACATTAAGTATGCTACCTTCATTTTACCTAGGTTTAATAGAAGTCAGATGGGATCTTAATATATGTCTTGCAAATTTGTCAGCAAGAAAAATGACTTGATACAATGAAATTCTTTATAAGTAAATTAAATGTAAATGAGATAAGAACTCTTTAGGAATAGTTATATTTTAGGAATGTCTACTTAAAAATATTCCCTCCACGGACTTCCCTGGTGGTCCAGTGGTTAAGACTTCATGCTTCCATGCATGGGGGAAACCCCTGGTCGGGGGGCGTGGGTTCAACCCCTGGTCGGGGAACTAGATCCTGCACACCGTGAGTCATGGCCAAAAAGAAAATCCCTCCAGATATTTGGTAACTTGAAATTTTAGAGTTCTGCTAAATTAAGTTAAATGATGGAAATTTTTTGAATAGCTAGATCATTCTCAAATAAAATAAGATATTAAAACATTAATTACTGAACATTGGCTTCCTTTTACAGAGAAACTAATGATATTTAGGGTTATTATATTAATAAATATGTTTGGTGCCACACTGAGATATTTTCTATTAGAAAGCACATGTTTTTAGAAATTATTATTGGTATTTATGTTTGCCAGTCTACAAAATGCTAACGTAAGACATAGTTCGTAATTGCTTACTTCTTAGTTTTCACTAGAAAGTAAGGTTTTTAGGAGTTGAAGATTCTAATTTAAATACACAATTAAAGCTACTAGAAATAATAAAGGAAACATTTTGGTATACAGTAGCAAAGTAGGATGTGTGCTTTTAATAAAAGAAGGTATGAGGAATGGAATTGCATTTTGTTAAGGGAAAATAAAGAGTTTTGTCTTAGAGCTGGTTGTTTCTGGATGGAAAAAAATAAGGAACAAATTAACATGCAAACAGAAGGTGATGGAAGGTTTGTGGAAAGGGAACCCTTAGAAAAGAGTTTTGTGCATGGTCAGGATTGGCTAAGTTTAGAATAAATTTAATTGAGTAAATGAATTTTTATAGTAAGCTGGTGCAAAACCTGAATTTGGTTTTTCTCTCTGTTAAGAGGACAAAGTTTTCTTAGGCTATGAATCTGCTTTTGAGAACAGATTGTAAAGTTTCTTTTACCTTAAATTGTAATCTGTTATAACTTGCCATATTTGCCTTTGAAATCTTTTATTGTCACCTTGGTTAAGGGAATAAGTATTGTTTCATAGTGACCTATGATCCTATTTGACCAAGTGTTTTAAACCTTTTTGATATTTTGACAAACTTCCCAAATCAAATTCTTTTCTTTTTTTTGCTGTACGCGGGCCTCTTACTGTTCTGGCCTCTCCCATCGCGGAGCACAGGCTCTGGACGCGCAGGTTCAGTGGCCATGGCTCACGGGCCTAGCCCCTCCGCGGCATGTGGGATCTTCCCGGACGGGGGCACAAACCCGTGTGACCTGCATCGGCAGGCCGACTCTCAACCACTGCGCCACCAGGGAAGCCCCCCCTTTTTTTTCAATTTTTAATTTTTAAAAGTTTATTTATTTAATTTATTTATTTTTGACTGTGTTGGGTCTTCGTTGCTCCGCGTGGGCTTTTTCTAGTTGCGGCGAGCGGGGTCTACTCTTCATTGCAGTGTGTGGGCTTCTCATTGCTGTGGCTTCTCTCATTGTGGAGCACGGGCTCTAGGTGCACGGGCTTCAGTAGTTGCGGCATGTGGGCTCAGTAGTTGTGGTTCACGGGCTCTAGAGCACAGGCTCACTAGTTGTGGCACAGGGGCTTAGTTGCTCTGTGGCATGTGGGATCTTCCCGGGCCAGGGATCGAACCCATGTTCCCTGCATTGGCAGGCAGATTCTCAACCACTGTGCCACCAGGGAAGCCCCAAATCCAATTCTAATCAAGTCCCTTTGACCGCTAGCTAACATTGGGATGCTTCAAAAGGCCCCCGAAACATCCCAAAGGGAGATATTAAATTAATTGGGTTCATTTGGTACATTAAATTACATGCGAAGTGTTGTCAAACGAGTAATAAATCTTGGGTTATATTGTATGGTAAATTTTATTAATATAGATAGTCTAGAAATTATATGGAATTCCTAAAAATTTGGTACATCCTGGTAAAATGTTATCAGTCATAATTCTAGTTATTGTTTTAAAATGTTGTCTGTCACAGCAGTAACCAAGTTGGTCTGTCAGTTGCATTGTAATCAGATTTTTAACCATGCCTCCTTAATTAAGTCTTTTGTCATTCATAGACAGTTATGGTTTTACTCTGATGCCTTTGCAAAAATTCTTCCTATTCAAGAAGATTTATAGAAAGGACTTTCTGACAAGTTCAGGTTTCTGATTACTTTCAGATCATACCACTGAACTGGGTAAGAAATTACCCAGAATTGAAGAATTCTAATGGGAAACCTGATGGCTTCATAAAACTGTTAACAAAAAGGATTAGTTACATAGGACTGAGTTAACTGGTGAATAGGGTTATAACTTTTATGGTTTCTGTCTGAAATATTACTGGGTTTTAATCTGTGTTTTCCAGATATAAGGAAACCCTTCCCCTCAAGGTAATTGTGACTTACAGCAATTTGGTAAATTATACCTTTGTAAGAGGAGTTGAAACATGTATCTTTTCTCTCTACCTAATTTCCCCAGAGATTGGAAACTCTTAAATTCACAGCAGCTTTATCAGATAAATTAGGAGGGCCACCTCCTAACAGGTGCAGGAATCTCAAGTAATTTTGGAGACTTGGAAGGGGAGGAATTCACGTAAATCTGTGACAAGCTCTTGGTATGGCTTTCCTGGCCCTCTTAAAAGTTCAGTCTGAGATTCCTAATAAAAAGTTACAGCAAAGCCAATTTTAAAAAAGCCTATATGGAGAGGGCAGACAGCAGAAACAAGAACTACAATCCTGCAGCCTGTGGAACAAAAAAATCAATAGCAGCATAACTGTGGCAAAGAATGGATAAGTGACCTGGAAGACAGAATGGTGGAATTCATTGCCAAGGAACAGAACAAAGAAAAAAGAATGAAAAGAAATGAAGACAGCCTAAGAGACCTCTGGGACAACATTTAAATTCAGCAACATTCTCATTATAGGGGTCCCAGAAGGCAAAGAGAGAGAGAAAGGACCCGAGAAAATATTTGAAGAAATTATAGTCAAAAACTTCCATAGCATGGGAAAGGAAATAGCCACCCAAGTCCAGGAAGTGCTGGGAAGTCCTGGGACTCCAGAGAGTCCCAGGCAGGATAAACCCACCAAGGAGAAACAAGGAGAAACACGCCAAGAAACACAGTACTCAAACTGACAAAAATTAAAGACAAAGAAAAATTATTAAAAGCGACAAGGAGAAAATGACAAATAACATACAAGGGAATTTCCATAAGGTTAACAGCTGATTTCTCAGCAGAAACTCTACAAGCCAGAAGGGAGTGGCACGGTATATTTAAAGTGATGAAAGGGAAGAACCTACAACCAAGATTACTCTACCAGGCAAGGCTGTCATTTGGAGAAATCAAAAGCTTTACAGATGTGCAAAAGCTAACAGAATTCAGCACCACCAAACCAGCTCTACAACAAATGCTAAAGGAACTTCTCTAAGTGGGAAAGACAAGAGAAGAAAAGGACCTACAAGAACAAACTCAAAACAATTAAAAAAATGGTAACAGGAACATACACATCAATAATTACCTTAAATGTGAATGGATTAAATGCTCCAACCAAAAGACACAGGCTCGCTGAATGGATACAAAAACAAGACCCATATATATACTGTCTACAAGAGACCCACTTCAGACCTAGGGACACATACAGACTGAATGGCACAGGGGCTTAGTTGCTCTGTGGCATGTGGGATCTTCCCGGGCCAGGGATCGAACCCATGTTCCCTGCATTGGCAGGCAGATTCTCAACCACTGTGCCACCAGGGAAGCCCCAAATCCAATTCTAATCAAGTCCCTTTGACCGCTAGCTAACATTGGGATGCTTCAAAAGGCCCCCGAAACATCCCAAAGGGAGATATTAAATTAATTGGGTTCATTTGGTACATTAAATTACATGCGAAGTGTTGTCAAACGAGTAATAAATCTTGGGTTATATTGTATGGTAAATTTTATTAATATAGATAGTCTAGAAATTATATGGAATTCCTAAAAATTTGGTACATCCTGGTAAAATGTTATCAGTCATAATTCTAGTTATTGTTTTAAAATGTTGTCTGTCACAGCAGTAACCAAGTTGGTCTGTCAGTTGCATTGTAATCAGATTTTTAACCATGCCTCCTTAATTAAGTCTTTTGTCATTCATAGACAGTTATGGTTTTACTCTGATGCCTTTGCAAAAATTCTTCCTATTCAAGAAGATTTATAGAAAGGACTTTCTGACAAGTTCAGGTTTCTGATTACTTTCAGATCATACCACTGAACTGGGTAAGAAATTACCCAGAATTGAAGAATTCTAATGGGAAACCTGATGGCTTCATAAAACTGTTAACAAAAAGGATTAGTTACATAGGACTGAGTTAACTGGTGAATAGGGTTATAACTTTTATGGTTTCTGTCTGAAATATTACTGGGTTTTAATCTGTGTTTTCCAGATATAAGGAAACCCTTCCCCTCAAGGTAATTGTGACTTACAGCAATTTGGTAAATTATACCTTTGTAAGAGGAGTTGAAACATGTATCTTTTCTCTCTACCTAATTTCCCCAGAGATTGGAAACTCTTAAATTCACAGCAGCTTTATCAGATAAATTAGGAGGGCCACCTCCTAACAGGTGCAGGAATCTCAAGTAATTTTGGAGACTTGGAAGGGGAGGAATTCACGTAAATCTGTGACAAGCTCTTGGTATGGCTTTCCTGGCCCTCTTAAAAGTTCAGTCTGAGATTCCTAATAAAAAGTTCCAGCAAAGCCAATTTTAAAAAAGCCTATATGGAGAGGGCAGACAGCAGAAACAAGAACTACAATCCTGCAGCCTGTGGAACAAAAACCACATTCACAGAAAGATAGACAAAATGAAAAGGCGGAGGACTATGTAGCAGATGAAGGAACAAGATAAAACCCCAGAAAAACAATAAAATGAAGTAGAGAGAGGCAACCTTCCAGAAAAAGAACTCAGAATAATGATAGGGAAGATGATCCAGGACCTTGGAAAAAGAATAGAGGCAAAGATCGAGAAGATGCAAGAAATGTTTAACAAAGACCTAGAAGAATTAAAGAACAAACACCTAGAAGAATTAAAGAACAAACAAACAGAGATGAACAATACAGTAACTGAAATGAAAAATACACTAGAAGGAATCAATAGCAGCATAACTGTGGCAAAGAATGGATAAGTGACCTGGAAGACAGAATGGTGGAATTCATTGCCAAGGAACAGAACAAAGAAAAAAGAATGAAAAGAAATGAAGACAGCCTAAGAGACCTCTGGGACAACATTTAAATTCAGCAACATTCTCATTATAGGGGTCCCAGAAGGCAAAGAGAGAGAGAAAGGACCCGAGAAAATATTTGAAGAAATTATAGTCAAAAACTTCCATAGCATGGGAAAGGAAATAGCCACCCAAGTCCAGGAAGTGCTGGGAAGTCCTGGGACTCCAGAGAGTCCCAGGCAGGATAAACCCACCAAGGAGAAACAAGGAGAAACACGCCAAGAAACACAGTACTCAAACTGACAAAAATTAAAGACAAAGAAAAATTATTAAAAGCGACAAGGAGAAAATGACAAATAACATACAAGGGAATTTCCATAAGGTTAACAGCTGATTTCTCAGCAGAAACTCTACAAGCCAGAAGGGAGTGGCACGGTATATTTAAAGTGATGAAAGGGAAGAACCTACAACCAAGATTACTCTACCAGGCAAGGCTGTCATTTGGAGAAATCAAAAGCTTTACAGATGTGCAAAAGCTAACAGAATTCAGCACCACCAAACCAGCTCTACAACAAATGCTAAAGGAACTTCTCTAAGTGGGAAACACAAGAGAAGAAAAGGACATATTCCATGCAAATGGAAATCAAAAGAAAGATGGAGTAGCAATACTCATATCAGATAAAATAGACTTTAAAATAAAGAATGTTACAAGAGACAAGGAAGGACACTACATAATGATCAAGGGATCAATCCAAGAAGAAGATATAACAATTATAAATATATATGCACCCAACACAGGAGCACCTCAATACATAAGGCAAATGTTAACAGCTATAAAAGAGGAAATTGACAGTAACACAATAATAGCGGGAGACTTCAACACCTCACTTACACTGATGGACAGATCATCCAGATAGAAAATTAATAAGGAAATACAAGCGTTAAATGACACAATAGACCAGATAGGAAAAAGAAAGCTGGATTAGCAATACTCATATCAGATAAAATAGACTTTAACACAAAGAATGTTACAAGAGACAAGGAAGGACACTACATAATGATCAAGGGATCAATCCAAGAAGAAGATATAACAATTATAAATATATATGCACCCAACACAGGAGCACCTCAATACATAAGGCAAATGTTAACAATAGTGAGGGACTTTAACACCTCACTTACACCAATGGACAGATCATCCAAAATGAAAATAAATAAGGAAACAGAAGCTTTAACACTATGAGATTAGAAATCAATTACAGGGAAAAAAAAGGAAAAAACACCAACACATGGAGGCTAAACAATACATTACTAAATAACCAAGAGATCACTGAAGAAATCAAAGAGGAAATCAAAAAATACCTAGAGATAAATGACAATGAATACACAACGATCCAAACCCTATGGGATGCAGCAAAAGCAGTTCTAAGAGGGAAGTTTATAGCAATACAATCCTACCTCAAGAAACAAGAAAAATCTCAAATAAACAATCTAACCTTACATCTAAAGCAACTAGAGAAGAAGAGCAAACAAAATCAGAAGTTAGTAGCAGGAAAGAATTCATGACGCTTAGAGCAGAAATAAATGAAACAGAAACAAAGAAAACAATAGCAAAGATCAATAAAACTAAAAGCTGGTTCTTTGAGAAGGTAAACGAAATTGATAAACTGTTAGCCAGACTCATCTAGAAAAAGATGGGACTCAAATCAATAAAATTAGAAATGAAAAAGGAGAAGTTACAACAAACACCGCAGAAATACAAAGCATCACAGGAGACTACTACAAGCAACTCTGTGCCAATAAAATGGAAAACCTGGAAGAAATGGGCAAATTCTTAGAAAGGTATAACCTTCCAAGACTGAACAGGAAGAAATGGAAAATATGAGCAGACCAATCGTAAGTAATGAAATTGAAACTGTGACTAAAAATCTTCCAACAAACAAAAGCCCAGGACCAGATGGCTTCACAGCTTAATTCTATCAAACATTTAGAAAACAGCTAACATCCATCCTTCTCAAACTCTTCCAAAAATTGCAGAGGAAGGGACACTCTCAAACTCATTCTACGAGACCACCATCACCCTGATACCAAAATCAGACAAAGATACTACAAAGAAAGACAATTACAGACCAGTATCACTGAATGAATATAGATGCAAAAATCCTCAACAAAATACTAGCAAACAGAATGCAACAGCACATTAAAAGGACCATACACCATGATCAAGAGGGATTTATCCCAGGGATGCAAGGATTCTTCAATATACGCAAATCAATCAATGTGATACAC
>NC_041224.1:19332333-19351796 GCF_002837175.3 Physeter macrocephalus
TCAATAGATGCAGAAAAAGATTTTGACAAAATTCAACACCCATTTATGCTAAAAACTCTCCAGAAAGTGGGCATAGAAGGAACCTACCTCAAAAAAGTACAGGCCATATGCAACAAACTCACAGCAAACATCATTCTCAGTGGTGAAAAACTGAAAGCATTTCCTCTAAGATCAGGAACAAGACAAGGATGTCCACTCCCGCCACTATTATTCAACATAGTTTTGGAAGTCCTAGCCACGGCAATCCTCAGAAATCTATAAGACACCTATGAAAGAAATTAAAGATGACACAAACAGATGGAGAGATATACCATGTTCTTGGATTGGAAGAATCAATATTGTGAAAATGACTATACTACCCAAAGCAATCTACAGATTCAGTGCAACCTCTATCAAATTACCAGTGGCATTTTTTACAGAACTAGAATAAAAAAATCTTAAAATTTGTATGGAGACAAAAAGACCCCGAACAGCCAAAGCAATCTTGAGGGAAAAAAACGGAGCTGGAGGAATCGGACTCCCTGACTTCAGACTATACTACAAAGCTACAGTAATCAGGGCAATATGGTACTGGCACAAAAACAGAAATATAGATCAATGGAACAGGATAGAAAGCCCAAAGATAAACCCATGCACCTAGTGGTCAGCTAATCTATGACAAAGGAGGCAAGGATATACAGTGGAGAAAAGACAGTCTCTTCAATTAGTGGTGCTGGGGAAACTGGACAGCTACATGTAAAAGTATGAAATTAGAACACTTCCTAACACTATACACAAAAATAAACTCAAAATGGATTAAAGACCTAAATGTAAGACCGGACACTATGAAACTCTTAGAGGATAACATAGGAAGAAACTCTTTGACATAAATCACAGCAAGATCGTTTTTTGACCCACCTCCTAGAGAAATGGAAATAAAAACAAAAACAAACAAATGGGACCTAATGAAACGTAAAGCCTTTTGCATAGCAAAGGAAACTATAAATAAGACAAAAGGACAACCCCCAGAAAGGGAGAAAATATTTGCAAATGAATCAACGGACAAAGGGTTAATCTCTAAAATATATAAACAGCTGCTCATGCAGCTCAATATTAAAAAAATACATAGCCCAAATAAAAAGTAGGCAGAAGACCTAAATAGATATTTCTCCAAAGAAGACATACAGATGGCCCAGAAGCACATGAAAAGCTGCTCAACATCACTAGTTATTAGAGAAATGCAAATCAAAACTACAATGAGGTATCACCTCACACCAATTAGAATGGGCATCATCAGAAAATCTACAAACAACAAATGCTGGGTAGGGTGTGGAGAAAAGGGAACCCTCTTGCACCGTTGGTGGGAATATAAATTGATACAGCCACTATGGAGAACCGTATGGAGGGTCCTTCAAAAACTAAAAATAGAATTACCATCTGACCCAGCCATCCCACTACTGGGCATATACCCAGAGAAAACCATAATTCAAAAAGACACATGCACCCCAATGTTCATTGCAGCACTATTTGCAATAGCCAGGTCATGGATGCATCCTAAATGCCCATTGACAGGTGAATGGATAAAGAAGATGTGGCACATATATACAATGGAATATTACTCAGCCATAAAAAGGAACGAAACTGAGTCATTTGTAGAGATGTGGATGGACCTAAAGACTGTTATACAGAGTGAAGTAAGTCAGAAAGAGAAAAACAAATATCGTATATTAACGCATATATGTGGAATCTAGAAAAATGGCACAGATGAACCGGTTTGCAAGGCAGAAATAGAGACAGAGATGTAGAGAACAAATGAATGGACACCAAAGGGGGAAAAGCGAGTGGGGGGTTGGTGGTGGTGGTGGTAGGATGAATTGGGAGATTGGGATTGACATGTATACACTAATATGTATAAAATAGATAACTAATAAGAACCTGCTGGATAAAAAGTAAATAAATAAAATAAAATTACAAAAAGAGTCTATATGATCAATTATACTTAAAGAAATCATCAGGCCAGGTTTATTGAAACCAGACTTATTTTGCAAACACATTAGTCTTAATTTGGCTGTATTTGGTAGAAATGAGGGTAATTTTAGAGAGAAAAAGGTTATGTTTTAGTGAATATTAAGTTCTAGTTCTATTAATTGAGGTCTGTATTTACTAATTCTCACTTCACATGTAGTTCCTTGCTGTTACGTTATATTATTGTAAAGTTCAGTTGAATTATTAAAAGGAGACTCTAACATACACATGGCCAACAGGTACATGAAAAGATGCTCAACATAGCTAATTATGAGAGAAATGTAAATCAAAACTACAATGACCTCACACCAGTCAGAATGTCCATCATTGAGAAGTCTACAAATAACAAATGCTGGAGAGGGTGTGGGGAAATGGAACCCTGCTACTTTGTTGGTGGGAATGTAAGTTGGTGCAGCCACTGTGGAAAACAGTATGGAGGTTCCTTAAAAAACTAAAAATAGATTTGCCATATGATCCAGCAATCCCACTCCTGGGCATATATCCTGACAAAACTATAATTAAAAAAGATACATGCACCCCTATGTTCATAGCAGCACAATTCACAGTAGCCAAGACACGAAACAACCTAAATGTACATCAGCAGATGAATGGATATGGAAGATAGGCTACTTATATACAATGGAATACTACTCAGCCATAAAAAAGAACAAAATAATGCAATTTGCAGCAATATGGATGCAACTAGAGATTATCATACTAAGTGAAGTAAGTCAGAAGGAGAAAAATACTATATGATATTACTTATACGTGGAATCTGAAATATGACACAAATGAACTTTTATGAAACAGAAACAGACTCACAGACACAGAAAACAGACTTCTGGTTACCAAGGGGGAGGGAAGTGGGAGAGGGATGGAGTGGGAATTTAGGGATAGCAGATGCAAACTAGTATATGTAGAATGGATAAACAACAAAGTTCTCCTGTATAGCACATGGAACTATATTCTGTGATAAATCATAATGGGAAAGAATATTAAAAAAAGAATGTATATGTATATGTATTGAATATAACTGAATTGCTTTGCTGTACATAAGAAATTCACACAACATTTAAATCAACTATGCTTTAATAAACAAAAAAAGGACACTCTAAGTTTGTTTCTGAAGCTTATCTCAGTAATCTCTTTGGGTGAAGATCAGATGCCCCATGACCTGCAACCAGGTAATTATGCATACTGGAAAAGACATCATTTAAAGACCTATCTCCAACCTAGATGGAGGGTCCCTTATCAGTTACTCTTAACTAGCTCATACACAGTGAAACTTAAGGGAATTGACTCTTGAATTAATTTCCATTTACAAAGGGCCCCTGCACTGGACTGGGCTATAGAGAGGACTGATGACCTCAAAATCACCATTAGACAATGCTAAAATAGAGGAGAAACTACCAGACCAGGATGAGAAGACGACATCTGAAGTAGACAGCTGACCCAAGATGCTGGACCAAGACTTCATACCAATTACTTTGATAATTGCTCACACCTTTGCTTACGAACCAAATATATTTCTTTCTTGGGCACAGTCTTATGCAGAGTTTAAAATTAATCTAGTTGTTGGGTTTGTGTTCAGTACTTGTGGGTTACCTTGGTGGATTTCTTCACCCCGAGGCTCTTATTGGATGGCCTTTAGGAAGTTTATTCTAGAAGAAAGAAATTATAGTTCTGTTCAGGCCACTATTGGTATTACGAGGTGGGATCCCCTCACCTGGTCAATTAATAATACCTGCTCTGACCCTGGCCATAAATATGAACTTTCTTTTGGGGTCACTCAAGCTCATTATATTGGGAACGATTAAACCATACTAAGGATAACCAGCCTAGTAACACTAGGAAACTGGGCTAGGTGCCTTATGAACAAAGCCAATATATAATTTCCCTTAAAGATAAGGACTGGTACAGAACAGACTAAGTCAGATGACCTAGGAATACACTGAGCTGCACCTAATGGAAGTGCTTGGCTTAAATTCTTACTCATGACCTTACGAACACTGCTGGATATACTGTTTGTATTTTGTCTGTTTTACAAAATTGTTGCTTTTTGCATTACCAAATGTGTGACTGAGCCTTTGATAAAATGATGACCAGGCGACTTGAGCCAGTTGACCAGATATTTAGTTCTATATGAGATCAATGACTGTAACAGTGTAACTTTAGATGTTGGAAGGAGCAACAAGAGGGAATTTTTTTTCCTGGACCGTAACAGACTAGTAAGACAGGTGGTCCAGAGACTTTTGGCTGCTGTTAACAGGGCCTAGTCCAGTGATAGCACATTGAGTGGCCCATCAATGAAATCCTTGCCTGACCTAGGAGTGAGCATATTCCAGCACCATGGGATGAAATGGTCATGAAATGCCTTCCAAGCCATGGTCGAATTTAAGACCACGAGGGTGCCTTGCCAAATAAAAATTGTCACTGGCCATCTGCCTCTACAAGGATTAGGTCACTAGCCACTGCAGTTCCTGACCTTCAACACACCCTGAAAGGAGTTCAGGGCGGAGATCAGGGATGAGGCACTCTGTGCTCTGGGAAGAGCTGGCAGAACAGGCCTTCAGATAGATATTTGCAGAAGATTTTATGGGCCCCAATTCTTGCATCTTCTCATATCTATAAAAAACGCTAAAATCATCAACAGAGACATCTGCTCCTTGTGACTGGCAGCTAGCCTCCGCCAAAATGCACGCTTGATGCATGTGACCCCATCACTACAATCATATACAATACTGACCTCTCCGGATCAGCTCTTCAGACCTATCTTAGAGGCTGTCTCCCGGGCTATAGTCCTCATTTTTGCCCCCAATAAAACTTAACTCACAACTCTCACATCGTGCGTTTTTTTCAGTCAACAGACGGATTTAAAAAAACACTTCTTTTTCTATCACTATTTTTATTGGGCCAGAAGAACATTTGTGTTGATCTAATTTGCAGTTAATTAATTAATTATTTCACTGGCAGAAAGCAACCTTTTAATTTTATTTTATTGACCTATCAGGTTTAGGTGTACAGCATCATGATTCGATATTTGTATATATTGTGAAATGTTCAACACGATAAGACTAGTTAACATTTGGCACCGTACATAGTTACAAAATTTTTTTTATTGTGACGAGATCTATTAAGATCTACTCTCTTGGAAACGTTTAAGTGTGCGATACAGCATTATTAACTACAGTCAAAATGCTGTACATTACATCCTCATGACTTACTTATTTTATAACTGGAAGTTTGTACCTTCTGACTACCTTCACGCATTTTGCCCATCTCCTGAGAACTTGATCTAGTTCTTAATTGACTATAAGTCATGCTGAGGTAATATATTAGTTATCTCGGGATGCCATAGCAAAATACCATACAGTGGGTGGCTTAAACAATAGAAATTAATTTTCTCAAAGCTCATGGAGTCCTTCCATGACTTGTGTGATGATAAGACTTCTTAGAAGGTTGTTATAGAACCGTCCAAGGTGGATATGATAAATTGCTAAGGCAGTGGCAGTGAGGATGGTAACAGATCCATAAACTCTTTTGGAGATAAAGTTGACAGGATTGGGTACCTGGACAGGGTTGCTTAGGAAGAGAGGAAGGAATTTGGGTTGATTTTTAGGGTTCTGGCTGGGAAGATGAGGATGTTACTCATCGAGTTACTCTAAAGAGGAGCAGAGGAAGATGGAGAGAAATACGTTGACTTTTTGAGCAACCCAGAATATTTGTATCTATGTGAGAAATTAAATGGAGAAGTGAGGCAATTATCTGAAGACTTCCAGTAAAATAAGTCTTTTAATTAGGATAGGGGAGAGAGAATGAAGGCATGTTGTGCTCTTAACTACTTTGCTTTAGGATCTTTCCATTGGAGACGACAATGGTGAAGGATCACAGCCATCTTGACTTCCAACTGCTTCTTTTAGCAGTCCTGGAACTCAGTGTGGTCCTAAAGACAGAACAGAATTCACACACAGAGGGTATATTAGTTTCTTAGTGCTGCAGTAACAACATAAATTTATTGGCTAAAAGCAACATAAGTTTATTGGCTAAAAACAACATAAATTTATCATCGTACGGTTATGAAGGTCAGAAGTCCTAAAATCAATATGTCGACAGGGCTGTGTTTCTTCTGGGGGAGAGAATCTGCTTCCTTGCCTTTTCCAGCTTCTATAGGCTACCTGCGTTCTTTGCCTTGTGGTCCCTTCCTCTATCTTCCAGCCCGGCAGGATCTTCAAATCTCTCTCTGTCTGACATCTGCTTCCATGGTCACATCTCCTTTTCTGACTCAGACCTACCTGCCTCCCTCTTAGAAAGATGCTTGCGATTACATTGGCCCACTGGGATAATCTAGGATTATCTCTCCATCTTAAGAGCCTTACCTCAGTCACATCTGCAAAGTTCCCTTTGCCATGTAAGGTGATATATTCACAGGTTCGGAGTATTAGGATGTGGACGTTGTCTTCGGAGGGCCGTTGTTTTGCCTACCACAGAGGCTCTGTCTTGTCCTTCATCTGGGGGAGGCTCAGTTCTGTGAGGACCAGAACAAGATGTTGCTGCCCCTCCAGCTTTTCTTTTCCCTCTTTCCAGAACTTAAAATGTTTTGTGGCAAACTTACCATTATGAGTTGATATCTACAAATGTTTTTGTTAAATTGGAGATTTGGTGGGCCTTATTTTGAAGAGATGTGTCATCTATCAAGAAATAATTCCACAATATATGTAAGTCAAGTCATTATGTGGTACACCCTAAACTGTCAATTATTATCTCTCAATAATACTGGAAAAAAAAGAGAAAAATCATCATTATTTGAAGTTTGTTGCTATGCTATGTGAGGAGGGGATATTGAAGTGATATAAAAATTTCAGCATGAGTGTAAAAGCATAATAATCCCATCCCTGAAACAGGAACAAATAGGCTAATTACCCTAAACCCCTCATTTTAGGGGTGCTTATATTCTTGGGGGAGTGGCACTAGCCGGTTCCTACTCCTGGTAAGAAGCGTAGTGTGCACTTCCTTTAGGTAGCATTTTCTGACTTCCCCGCTGAATTACAAGTTCCTCCTCTGTTCTGCCACCGTGTCTGGGGGCAGGGTTTTACTATAGAGCATTTATCACATTGTATTGTAATTCATTGCTCACTTATCTGTCCCACTAGATTTTATTATAAGCAGAAATCATGCCTTATTCTCCATTGCATCCCTTTGTACCTAACATCTTGCCTACCAATACTTTTATATTGACTGGATGAATGAAAATTAGTAACTGTTTCTATAACAGCTTCTGAATCTTAAATTTCCATTAATGTTTTTATTTTACACTTCTCATTGACTTGTGGTGGTACTGTAATGGTAAATGAGGTAATTTCTCTCAAGTGCATGAGATCTTTGGAGAGATGTGTCATTAGGCTAAGGCTCATATACAGCTATCAAATGAAATTGTGAGCTAAAATTTACCATTTTCTTTTAGTTTCACCTACCAAATTGTTGGCTGGGAAAAGTTGCCTCTATGGTGAATTTGAGCCAGCTGGAAAAATGTACACAATTTTACACAATGTCTGACAAATACAAGGCACATAATAAAACTTTGTGTAATGAGAGAATGAATCATTTATTAATTAGTAATGGGACAGATGCTTTGCTACACTTCTAATGTGTATTATAGAAAAAAAAATAGCCCATACTGAATCTTGTATGGAAATCCATTAGTTTCTTTTTGGTGTGATGAAGTGGAAAGCATTTCTCTTCGGTTCCTATCATTGGTGTATCAGTCGGCTTTTGCTGCAGAAATGAACAACCCCCCAAATTTCAGTGGCTCACAGAAACAATTATTTCTTACTCCCATTATGTGAGGGTTGTGGACTTGCTGTGGCTCTGCTGGGCATGACTGGGCTTACTGAATTCATTTTGGCTCTGCTGGCTAGACAGGTCTTTAAATTCCTGGACAAAAATCAAAGAAGCAGCCACTCCCTGGGATATGCTCTTCTTACAGCCAGGTGCCAAGGCTCAAGGAGGTGGGAGAACAGAGGCAAACCATGCAAATGTTGTAAAGCTTCTGCTCTGATATGACGTAAGTCATGCCCTCTGGAATTCCATTGGCTAAGGGAAGTCACATGACCAAGCTCAGAGTTACTGCAGTGGGGAAATATACTCTGCTTACAGGAAGTGTTGCCAGGCTGGAAAGGAACAAAAAATTGTGAACCAATAATACAATCCACCACACTCTGCATCCTCTGTTTGTCAAAGCCACTATTTGGCCTTTTGTAATATTAATTACTCTTTAAGGATTTTAATTTGGAGTTCCTTTTATGTAGCTTATATAATAAGGGTAATTATAGGGACTTCAATAGGGTCTATGTAAATAGGTCCCAGAGGTAAAAGTAAATAGATTTTGGAATTTTAGCTAAAGAAAAATTTTAATTTTTTAAGTATTATAAATGTTTTCATAAGGGTCATGATGGTAAGTTTTTCTTTATATCTGTGGATGTCCAAGCCAGCAGAAAAGGATTTAATTAGAGATATTGAGGTATAGTAACCATAAGGACCGATTTCTTGACTAGTCACGTGAAAAAGACATGAAAGGGGCAAAAGGTCTCCCCAGTGGATAATTAAATCATTCATCTGCTTGAAAGAGGAAGACTGGACCAGATGACAGGTTTCTGCCAATTCTCTGTTTATAGTTCTTTGAATTTTGAAATAAAGAAGCCCTTTAAAGACAGATGGTATTAAATCTCTTCTTACATCAGTAAAATGGCACTAAGAAACTTAGAAGCTGGCTTAATGCAGAAAATAAAATTAGCAAGAAAAACATAGATGAGAGGAAAATATAACTTGAGTATTCACTGTTTACTTTTGAGAGAATAAAACACCATAGTTAATTCCAATTTTAATACATTTGTCTTATTCATACTTTCTTTCAAAAAACATTTGATAAGTATGTACTATGTGTCGGGCATTGTGATAGGTGCTGGTTGGCTAGGAAGTTATATAATTCCTAGTTAAAATATCTGATAAATCAGCTATAAATGTCACATATCACCATCATGCCTCCTTAGAACTTTTTGCTTACCATTTAAAAAGGACAATAGGAGTTTTAGACTATCTTTTATGATCTACACTTATGAAGATCTAAGTGCTAAAAAAAATCACTGTCTTCCAGGTGATCACATACTTTTTTCCTCAGCCATTTCTTCTTTTTTTTTTGAAATAAAGTCAATGTAGGTCCTTCCCCTTCCCCAGTTTTACTGAGGTATAATTGACAAATAAAATTGTAAGATATTTAAAGTGTGAAATGTAATGATTTGATGTACATATATATTGTGAAAGGAATCCCCCTATGGAGTTAACACATCCATCACTGCTCATATTTTCCCTTTTTTTGAATGAGAACATGTAAGTTCTCTCTTAGCAAATTTCAATTATACAATACCATGTTAACTGTAGTCACCATGTTATATATAAGATTCTCAGACCTTATTTATCTTATAACTGAATGTTTGTACCCATTTACCAACCTCTCCCTATTTCACTGCACAGCCCCTGGCAACCACTTTTTACTCTATGTTCCACTTTTTCCCTTTTTTTTTTTCCCCTTTAAGGTTCCACGTGTAAATGACATCATGCAGTATTCGCCTGGCTTGTTTCACTTAGCATAAAATCCTCCACTTTCACCCATGGTCTTAAGCATTTCTAATTAGCTCTGGGGTGTTTTTAAACAAATGATCATCTCTGACAGCAAATTATTGTTTTATTTGCTTTTGTGGTGGGCTTGTGAGCCAGGCAAAGAGTGGTTCAAAGGCTGCTGCATTGGTGGATGGATCTCTTTTAAGAAATGATCTCTTTGGAAAAGTCAAACAGCACAGCCTCATAATGAATGTTATTTCATCAGTGCAGCCTGCCTGAGGAGTTCAGAAATCAGTAGTTTTCTTTTTTCATGAAAGGCTGCAGCTATGATTTTTTTAAAAAAAACGACTAATATTTGTTACAGTAATTGCTATGTGGCATTACTGAGTCTTAATCTGTGTGCTAGCAACGGGATGTGTTTGCTTATTTGTTACAACCGGCCAATGATAATCCTCGCTGACACTTCCGCAGCGTTTACCAAGAGCCAGGCCGGTTGAAACACTTCAGAACTGCTGACTCATATAATCCTCACACTAGGAGAGCAGGAGCTGTTTTGTAGCGCTATGTTATCCCCATTTTGCAGATGTGAAAATTGAGGCATAGAGAGGCTATGCACGAAGTATGTCATGTGCACAAAGTCACATGACAGTAAGGGCAGGGTTGGGCTTTGAACTCAGGCCGCGTAGCTCCCTTTGCTGCTTTTACACAGCAAGTCCAGAAACCTTATTAAAACCAAAAACCGATTCCTACTCCGTTTGGTATCCTACCCTCAGCCTTCAGCTTGATTTTCTGGCCCTTCCGCTTAGGACCATGAGTTTGTAATTGCTTCCCTTCATGGAGGTGAAGAACTTTTCCTAGACCCTGTGGTGTTTAATTGCAAAAATTTACAGTGTATTTACACACACACACACACACAGCAAAACGAATGATGAGCGTTTAGTTAATCAGGAAAGGCTTGATTCGGGCCTAAAATGACCAGTCGTTCTCCAAAAACAGATACAAAAAGTGCAGTGGTGAGAAGCCAGTGAGAGACGTCTCTTCCCATCCAGGGTC
Organism: Physeter macrocephalus; assembly: GCF_002837175.3. Taxonomy (NCBI): domain Eukaryota; kingdom Metazoa; phylum Chordata; class Mammalia; order Artiodactyla; family Physeteridae; genus Physeter; species Physeter macrocephalus. The sequence continues at coordinate 19,343,005 of NC_041224.1, forward strand.
CGAGGACTTCGCGCAGGTACACGGGGGACGCTTTCTCTGGGAGGACGCCCGTGGGAGCGGCGCGTCACAGCCGGGGGCGCCGCGGGGACGTGAGTCTCCGGGTTCCCCGCGTGTCTGCAGGCTCCCAGGCCCCAGCGCTTCGCTGCGCGCTCCCGGACCAATCTCCGCCCGGGGACGGGGCGCTCTGCGGGCGTTGGTGCGCCGCTGCCTGCGACCCGGGGCCGGGGAGGAGGAGGGCGGGCGCACCCCCTCCCCTCGCGACCTTTGGGTACCGGGAACGTCATTCTGCCTGGGAGTGGGGCTGCACCGGCCGGCGCAGGAGACAGGAGGAAGGGCGGCAGTGAGGGCGCGGGTTTGAGCCCTTCCAGCCCCGCGTCCTCACCCCCACCGCGCCCTCCCCTCGCCGCCGCCGCCCACCTGGCCGCCGCCGCTGCGGCAGCGGCGCGAGGCTCGCTTCCAGGCCTCCGGGTCGCAGCCCGCGCGGTCTGCGGAGCTTTCCGTGTGTCTGCCCTCCCCCTTCCCCCGCTTCGCCCGCCCTCCCCGGGGCCCAACGTGCTCGTTCCCTGTCACTTAGGTCGGGGCGCGCCGGTGGGTTTGGCCTGCGCGGCGGCGGCGAGGCGGGGGAGCGAGTGAGCGCGAGGGGCGGGAGCGAGTGCCTGTGTGAGTCACCGGTACCTGGAGCGCGAGCGACGCAGAGAGAGCGCCGCGGAGCCCGAGCCGGAGCCGAGCCCGAGAGCGCGGCCGTCCCCTGGCGCCAGGCCCCGCCGCGAACTCACCCGCGGCCCCGCCGCCTCCCCGCGCACCGCGCGGCCCGCTCGCCCCGGGCCCCGCGCCAACGCCCGACCCCGGCGCCCGGCCCGCGCCGCCGTCCCGCCTGCCCGGAGGCGGTGCGCGGCTCGCCGGGGGATGTCACAGCGGCTCCTCGGAGCCCCCAGCCGTCGTCGCTTCCGCCCAGCCGCCGCCCCCGGGAACCGCGACAATGAACCCCCAGTGCGCCCGCTGCGGGAAAGTCGTGTATCCCACGGAGAAAGTCAACTGCCTGGATAAGGTGAGCGAGGGGGCGCCGGGGTGCACCTGCTCGGAGAAGTTTTGCCATCTGGGATGGAAAGAGAAGAGGGTCTGTGCGTGTGTGTGCGCGTCTGTGTGTCTTGGCCCCGGGTGAGGGCACGCGAAGCAAGACGCCCGCAGGAGGGCCAGAGAGCACGCTTGGCAGTCGTGATGTTGGAACCGGGAGAGGCTTTTGTCGGGGTGCGGGCGGCGGCAGAGCGGCTGCGGAGGGCGCCTGGAAGAGCGCGGCCCGGGCCGGGCCCCCAGGGGCAGTTCGGCCAACCGCGCGCCTCCCACCTCCGCTGCGACCCCTCACTGCCCCGCACGCCCACCTCAGGGATCCGCCCGGATCGCCACCTCACCCCCGCCCCAGCGCCTAGCGTGAGGGCGGAGAGGCAGATAGTAATTAACATGTCGTGGGGCGGCCGCTGCCGCATTGCTAAGAATAAGCCCCGCCGGAGAGCCCGGGCTGAGCGCCGCGAGCCAGACCCACTGGGGGCTAATCCACCCGCTTGGGGAATTCCAAAGGAAGTGGCTCTAGCCCGGCCCCTGCAGCCCTGCTTCCCTGCCCTTCCCGGGCGTGGATGGAGTTGAGCAGCCTGGGAGACAGACCCCGGCGCTAGCCTGAGCGACTGACAGTTGAACCCAGCCGGAGGCGGTCCCTGTGAAATTTGCGTGTGGTCATACAAATGCCTCATAAGAGCACGCCGTCATCCCGATAGCAGACAAGAGTCCGCCTTTCCCGCAAATTAGTGGAAGCTGGACAGGGATGGGGGGGCCGGGGGTACTTAACATAGTGCGTCTCCGGCCCCCTCGGGTTGCCTGACTTCCGGTGAGCACATGTTTATCGAGATGTTACAAACAGCGTTGTTTAGGCGCTTTGAACTGGATTCGGTTTCCTTTTGAGGCCACTTCACAGGCTCCATTTCTCCATTAACCAAGCGCAGAATTCCTTTTTGGCTGCTCATAGAAGTGTAATACGGGTAGAGCCCGTGACATTTCTTCCATCTGAGTCTGTACGTTGTGGTGGAGAGTCATTTAAAACTCCATTTTAATAACTGCCTGCTTTGTTTACTTAACTGAAAGTCGGCAAACATCCACTGGTACTTATCGTCATTTTGTTGTAGTATTTTCAGATACGGGGACTTGTGATGCACTAAAAAAAATGGTCTCCTTTCTGTACCCATCCTGGAAAGAACTGGCATTGTACTATAATTTTCAATATTTATTTTTTTCAGTATTGGCATAAAGGATGTTTCCATTGTGAAGTCTGCAAGATGGCTCTCAACATGAACAACTACAAAGGCTATGAAAAGAAGCCCTATTGTAATGCGTAAGTACTGTCCACATAGCGTGCCAGGTGTGGCACAGCAGCAGAGCATGCAAGTGAGTGGATTTGCCTGTCCTGAAGAATTGACTTGCTGTGTCACCCAGGTGTGGCAGTGGCCAATTACCTGTTTATGCCCATACTTTGGGGCCATGCAGTTTGTTGAAGTTCATTGCATTTATGTCTTTCTAATGTGCAGGGTAATTTGTGTGTGTCTTCAACCAGAAGGTTAGTTCTTGAGGTTCACAGTGTTGCAGAGTTAGGGACAATTGTTAGAAGCTGCAGAACTTACGCACTGAGAACACCTGGGCTCTGAAATGCATGTCAGACAAATTGGCATTTTATTCATATGTCAGTTTCCATTTTATCATGTGATGTTGCCATACTGCATTTTCTGCCCGAACCTCGTTGCTTAGAGAAAGGAGTCTTGCTCCTTTGGTTTTAGCTGAGACCACTCCAGAGATGCTGGAGCTTAAAAAGGGAACCAAAGAATTGAGACCTGGGTATTTCCAGCTGGTTAGTAGTAGGTCTCTTGGTGGGGATTAAAGAAAATAAGTGTTCTTTAGTAGGCTTTTCCACTGGTATGCTCCCAGCCTATAATACTAGCGATTAGGTAGCATTTATGCAATGCTTACCATGTGCCAGGTCATATTCTAAGCACTTTATGCATTACTGACTCATTTAATCATTACAGACCCTATAATTTTGAGGAGTACTATTATTTTCCCCATTTGTCAGATGAAGAAATTGAGGCATTGAGAGGACACGCCTCGGTAAGGGGCTCAGATCACTCCTAGAGCCTGCAAACTGTAAACATCGTTCAGTGCTTCCCATGGCTACCTTGCCGCCCTCGGCATGTGTTTCTCCACTTTTTGAGCATCCCTCCACCCAGATTATTTTCAGCGGTGGGCTCTTGGCCCTGATTGCTGAGCTGCCTTCTCCCTGGTTCCCTTGTGGGGGCTTCTCCAGCCTGGAGGCGGCAGAGGATCCCTCGCCTTCTGGCTGGAGCATTGCCAGAGATTCATTCTCCCTGGAGTTTTGGAAACAGGTTTATTCAGGTCTCCTGGAGATGGAGGGCCCATGGTTAATTCATGCTTCACTCATGGGAGTGAGTTTTCATAGACGGTAAATTTTTGGTAAACGAATGTAAAGTGCTCATACCTCTCTGATGAATAACCTAAAAAAAAAATCTCTTTGTATTTCCTTCGGTCCTAGCTTAGTGCTTACAAATACACCAGAAACTTCCAGAAATCAGAAAATGGTGGCATTGAACAGAATTCATGATTTGGATAAGTGAAGTCCACAGATAGTCCCAAACCATTGATGTTTTCAGCTCTCCTGTATCGTGCCTCTTACTAGAATAACATGAAGCAATAAATGAGATTCCAGTGTAGTGGTCGCCTGCTTCTCTTAAAGAGAGGTGTAGAGGGCTGGTTAAAGATCAAAGGCAGGTAGCTGTCCCTAGAAGGGAGAGGGCCCTTGACAACCCATAAACAGGATGATTGTTCTTTGGTTAAAGGAAAGTGAACCATTCTTCCCGTAACTCCATGGGCCACATCAGGATTCTTTATAGCTTCACAGCCTGAAGTTTAACTGGGTTTTACCAATGCCTTTGGGTGGCTCTGGATGAATTGGGAGAGGAAGAGGAAAGACAGGAAGAGGAAAGACGGGAAAAAGAAAAGGAGAAGACAGCAACAAATATATATGTATATGTGTATGCATAATGTGTTTATGTGTGTATATATATATATATATATACACACACACACATAAACATATATATACACACACACACAAGATACACACATATAGATGAAGCATTGAATGAGGGAGAAAAAGAGATGATAAAAATAAAAGGACAGAAAAAAGAAGTGTAACTGAAGTGGAGTCTTTGATTGCATCGGGCCACTTGAAAGTTCAATGCTTACTGCTGAGTTTCAGTTCACTCCAGTTAAAAAAGAATATCAGATTCTGCAGCAGGTCATGGACGGCTGGTTGGCCCTCTGACTTCGTAGTGAACTAGTGCCCAGAACTGTTGAGATTTGGACCCCCAAACAAAAAAAACCTCTGTTTGTAGATAAGAAACATCCTGCTATGTTGTTTCATAGGTCTGAGTCTTATTTTTTTAATACTTTCATTATATCTAAATTGAATGCTTACAGGTTTTCTCTCTAAAATTTCTTATATAATTCTAGTGCTTTGTTACTAGGTTTAAGTTGAGTTTTGGGAGTAGCATCTCAGATTTTTTTTGCTGAATGTTGAACCTGATAGTCCACTTTATGGAGCAGAGAGACAAGGTAAGACAGAAATCCATGTTTAGTGGGCAAATGAGTAGAATCGATGGTTTAAATGTTTAATTTAGCTTTACGTTCATGTCACAGCTTGATGTGCTGTCTCCCAGAAAACGAGCCTAGCAAAGTTGCAGGTTCTGTCTGCTGCAAAGGTTCCATGCTGGAAGGCCCCTATTCTCCACCCTTATTTTTCCAGGGGCACAAGCTGGCCTGTAAATTCACTGGTCAGCATGGATTACCCTTTGGGGCTCCTAATGCCTCTGCTCTAAATCAGGGGGTGTGTGTCAGTCAGCTGTTCCCTGGGATCTTGGCCTGAAGGGCTGCGATAATTTCTCTGGGTCAGTGGTGGAAAATTGATTCTCTGAAGTATACTGCTACTGGAAAATGAAACATTCTGTGTCCATATAAAGTAATATTTTATCTGCCCCTAGTTTGGCTCAGGAGTGAATACACATACGTGCTTAAATGAAAACAACTATTCTTCCCCCACTGCAACTTTTTATTGTGAAAATTTTCATATACAAAATGGTTAAAAGAATAATGCAATGAACGTCTGTATATCCTCCACTGAGATGTAACTCTTATTAACATTTTGCAGTATTTGCTTCATGTTTTTATCTAGTATATGTACAGATATATTTATTATTTTTGGACCATTTGTTAGTTTCAGTCATCAAGATGGTTTCACGCATCAAGATATTTCATTCTTAAAAAGGACCTTATGCGCGTACTAAGAATAAGGGTATTTTTCTTAAAGAATCACAGAGCCAATATCACACTTCAGAAAATTAACAAAAATTTCATAATAACTTCTAAAATCTGGTCCATATTCACATTTCCCTTATTGTCCTAAGGATGTCTTTTATAGCTTTTTTAAAAAAAATCCAGGATCCAATTAAGGTTCATACTTTACATTCAGTTGTTATGAAAATGGCACCTTCTGATTATTGGAGATTCAATATCAGTTCCTTAATTTCTGCTGTCATTTCTGTTGTTTTACATAACCTCTTAGAGCTTTCAGGAAGAGTATTTAAGTAGCATTTCTTGTAAAAGTAACATGTAATTAACTTAAGAAACTTTAAAATAAATATTAAAATATGCTGAAAATATTTGAAAGCACAAGCAGACATTTAGGATTGTTTTAAGAAAACATAAAGGCTTTTTATTTTAATTGATACCCAGGGGCATTTTTTAAAATGGAATGAAGTAGTATTTTCTTCGGTCTGAATATGTTGCTTGTTTATATTCTTGTGTGTTTAGAGAAGAAACAAGTTTCCTGTTTGACTTCATGCAAAGGAGAACATGTATAAAATATAATTTACCTAATATTTAAATTTTGATCTTTTGATAGAATGATCAAAGTATAGTACACGCTAGATGTAAGATTAGGCATAATACACATTTAGTTCCTAATGCAGCAGTGTACCCTACTAAAACATATAAAAACAAACTGATCTACTTGAGGACATGCCATGTTTTCATAAGCCTTTATATTTCATCAGCAGGCAATGGATTCTTTTGCATGTTCAGGATTTTTTTCCCATCATGGAACTTGCAAAGAAAAGAGGACTAGGCAATATTTTTATTGCTAAGAGGTGCTGGGAAAATAACACTAGCTGATTAGACAAAAAACGGCTCATATTTGTATGTGAGTTGGTATGCCAAGTTAAACTATAAACGTATTGCTACCCAGCAAGCCCCACAAAGAATATACACCCTAAAGGCCATTTGTCAAATAAATAATTTAACTTATTGTAGGTGTCAGAATTGCATTTATTATGTGTTTGTAGAAAATCCATCAGTTCTTAAAGTATTCTGAGCAGTATCATCACTTAGAAATAGCAGTGCCAATGACTGGCCAGTTAATATACTGTCGCCAAACATCAAGTTATTTTAAGTCAGGGGAAGGATTAGTTTATGATGCAGTTGCTTCGCGGAGCATTGCCAATAATTTCCCCAAATCGTCACTTTTGCAGAGATTTTTTGGGGGGGCTGAACATTTGTCCTGACCTGCTCACGTTAAATATCCCTTGTATCTGTGTCAAATGTATCTTCACTTAGGGGGCTGAAAGAACACAAGTGTCTGTGCTATAAATACGTTTAGTTATCCTTCCAAAGACGCTTCCTTCTCAACAGATAGTTTCGCTTAACATAATTTTGGACCAATTTAAAAATAAACCAGCAGGAGCCGTGCTCCGTGTTTACTTTCGCTCTGCCTGTGTTAGCGTTCCGTTTTGTGAATATGTATGGACTGTCTACAGCCTGGAAGATGCTGGGCAAGGTGCTCCTGGTTATGAGCCGCTCAGAACGGGCAGCTCTGTTCAGCCTGCCTGCCTTGAGGGGGATTGTCTAGGCCAGCCCCCCAGTAGCTCTCACTTACCATTTCTCTGTTGGTGACTCGCCACAAGTGCCTTTACTAAGGGGTACTCAGAGGACATGGAAGGAAATTAGATTTAAACCTGAGATATTTTCCACCTCATATTTCCCTTATCTCTGCTGAGGCCTCCCAGACCTGGTTCCATAGCACTCCAAGGACTTGAGTTATCTCAAGGGGACTTAGGAAATTCTTGCTATTACATTAGCTTTAATTACTTAAGAACTTTTCATGAAAGGCACAGTAGGGTGATTGGAGATTTGAAGCAAGACAGAACTGGATTCGAATCCTGGCTCCGTCATGGTCTACTGAACGAGTCTCTTGATCACTGAGCTTCAGCTTTTTCATCTGTAAAATGGGAATAGTAATGCTTAACCCGCAGGGCCGTGTGAGGATGAATGAGCCAGGGCATGTCAGGGTTCCAGCCCAGTTTCTGGCACATAACAGACCTTCAGGAAACTGTAGTGTTCTTATTTCCTCGGCGGTACTTTTTGGAGGAGTGAAGGAAGAAAAGGAGGGTAGAAGGCAGAAGAAGAAGTTCCTCAGTATCCATGAAGGATTGGTTTCAGGACCGTCCCTCGGATACCAGAATCCGAGGCTGCTCAAGTCCACGGTCGGCCCTCTCGGCATCTGTGGTTCCGCATCCTCAGATTCAAGCAACCAGGCATCGGGTTGTACTGTAGTATTTATTGAAAAAAATCCGTGTATAAGTGGACCTGCACAGTTCAAACCCGTGTTGTTCAAGGGTCAACTATATATCAAAGAAATGACAGTCATGCCTATTAAAAGGTTTATACCAGTATTTTTCACACTGTGGGTTGCCACCCATTTGAGGGTTGTATCTAGAACTTAAAGAAAAAGAGAGAGACAGAAAGAAGAGAGACAATATCAGAATGGGTTTGAGTAGTGGAAAGAGTATTGTTTTGGCAGATGTTCTTTTCCTAGTTATATGTGTAACGTGTATACTGCATTATGATGTAAAACATATTTTTGCTGGAAGATATGGTCAAAAAAAGTTTGAGAAACACTAGTTTAGTTCCGTATTCTTAACGCCCCACACATCACAGAGCATTGGAAGCTGCCGGCATGTACAACGCTATGCCGAAAGCCCATGAATTCAGACAGCCACTGCTTTCACTCTCTCTGTCTGTGCCAGCCACACCCTACCCCACGCCAGCCGTCCCTCAGGACTCAGCTCAGCCCTCAGAGCCCTTACCATCCTCTGAAGGAACCACGAGCCTACCTGTGTGCACCCTCTTCCAGCGTAGGGTGGCTCTGAGGGCATCTGTCTTGCTCACCCCATTTCCGCAGAGCCTGGCAGTCAGCGCTCAATAGAGATTAGCTGCGTCAGGGAGTGTGATGGTTATGCTGCAGCTCAGAGTGTTGTCCCTGCCTCCCGCCCCCCAGTTCAGGATGTGGTCCAGCTGAGTTCCTTCTGAGGCTGGGCATCTAGAGGAGCTGGCTTGAGAATAGGCCTTGAGGAGCCTGAATGGTGGTCTGGGGGCAAAGCTTCACCAGGTCTGAATACCAAGCGGTAAAGTCTTCCCACCAAAGGAGTAGGCTTGCCTTTGCCAATCCAAAGTGAATGTGGTGGGCTTCCCTGGAGGCGCAGTGGTTAGGAACCCGCCTGCCAATGCAGGAGACACGGGTTCGAGCCCTGGTCCGGGAAGATCCCACATGCTGCGGAGCAACTAAGCCCGTGCACCACAACTACTGAGCCTGCGCTCTAGAGCCCGCGAGCCACAACTACTGA
>NC_041224.1:19351890-19355238 GCF_002837175.3 Physeter macrocephalus
GTGCTCCACAACAAGAGAAGCCACCACAATGAGAAGCCTGCGCACCGCAACGAAGAGTAGCCCCCGCTCGCCACAACTAGAGAAAGCCTGTGTGCAGCAATGAAGACCCGACACAGCCAATAAATAAATAAATACAAACAAAGTGAACATGGTGGAATTTCCTTTCACTGCTTACAGGCTTGGTTTCAAAATATGATACCTTTCTAAAAGATTCTTTATGGATGCTCATTTAGTTTCTTCAGAGTTTAATTATAATCTGTAAAATGGGATAATTTCTACCTAAGAGGAACTTTATAGAAATGAAAAGGGGGAAATATTTGTAAGCCTCAGCACATCAAATGACACCTATTAGTACCCAAAGGTTAGTCTCCTCCCTTATTTATAATAAATTGAAAGCTGTTGTCTCATATCTCCCCCTTAAAGAGAGGAGAAAATGTTACAGGCAGCCGCTTCTATGGGAGGATATTGTGATATGTAGGGGTTCTAGTTTGCATCCGTTATAATCTGCCTTATCTGACTTTTTGGTTACGTACTGCCTAGAAAAAATTAGACCTTTTGCACACAGATCTGATGTGGGAGGATGACAGTTGTTTTTTGTTTTGTTAAAACTGGATGATTGAAGGTGAGGGAAGGAGACACTTTATTTGAACCAAATAAAAAGGTTCCAGTGTATATGCAAAATGATCTGATTCTCAGCTACCTAATTGAACCATTGATGACATCGAATGAATTTTAGTATCCTTTGAAATTGTAGAAGACCGTATTTACAAATCATGTCCTGAGTCGCGCCACATTTGAAAATGTTTCCGTCTCTTTATGATGATCTATCTGTTACAGAGTGATGTCAGATTAGAAAACATTTGGAGATGAAGCACAGCAATATCTCCTAAATTATGGTGAGATGCAAGGTTAATGCAAGATACAGAAGTGTGTGCTTAAAAGGGTATTGATTATGTGTCAGGGGCCTGTGTAAGAGTGCATTTTGGTATGTCTTCTTTAAACGTTTTCAGATGAGTGCTTTAAAGGATGAGTGGTTCCTGGGAATGTCAGGAGTGAGAGAGAAGCAGACATACCCACACATGACACCCTCGTCCTCCAGAGCTTCAGGGCCCCCTCAAAGCTCCGTCTCCAGAGGAACGGGAAGCCGAATTTCTTTTCCTTTCCGTTTCGTGCTCCTCTAGTCAGCGTTATTAGGAAGAGCTAGGCTTTTTGCAGTGTGGGAAGCAGGAGTGAGAATAATGTTTATGAGCTGAGTGCCCAGAACGTTTTGAGGACTTGGTAGAAGGATGATTATTGATTCTAAAGTTCTTCTAATGAATCAAACGGTTCCACAGCCTCTCTCGTCGAACCTAGACGTAGGGCATAGACATAACCAGAAAACAGGAAATTGTGGGAAGGACCAGGTTTGAATGGCAAGGATTGTTTATTCCAGCACTGGAAATCCAGCATTAATTTTATCTGTGGTCAGCTGTGTGTTTTTCTTAGTGGAGTCTTTGAGGGAGTCACGTTGTGTTCAGCTTCTGTTTACTTTTCCACACTCTGCTGACTCATTCCCGTCAAATCCTAGGAGGAGCTAGAAGAAAACTGAGTTCGATGTGTGTACTTTTGAATAGCCTCAGACCTATGTGTAGACCGGTGGCCTGGTATGCTTCTGCTTCAGCTTGGCCGTCTAAAAAGTCATTTAGACAAAAATCCTTGATGGGCTCCTCCGATGCTCATTATCTATCCAGAGCAGGTGCCCGTCAGCCACACGGGGAGCGTGGAGGCGTGGAATGGCTGTGTGCAGCCGAGGGCCAGAGATGTGGGATGTGTAGTTAAATGGTTGCCCACCAACATTGAATTCCATCCTGAAATCTGACTTCATTATCTGCTGTTGCATCAAGTGTGAACTCCACCAAATTCAGGCAGCACACGGGAGCATCAAGAACAGTGCGGCACATATATACAATGGAATATTACTCAGCCATAAAAAGAAATGAAATTGAGTTATTTGTAGTGAGGTGGATGGACCTAGAGTCTGTCATACAGAGTGAAGTAAGTCAGAAAGAGAACAATAAATACCAAGAAGGTTCTGGGCTCCCCTGGTGAGGCAGTGGTTGAGAGTCCACCTGCCAATGCAGGGGACACGGGTTTGCGCCCCGGTCCGGGAGGATCCCACATGCCACGGAGCGGCTGGGCCCGTGAGCCGTGGCCGCTGGGCCTGTGCGTCCGGAGCCTGTGCTCCGCAACGGGAGAGGCCACAGCAGTGAGAGAGGCCCGCGTACCGGAAAAAAAAAAAAAAAAAAAAAGGTTCTGAAGAACATGGGGCAGGACAGGAATAAAGACGCAGACGTAGAGAATGGACTTGAGGATACAGGGAGGGGGAAGGGTAAGCTGGGACAAAGTGAGAGTGGCATGGACTTATATACACTACCAAATGTAAAATAGATAGCTAGTGGGAAGCAGCTGCATAGCACAGGGAGATCAGCTCGGTGCTTTGTGACCACCTAGAGAGGTGGGATAGGGAGGGTGGGAGGGAGACACAGGAGCGAGGAGATATGGTGATATATGAATATGTATAGTTGATTCACTTTGTTATACAGCAGAAAGTAACACACTGTTGTAAAGCAATTATACTTTAATAAAGGTGTTAAAAAAAAAGGAACGGTGCAGTAAACACACACATCAGTACAGAATGACATATAAATAGATGTATGTTTATTCATTTATTTTCTTTATTTTTTTGGCTGCATCGGGTCTTAGTTGCAGCATGTGGGATTTTTCATTGCATTGTGGGCTCTTCATTGCAGCGTGCGGACTTCTCTCTAGCTGTGGTGTGCGGGTTTTCTCTCTCTAGTTGCGGCACGTGGGCTCCAGGGTGCGTGGGCTCTGTAGTTTGCGGCATGCGGGCTCTAGTTGAGGTGGGCGAGCTCGGTAGTTGTGGCACTCGGGCTTAGTTGCCCAGTGGCATGTGGGATCTTAGTTCCCCGACCAGGGATCGAACCCATGTCCCCTGCATTGGAAGGCAGATTCTTTATCACTGGACCACCACTGAGGTCCCCAGATGTATTTTTTTTTTTTTTTAGAAGATGTTGAGGGCAGGAGTTTATTAATTTTATTTATTTATTTTTGCTGTGTTGGGTCTTCGTTTCTGTGCGAGGGCTTTCTCTAGTTGTGGCAAGCGGGGCACCGCTTGTGGCACCACTCTTCATCGTGGTGCGCGGGCCTCTCACTATCGCGGCCTCTCGGCCTCTCTTGTTGCGGAGCACAGGCTCCAGACGCACAGGCTCAGTAGTTGTGGCTCACGGGCCTAGTTGCTCCACGGCATGTGGGATCCTCCCAGACCAGGGCTCGAACCCGTGTCCCCTG
>NC_041224.1:19355303-19358688 GCF_002837175.3 Physeter macrocephalus
CTGCCGTGGCCTCTCCCGTTGCGGAGCACAGCCTCCGGACGCGCAGGCTCAGCGGCCATGGCTCACGGGCCCAGCCGCTCCGCGGCATGTGGGATCCTCCCAGACCGGGGCATGAACCACTGCGCCACCAGGGAAGCCCCGCCCCGATGTAATTTTGATGGTCTGTTTGGATGCCTGCCCCATCTCCTCCTGGCTGCTCTTCCGACCATGCACCCAGAGCCCTGTGTATCTCTGTCATCTTCTAGCCATCCTTGTCCTCCTTCCCCATCCCCACGTGTTCATTCCCTCTGTTCTCACCCTGCTTCCGGCTCTCATCCTGTTTGGCCAGTGATCTGACCATCATCCCCTACCTGGTCTCCCTGTTCTAGTCTTTCTCTTTGTGAATGCTTTTCCTGCCACTGCAGTTTATCTTTTGAAACCACAGTTCTGGTCATATTATTCCCGTATGCACATACCTCTGATGGCTCCTCACTGCCTACAGAAGAAAAAAATTGGGTGTCTGATAGATACTCAGGCCTTTTCATGCTTTATCCACTTTCTTTCACCCTCCTCTCCAGCCACACTGGACTGGCAGCTCTGATGCCTTCATCAGGTTTCCTAACCGAAGTCTCAGTAGCCTCACCTGTAAAATGGATATCATAATAGACTCTACCTCATAGGATTAAGGTTCATTGGAATATCAAAATAATAAGTTTAGCCACAGTAAGGAGGTAATAAAAGTTAGATAGGATATTCATTGTTATTAAACTTGACACAGTGATTTAACTCTTTCCTTACACTGTTCTTAAGCCATCCTATCTTCCCTTGTTTTAAAATTGCTTTCATCTTTAAGGCACACAGCCATGACAACCTTTGTGAAGCTGTTCTGAATCTCTCAGTCAATTACTGGACTCTTTCTCTGTGTGCCCATCGTAGTTTTTATATTTCAGTTATATCACTTAATCAAAAAGCCTGCCTTGTACTAGAACTGTGTTTGTCTTCCCCTTCAAGGTGGTTTCCTGCTGAGATTGGACCATGGAAGTTCTTAGCCTGAGGTTGGAGCTGGGTTGAGGGTGGGGAAGTCAAGTCAGCTGAGCTTTGCTTCTAAAGGGATTATTTCTGGCTTGTGTTTCGGGAATCGAGAATGGGGGTTGCAGTGCTGCAGTGCAGTTCTGACACTAACCACTCCATGAGTGAAGGGTGCAGCCCCCAGCAAGACAGCCCTTGCTTCAGATGCCCCTGCAAGTTCGGGTGTCCCCAGGACAACCACACTTCCGACCAGCTAGCTACAAATTTGGGGAGGGGGTCCCACAACCCCTTCAGATTTGACAGTTTCCTAGGACGACTCACAGAACTCAGGAAAGTCCTATACTGAAGATTATTGTTTTGTCATACAGGACATCAGGCAGGACCAGTCAAGTGAGGAGACACGTAGGACCAGGTCTGGGAGGGTCCTGGACGTGGAGCCTCCCTGCCCTCACCCTGTGGAATCAGGAGGGGTCTGTCTCCCTCCCTCCCAGCACGTCCACGCGGTCACAAACCAGGAATCTCCGCCAAATCTGGAGCTTTGGTGTCCGGGGTTTTTAGCGGGGTTTCCTTGTGCAGGTGTGATGACTCTGAGAGTATTCAGACTCCAGCCCCTCTCCCGCTCCCTTCCCTGGAGGAGGTCCACTCACCCCACCCGACTCAAAGCTCCAACCCTCTAATCCCATGATTTCTGGAGTGGCCAGCCCCACCCTGAGCAGCTTGTTAGCACCACTCAGGTATGGACCCTGGGGCTCATGAATATCAAAGATATTTCCAATTACTAGGGAAATTCCAACTAGTTAGAGTATGTTGCAGGAACCAGGACTAAAGCTAGTCAAATTCATGATTATACAACAGGCCTGCTTCTCACTGTCCTCATCAGATGTCTGGGTGCATCCTTGAGACAGCGCCTCCCTTGCATATCATGAACCCTCCTCTCCCATTATGACAAGAATGACGATCTAAACCCACCACGTCTATGTTGTCAATCAGTAGAAGTTGGGTGAGACATGTAAATGGTTGACAGCCTGCACACAGGAGGTTTGTGGGAGGACCTATTTATGGAAGGATCCTTGATATAACTCTCTAGATTGTTTTTTGTTGAAATAAGCAAGTCTCCCCTATCAGCAAATTACATTCTCGAGGGCAGGAACGGTCCCAGTCGCCTTTGTACCCCTTGGTACCTACCGTGTGCTTGGTGAGTGTTCCCCCATCGGGCCCGCTGCCCAGCAGCTCTCTTGGGGGTGCAGCAAGCACCTCTGGCTGGCTGAGCTGTACAGCTCACTGAGCGAGCAGACTCCACGGGAAGGAACAGGCTTGCTTTCCATGAGGATCCGTGTGGTGATCCCAGTGGAGCTGGCCATGCCTGGGCTGACAGTACGCATGAACAGTGGCTACCACTTCCTCTGCTAAGTGAAATGTTGACATTTCTAGCTAGATTATTGGTCACTGACATGCAGCCAGACAAAAGATGACAAGAGTAATGTCGTCTGCAGAGGGAGTAGGTGAAATCACTTTGTTACAACTATGTTTTTCAAAAGTCTCAGGACGAACTCCTGTGCTTTAGACATCAGGCCATGTAGCCATTCACTTGCCTATCCATACATTTTTTCCCAGAAATAAGTATGATTTATTTATTTCCTGAAACAAATGTAATCAGGGATTAATGCATTAATCCCTGAGAAATGAAAAGTCTTCACATTCTCTCACGGAGGAATTTAATTTTCTTTAGTGACTTTCTTCAGTCCTGTCTTTTCTCCCAGATTTCCAGAACTTCAAAAACAACTCAGCAGGATCTGTGCTTCCTCCTCCTCCCCTTCCCCACCCCCCACGCCAGAGCGAGCGCTCGCTCGCTCTCTCTCACGGTGCTAAAGTCTTCTCTGTTGTCACTGACGTAGTTATCTGATTTTCTTTTTTTTTAAAAGTAATTAATTTATTTATTGTTGGCTGTGTTGGGTCTTCGTTGCCGCACGCGGGCCTTCTCCACTTGCGCTGAGCGGGGGCTACTCTTCGTTGCGGTGCACAGGCTTCTCATCGCGGTCGCTTCCCCCGTTGCAGAGCACAGGCTCTAGGCGCGCGGGCCCCAGTAGTTGTGGCACACGGGCTCAACAGTTGTGGCTCGCGGGCTCTAGAGCTCAGGCTCAGTAGTTGTGGTGCACGGGCTTAGTTGCTCCGCGGCATATGGGATCCTCCTGGACCAGGGCTCGAACCTGTGTTCCCTGCACCGGCAGGTGGACTCTTAACCACCGCGCCACCAGGGAGGCCCCTGATTTTCTTAACATTAAGTCAAATTCTATTTTAAAATGTCTAGATGCTTAAGGCACATAATAATTAAGGGTTATTCCTGTCAGGAATAGAAACACCGTATTAGAACAGTTCT
>NC_041224.1:19359597-19376253 GCF_002837175.3 Physeter macrocephalus
TGCTCCGCGGCATATGGGATCCTCCTGGACCAGGGCTCGAACCTGTGTTCCCTGCACCGGCAGGTGGACTCTTAACCACCGCGCCACCAGGGAGGCCCCTGATTTTCTTAACATTAAGTCAAATTCTATTTTAAAATGTCTAGATGCTTAAGGCACATAATAATTAAGGGTTATTCCTGTCAGGAATAGAAACACCGTATTAGAACAGTTCTTCCTCAGAGGCTGCTAAACAAGGAAAATCCTATTTAGAGGGTTTGCCTCTGTGGTCTTTATTTTTATTTTTTATATGGTAGTTACGTAATGTCAGGTTTAGTTGGCCAGGAGTGAGGAAGCTGGTTTATTTGTGTGCCTCTTGTGTCATATGTACCCGAGGGGCTGAGCGGTCAGTGAAAGTACCTATAATTTGTACATGGGGGCTGCTGGCCAGGAAGTGTCCTGCATAATGGCAGTTTGACAGATGCTGAAAGAAAAGCAGTTTGTTTTCTCTTTCTGCAGTGATGGGTGTGTAAGAGCCACTGAATAAACATGTGTGGATTGGCTTTAAAAGCACATTTATGCTGAACAGGATACAACAATCCTTTATTTGATAGTAAGCCTCCTGATGCTGGTATCTTTCTCTGGTGCAGACTGGTGGGTCAGGAGAGAGTGCTGTTCAGGATTTAAAAATTAATTCCCTAAGAGAAAACAGGTGGTAACATAAGAGAAGGACCCGCGTGTATAAACCCTTGGGGGTAAGATAGGCTCAAGGGTGTACTGTACAACATGGGGAATATAGCTAATATTTTGTGGTAACTGTAAATGGAAAATAACCTTTAGAAATTGTATAAAAATAAAAAATTAAAAAGAAAAGAAGAGGAAAGGTTAGCAATCATTTTGAAGAGGTAGTACAGCGTTAGAGAGTAATGACTCTGGAGCCAGATGGCCCGACCTCAGATCTCAACCCTGCCGTTCACTAGCTGGGGAGAGTTACTCAAGAGTTCTTTGTCACAGTTTCCTCATCTGTCCTTATCTGTAAATCGGAGGCAGTGATAGTGGAGCTTGTTATTTATAGAGAATACAGCACAGCACCTTGTACCTACAAGTTCTCAGTATGTAGAAAGTATTGTTTTTTTTCCTTTCCATGTCTCTTCAGGTAAAGCTTTGCCTACATGTGTGACTTATTTCTGGAATCAAACACATCCAGATCTGTGGTGCGTTACCCACTCACCATGTCCAGATGTCTTTCTACTTTGACCAAGAGGGGAGGGATGGGGAAAGCTCCAGTGAGAAAATGGTGCTGAGATGCTATGTATGGTGTTCACTCTAAGGGCAGACCCTGCAGAAGTTAAATTTACAGTTTGGTGACACCCCCTTGTATTCTGTTTGAGGATAAAGACTCTGTATTCAGTGTTTATCACTATTGCTTTAGGTTTTCTGGGGGGTTTTCATCTAAAGAATGTAAACAGGGGGCCTCACAGTAAACTTGGTTAATTCAACTAAACAAATATTTGTGGAACTCAGGTCAAATGCAAGGCAATCATATACAAAATTCTGAGGGATGTAAAGACAACTATGAAACCGTTTTCACTCTTGACAATAAAGTCTGTTGAACAAGATAAAGAGAAAAAAAAAAAAAAGAAGTACCTGAGTGGAGGATGGAGGAAAGATCAAGTAATCCTCAGAAGATATCAGCAGGGGAATATTGATGGTCTCGCCCGTCTGTACCGAAGCATAGACACTAACGATGGTTCATGGGGTCCGGAGATATGACCGGTGTGTGGTGGGGACAGGACAGGCTGATCAGTAAACCCTGGTGGCGGAGAGGCTTTGTGGTGCTAAAGAAGAAACAGATCTCATAGGCGGGTCCATGTATAGAAGGAAAGAAATCAGAAGGGGAACAAGTGATGGAGAACATTTGGAAGAGGATGAAAATGAAGGAGAAACCAACTCAGGGCAGAACGGGGCCACGTACGTGGATGGAAAAGATAACTAGTGGTTTCTCCACATCCTTACACTGTGGCACAGAGGCTGGATGCCGTGTAAAGGGAGGCTTTACCGAGACAGCGGCTGAAAGTTTAAAAGAGAATGTCAGTTGAGTTTTCACTTTGCTTTTGTGTACAGTTCCATTGTTTTCAAGCTGCTTCAGACTGAACATGGAAAATGAGGAAGCATGGGTTGGAGATGCAGTGGTTGTGAGGGTTTTAGAGCAAGTGGTCTCACTATCTTGAAGTTCATCCGAGTGAAAGGGGGGATGGCTGGTCCCACCACATCCCAGACTTCAGGACACCTGTTCAGTGTGCGAGAAGCAAAGCGGGCGTGTGTGTTCAGGGAGCCCCCGGGGTTATGAGAAACTCTGAGGCAGGAGCCATGTATGAGTTCAGTTCCACCTGTGCTTCCAGGGGCTGGAGCAGTCCTTGGCGCACAATCGGCCTTTCATAAAGATTTACTGAATAAACGAAAGAAGGAATAAAAAGAAAGGGGCCTCCGTGAGGTAGAAGACTTTGAAACGTAACGTTCTGATAGAAAACATGTTAATTATTCCAGTGAGGGAGAAAATGAGGAATACCTCTTAAGACAAAAACCGAAAAACAAAAAAACAGCATAGGGCACCACCCCCTGGAGCCTTCCGAGCTCCGATTAGTAGGACACACAGTTTAAAGGATGGGAAGCTGAGAAATCGAAAATGCACACACAGTAAGATTAGGGTCAGGAAAGCTAAAGGCCGACGTGAGCCATGGCTTGTGAAAAATTCTCACAACCAAAGAGTTTTGAAAGCACTTATGTTCCCAGAAAAAAAAAGGTGAACTGAGGCTTGGGGAAGATGCTGGGATAATAGAAAATGACACAGGAAAAAGTAGAATTATTCGCTTCCTAGTTAGCTTTCCTCCTTTCAATGAAGAAGATATTTAAATGTAGAAAAGATCCATAAACATCATTAAGAAATTAAAGGCCAGGAGGGTAAGGTTAGGAAGAAAACATCAAGGCATTCTTCATGGTAATAGAAGAAGTTGGAATCTCTAGACCCAGATAAATGGCATCGTACGGTACTGAGAAGGCCCTGTGGATGAGGTCCTGGAACTGAAATCGTGGTGCCCTGGCCCTTGATGACAAGAGAAGATGTGGTGGGAGAATGACGAGATGGACTCGGGCGCTCAACTGCGTTAGTTACTTCCCCTGGCTCTGCCTCTGGTCCCTCATCTGTAAAATGATGTCCTGTCAGCCCATCTGCCAAATGAGGCTGTGCCTCAGTTGATGATAATAATAACACGTACTACCTCTTCTGGTTACTGTGAGGAATAAATCAGATAATCTGTGTAAACAGTCGACAGAGTTGATACCATCTAAGCATCAGTTGTACTCATTATTGCCTGTTCTCTTTGAGAAATTATCTGCAAAAGAGAGCTTTGGGAGTTTTGGAGATGGAAAAACATCCCACGTTTAGGAAGGGGAAGAAGAGACAGATTGTAGAAATTACAGCCTAATAAATTTGGCATTAATTCCTGGCAAAATCCTCATACAGAAAAGTACAGAGATGGCTTGGGAGGATCAACATAAGAAGTCCTTATGGATTCTCTATTAGTTTGCTAGGCCTGCTGGACAGAGTACCACAGACAGGTGGCTTAAATAGCAGGAATTTATTGTGTCACAGTTGTGGAGACTAGAAATCTGAAATCAAGGTGTCCACAGGATTGGTTTTTTTGCGGGTGGAGGGGCCTGAGGGAAGGATCTGTACTGGGGCGCTCTTCGTGGCTTGTAGATGGCTATCTTCTCCCAGCGTCTCCTCACATCACCTTCCCTATGTGTCTGTGTCGAAATTTCTCCCTTTTACAAGGACAACGGTGGTATTGGATTAGGGCCCACCCAAATGACCGCACTTCAGCTTGATTCCCTCTGTAAAGACCCTGTCTATACATAGGCCACATTCTGAGATCCTGGGGGTTAGGACTTCAGCGTGTCTTTTTTAAGGGGATTCAGCCCTTAACAGATTCACTAACAGAAGTCAAGCGAAGCAAAATTAGCCTTATTTTATTTTTTTTGATGGTATAGAAGAAGGGAAATATATACACAGTGAACTTTGAGTTTTTTTTAAAAAAATGTATCCAATACTCTTGATTTTCATAAATGAAATTTAGGGTGAGTGTATTCCCCCCTTCCTCCCATGCAGGCACAGGGTTTAATCTGCATTTGAATTACTACACATTGGTCACAGTATCTGTTTCTTCATTTGATGCTATATTTTCAAGACCTCACTCTTATTTTCAAGGAGTAATAACCTTCTTCTCGTCCACCCAGGACCTTTACTTTGTGACGTTGTGTGCTTTGTAAGCTTGTGAAACAATTTTGAAATTGTTCTCTGATGGGAATGGCATTAAAATATTTATAGGGAAATGAATTTCAGTTTCCAGTGGAAAAGGCCAGAAGAAATATGGTTTAAAATTTCATAGAAAACGACTGTCCTTATCATTTTATTTTGAGAAAGGGGGGGAGAAAAGTCTCCTGCCTGTGACTTCATGTTTTAGTTCGTGTGAACGATTCCCGCCTGGAGATTTATCATCGTAATATTCCTACACTTTAGGATTTATATTTCCATTTCAGAATTTAGTTATTAATTTGATCATGAAAGTTTCTCAGAAGGCTTCTCTTTCTTAAAACTTCCTTTATTATTTTATTAAGTGATGAAGAATTTCATCTGTGTTTCAAGAGGTCGTGGAGTAGACTGACTTTTGTCACGTAGGCATTTAAGTGTAAGTGCTGGGCTCCTGAAAATTACAGGTCCAGGCCTGCAGGGCAGGTGGATCCTGTGATAAGGCTTGTGTGGGTCCTGCTTTGTTTTCAGTAGCCGTGCTCTCTGCTTAACCTATTCTCCCAGGTGAACTTTATTACCAGATGGAAATCTTATCCACCCAGTGAGTTCATGTGTATTTTGAAAAACAGCACTGCTCCTCCACCCTCGCCCCCTGACTTTGAAAACAAACCCCAAACACACTCCTTTTTCCTCCTCGTAATCAGATCTTAACTATCAGTGCCTCCCAAGTCCTGCTGATGTTTCTGTCTTGAGTTAATTTTTTGGTGACACTTTGTCTATTTATACGTGGCTGCTTTTTGCTCCACAAGATGTCGAACGGAAAGCTCTTAGGGCCTTAAAAAAAGGACCAAGCCACCTTTCTCCAGTTGTCCTAGTGTCATTTCTCCTCCCCTAAATAAAGGAATGCCTCTAATTTTTCTTTTTCTTTACAGTTTATACTGGTCCTTTCTGTTTTTACCACTTGACTGGCCAGAAATTTAGCCTTGATGTATGATGGACCTTTTTAGGTTTTCTAAAAGCCTTTGACCCCAAAGAGGATTTCTGGGCCTGGCCTGAGACCGTAGTGCAGTGACCCATGTGGTTTCTGAGAGTCAGCAGAGACAGGTGGCCTGGGGCCCATCCACCCTTGTGTGCATGTAGTGGGGTTCGTCTGTGCAGAGGGATTGATTGTGAGAGGAACAAAAAAAGTGTTTATAAAGATCAAGGCTCAGCTCTCCATCACCGGGAGCATGAATGGCCACCCGACTTGCTTTTCCAAGTGTCTCTTGCCCAATCTCTCTCTTCTTTCTAGAAATGGGAAATGCTCTATCCATTCCCCTGCTCTAGTCTTCTTTTCAAGTGTAGCAATTGTTTGAGTCTTAGCAATGCAGAGATTACCTGGGTTTTGAGTGTGAATTTTAAAGCTGAAGTGTTCAATTTTTATGGGCACAGTACTTACGATTTCAAAAGCACTCTTTTCCAGATGTGTATTTTTCAAATTGGAATGCCTTTTCACATCATTTTAGATTTTCTGTAGGACTGAGATTTTGAACGAGAGGTTGAGAGGGAAATTACTTTTTTTTTTTTTTTTTTTCCTGTCTGTTAGTTTTAAGCTTCAATTAAAAAAATCCTCATGGTGGGACTTCCCTGGTGGCGCAGTGGTTAAGAATCCTTCTGCCAATGCAGGGGACACAGGTTCAATCCCTGGTCCAGGAAGATCCCATGTGCCGAGGAGCCTGTGTGCCGCACCTACTGAGCCTGCGCTCTAGAGCCCATGAGTCACAACTACTGAGCCTGCGCACCACAACTACTGAAGCCCTCGTGTCTAGAGCCCGTGCTCTGCAACAAGAGAAGCCACTGCAACGAGAAGCCCGTGCACCGCAACGAAGAGTAGCCCCCGCTCGCCACAACTAGAGAGAAGAGTCCGTGTACATCAACGAAGACCCAACGCAGCCAAAAGAAAAAAAAAAAAGTAAATAAAATAAAAAATAAAATTAGGGCTTCCCTGGTGGCGCAGTGGTTGGGAGTCCTCCTGCCGATGCAGGGGACGCGGGTTCGTGCCCCGGTCCGGGAAGATCCCACCTGCCGCGGAGCGGCTGGGCCCGTGAGCCATGGCCGCTGAGCCTGCGCGTCCGGAGCCTGTGCTCCGCAACGGGAGAGGCCACGGCAGGGAGAGGCCCGCGTACCACAAAAAAATAAAATAAAATTAAAATCCTTACGGTCAAAATCTTAAAGATGTATTTTATGATATTGTTGAGGAAAATGCGCATACATCGTGTCTTTAACGTTCTGAATCGTGTTGAGAGTTGTGGTGGTTTTTTTCATACTCCGCTTCATATTGTGAGTTTCTAAACATACAGGTGCTGTGCAGGCCCAGGAGTGCAGCAGACAGAGAGGAAAAGTTAACATTCAGCTCATTTACATTGTGACTCCCTTTCTAAGTTTGACTTTAGTGTTTGCTTTAAAGAGTATGTATTTTTCTGTATGGTATTAATAATATCAGGTATTCTCTTCTGAACTGGGGAATTGTTCTCTCCATTAAGTTAGTTTTTAGCAAACATTTCTTAAAAACAGTGAAACATTTCTGAAAAACTTGTCCTGAATTGTTTTTTCCTGTTTTGCCCGTTCTATGTGGCCTATTACATGGTGCAGCATTTAACAAATATTATAAATGCAGCCCCGCGTCTTACTTTTACTCTGTAAAGACTTGCATTTTATTTCTGTATATACAGTAGTCTGCCCTTATCCTGGGGCAGACGTTCCAGACCCCTAGTGGATGCCTGAAGCCGCCAAGAGTACCGAATCCTATGTATACTATGTTCTTTTCCCCCTATGTATACATATCTGTGATAAAGTTTAATTTATAAATTAGGCACAGTAAGAGATTAACAATAATAACTAATAATAAAATAGAACAATTATAACAATACACTGTGATGAAAGTTATGTGAATGTGGTCTCTCTCAGAGTATCTCACTGTACAAATTTAATGCCTTTTTCATCTCAACTAAGCACTTACCACGCACTGTGGCTGTAACGTTTGCAGTTTGAGGTGCAAAAGCAAAAGCTTGCGGGTTTCTTTTTCCTTCTTCATGATTTCGGGGATAGATGATTTGTTCTTATCGTAGATCGTAGCAACCTCAACCTACAATTTTTTCCTTTCTTTTTTAAGTCAAGAACTTTCACCTTTTTACCTACAGAAAGTACTTTATGGCTTCTCTTTGGCATATTCAGATCACCAGAATCACTACTCTTGCACTTTGGGGACATTATTAAGTGAAATAAGGGTCACTTGAACGCAAGCACTGTGACACCACGACAGGCGATCTGATACCCCAGAGGGCTACTAAGTGACTAATGGGTGGGATATGCCAGACAAAGGGATGATTCACATCCTGGGCGGGTGAGACCAGGTGGCTCAAGATTTCATTACAGTACTCAGAATGGCGCGAAATTTAAAACTTGTGAACTGTTTACTTCTGGAATTTTCCGTTTAATATTTTTGGACTGTGGTTGACCGTGGGTCACTGAAACTGTGGAAAGTGAAACCACGGATAAGGGAAGACTACAGTACTTTTATTTTGAGAAGTTAATTTGTAATTTATTAGCCTTTGTGACCTTGCTGTATGGTGTAGTCATTAAGAGACCAGGTTTTGAAGTAGGACATTTCAGTTTGAGCTCTGGACTCAATCGGATATCACTTCATCTCTCAAACCTTAGTGTCCTTATCTGTAAAATGAGGATGATAATAGCGGCTAACCACCTGGAGTTGTTGAGAGATGTACATGAGACAGTGCATGTAAAATGCCTGACCCATGTATGTTAGCTGTTACCGTTGGCAGTGTGCATTTATGAGACAGAAGGTGCATGGTGTGTGGTAACAATTTGGGACCAGCAGATTGGAGATGTGGGGTTCTAGGCCAGAGAAACTCCACAAAGGATGGAAAGGGGGGTTGAGACTAAGGACAGTAAGACCTTGGTTCTAAGAACAAAAGGCAGTGTTACTCTTCTGTTGGATTATTCTATCATTCACATCGTTACAAACAAGGAAATGGATACAGAGTTTACTATTATGATTTTTTGACCTCACTTTTCACTTTAGCAGAATAAATAGGAAAAGATTTTTAGTCACTAGATTCCTGGACTAGAACTTGATGCATCTGTCTCCTTATTCTCTCCAAACAGGAAGTTAAATTACTGTTCCGAGTTGAGTTTGTGTCTAGAACCAAATATGTTACCTGATCTACACTTGGCTAGGCCAGTTAAGTGTTTGGATGAAATGACACACTTCTCTTTTTATTTTTGGAGTTTTCTGTTCTCGATTAACGTTGGATGTTTGTCGACGGTGGTTGGAGGGCGGCTTGCAATCTAGAATCATCAGTTGGTCAGGGAGATCTAGTCCTTACATTTGAGCAAAACCTGGAGGAGGCCAGGGAGTGAGCAGAAAAGCAACATGATGTGTGACTGAGGTTTTTAACAGGATCGCTCTGGCTGTTGTGAAAATCATGTACTAATAGGCCCCCAAATGCTTTTTTTTTTTTTGGTGTGCATATGCCAAAGGGACAATTGGGTGTCACCTTTAGTGTAAACAAGATTGTATTTTATCATAAAAATGAACCCAGAGTTCTCATGAGGCTCCTGTCCTCAAGGGAGTTTTATCCCTGGAAGTTGCCAGGACACGAGGGTCCTAGGAAAGGGACAGAGCAGGGGTTTCCATCATCGTCAGTGACTAATTACTACTTTTAGGGTGGATACCCGTGGGCATTGTTTTATGTACAAAAATAGATCTTTTATTTCCCAAAGGTACTGTAGGCCTAGATTGATCTCGATGGAACTTGGAAACATCCTGTAGAATGATTGATTCTTGTTGATTTCCCTTCAGACAACCTCATTCCTTTCCTTGACCCCCCTCATTCCATCCTCCCCTTTCCTGCCCTTCCTTGTTGAGGAGGGCTGAGGGCATTGCCCTAACAGACGGTGTTTTTCTGCGTGGTGGTCATTACTTTCCCTTGGATTGGCTGAAAAATCATTCCTGTCACCTCTCTGGAATGTAGAGTTCCACCTTGGCACGCATGCGTTTTGACAACGGAACCTTGTTCAGCAGCTAGAGGTTGGCAGGGTTCTACTTCCTTTTAATTTTCTTGTACAGTTAAGGCACCTAGGAAAATATTTGAAGAAAGTTTTCATTTAGTGGGCTCATAATAAATACCATAAAGGGATCTGCCAGTCTGTTGGCTTCGGTGGTGATTTTTGTACAGAAGGTGTGCAAACAGTGGTTACCAAAGAGGTTAATTGGGAGCGCGCGCCATGACTATCGTTTGAACCTTTGAAACACAGAAGTGGATTTACACAGATAATTGTTCTGAAGTGTTCACATCTCATTTTTATATTTGCCAAACACATCCCCACCAGTTTCGTTTCTTGGCAGTGCAAATGTTTGGAGACACGTTGTATGTTCTCCAGCAGTCATGACTGACTTTTTCCCCACATACTGTAGTTGCACAAGTCTGTGGATGGAGCCAAACTGGGGGGATTCTTAGTCCATCATTTCAGTTTTAATTCCTTATAAAATATTAGTAGGAAGGCAAAGTTATTTTACATCGAAGTGACTTTTTTTGGGGAAGTGGCAAATTAAACTTAATGGCCGCAGCTGTTCTGAGTGGAATTTGTAGGAAGTTGAAGAGAAGGGAATGCTTACAACACTGTGGTTTAAATCCTTAGTTCAAGAAAGATGCAAGCTGTGAATAAACCAGGGTATTGAAATGTAGAAAAATATTTTTGTAAATATGTGTTTTAAAACCTAGGCCCTGTTGTTTCGGCCTGTCTTCCAAAAACAACGATGGCTCTGATTTTGCAATAGGAGTCTTTGTTTAGAGGTCAATGTGACACACTGAAAAAGAAGCGTAACTTAGTAGGGAGGCTCCCTAACGGCGAGTACAGTCAGCCTCGCACGTCTGCGGGTCGCGACTCGGTGGATTCCATCAACCACCTCTCGTCGATGTTGAACCCCGCGGCCGTGGAACCTGCGGCAGCAAGCACCCACGGATTTTGGTATTCACAGCAGGTGCTAGAACCTCCTTGGATACCGTGGGACGACTGTTTACTGGGTAAAGAATTTGAGAAGGAGCAGGACCTTTACCACATGTTGTTCCTTTTCCTGGAGCATCACCTTCCTCACCCCTACCCGCCACCACATAACCTTTCTTAGTTGGTGCCTTTTTCTCCTTTAGCTCTCAACGCTTGACGGGGATGCCTTCTCTGATTTGGCTAGTCTCTCCACGGTACACTTTCATAGCCTTACATAATTCTTCATAAAGTATAAAATTTTATTTTATACTTATTTGAATAATATACTTATTCTAGGAACTCCATGAGATTAGGGAGAGTTTCATTATTTTTTGTTATTACTGCATCATCACTGCCTACAAACAATGCTTGGCACAGGATAAATTTTGGCAGTTGATAGGTATTTGTTCGATGAAGAAATCCATGAATGATTGAATGTGGGTGGCTATAGAAAGGCCAATAGAAAGATTTATGCTCATGTCCTCCAGTTCAAATGCCTATGGGGCCAGCAGCCCAAGGAAATGATTGAAGGAGACTAGTGAAATGACCTGTCATGAGCTGGGCAACCAGATAGAATGTTGTGGACAGGTGCCCACCTAGTGGATGTTCTTGTCCCTCCTTCAGTGGAGGCTAGTTCTTCCCGTCACAGGGGTGTAGGCTTGGACTGTGGTACATTCGAAGGACTGCCCCAGGCATATGGGTTAGGTTGTGGTGGACGTAAGTAGTAGAGAAAACTGGAAGGAGGTCTGCTGGAGGACCTGGAGTGTCAAGACGGTTTTTGAGCAGAGGCGAGAAATCATCAGATGAGGGAGTGTTTAGCAAGAAAGTTTTAGCAGTCTGGGATGTCTTCAAGTAGAACAGAGGACTAGTAGGTTTTGAGGTTAATGTAACAGTCCATGCTGGAGCTAAATGAAGCAGGAACTGGGAGAAGAACCAATAGTTTAACATCTAGCACTGTTTTTGCAAAGACAAACGTATTAGCAAAACAGATTTCTGAAAAGTATACTACTCGTCTTCAAAGTCTTTCTGGAATCAACAGAAATAGTGACCGGAAGAGGAAATCGTGAGGTAAAGTCAGATTGCTGTGGGTTGAGGATTGAGTGGGATGTGAGGAAGGAAAGCCAGTGAATGGAGGCTCCTCTTTTGAGAAGTTTTTCAAAAAAGGGAGAGAAGAGACCGGAGCAGAAGCAGGGGTGGTGGAAAATACCAGAAAGATAAAGATACCAGGGGTAGGAGGGATTTACAGCACCAATGAGGATCCCTTTTTCTGAGGTAGTAAGAGCAGAGCAGAGTGGGAGTAGATGCCCAGTTCCTGAGGTGGAAATGGCAAGCGGACAGCAAGGTCTTGTCAGGAGGCAGGAGGAGGTCACGCACTCAGTGAGGAGAGTGGGTCGGGTTGGGCTTTTGCTTTGGGGAAGATATGTATAGGATGGAATGCTGAAATGCATTTCCATTTCCACTTTTATCCCAGATTTTATTGACAGCTAAAGAAATATTCTTGGAAAGATTGAGGGAAAGCTTTTGCTTTTTCCTTCTGACTTGAAAACTCACCAGAAGCCTTAAACACTTCCTGAAATCTTGAAAGAAGTGAGTTCAAAACTATGCTATGAAGGATATTTTGGACCTGTGGAAACCCAGAAGCCATTGCTTTTCTGTGAAGGATCCTGCTTTGACTCAAAGTCCAAGTCTAAGGCCTGCCTCACAGAGCTTCAGTTAGCCCTTCAGTCAGATAACTGCCATCTGAAGTGCTTCAGAAACTAATAGATCAGTACTAAAGTATAGTAAAATATTATGAACCTACTGTAGACATTCAGTAATGTCTTTGGAATCTGGTAAAACGTTAAGTTTACGAGTACTTTTTCATTTAAAAAATACTTTTGCTTTACCAGGCTGTTGCTGTTTTTCGATCAGTGAATTTCAGGCTAAGGTCTTTTCAGAGTATCTCAGGGATAAGTCAACAAATCTATTTCAAATGTGTTTGTTACTAAGCAACGGTTACCAAGAGCCTCTGTAATTAAGATGAAACTTGCAAGGTAACAATGCCCAAACATAGTACCATTTTCACCATTTTCTGATAATGTTGAGAGTAGGGTGAATACAAGTGAAAGAAGACTCTATTTCAGTGAGAGCCCAGTGTCTGAAATTTCTGACTATATTGGCTGTCCTCTAGCGCACTCAGGACAGAGTGTTTGTGTTTGACAAATCAGCCAGTGATTTTTTTCTTTTGTGTCTGCCAGTACATATTCCGCACGTGAACCGGTGAGCACCTGCTTCAGGCAGGGTCCCTGTGCAGCTGTGGCACGACTGGCCACGTGGTACCCAGGCCCGCACTCTCTGACGTGTGCTCTGGCAAGCGGGGTGACCCGAGTGAGCTTCACATGAACTCAGCCTCCTTTGCAGCCATTGACTGACCTAGATTAGGCTGCGATGCAGGCATGTTACGTACTTTGCTTAACAACACACAGTGTCTTTTTCTTTTGGTGATTTGTAATGGAAGGCTCAGATGAATTTTTTCCTATTCATTGTGCCTGGCTCATGGCAGACGTTTTACAAATGTTTCTCTTTCCCTTCCCGATCCAGGGGCAAGGGTGTGGGTGTGGGGTAGGGTTTCCATGACAACCTGGTGTTGAATGACCTCCTTTCAGACCTGTTGTTAGATGCCCAATGGGCTGGAGTAGAGGTCCGCACCTCATGGACGGCTTTGCTGATAAAAGGAGTCAGTCTGTCCCAGTCACCAAGCAATTACTGGGTGACCCTGCAGCTGCTTATAAACTTGTCGCTTCCCCACGGGGTTTCTCCTAGGTTGGCCTCACTGCAGGCGGAGTGGGTGTCAGTCACTGAAGAGCACCGACCGATACCTTAGGTTTGTGATCTTGGGCATGTCATAATCACCTTGAACTTTAATTTCCTTGCCCTTCCACTGGGGACAGTATTCCCTGCTTGGCTCATGTAGCTGGATTGCCTTAAGAATTAGATGAGATAGGATATGTGAAAGTGCTGTGGAAAGGTATATATGTATTCATTTATTCAACAGATACTTACTGAGTGGCTCCTATGTGCCAGGTGCTGTTCTAGTTTCATAATATATTTCATGCCAGCACAAATAACTAGATCTATTTAATTCTTTCACATGGCAGTTTAATATTCCATTGTATAGATGTTCCATTATTTATTTAACCATCTCCCAATGAATGGACATTTAAGTAAACAGTGCTTCATTGAACATCTTTATGCATATATTTTCGGCATATATGAGAACATTTCTCTAGGAGAGTATTGCAAAAGATCAAAAGGCATGCATATTTAATATCTTGATGGGTAATATCAAATTCTTCCCAAAAGGCAATGACAGACTATCTTTCCACCCAACACGTATGGGAATACTCATCTTCCCATACCCTTGCTAATATGATCTTTTAAATTTTACCGACGTGTTGGATGAAAAGTAGTATCTAACGGTTGTGTTATTTTCAATTCCTGATTTTTTAAAATTTTTAAATTTTTTTTCCTGATTTATTAATGAGCATCTTTTACTGTTTATTGGCCATTATTACTTCTCCTATAATTAGCCTTTTTAGCTATCTCTTTATCTACTGGGAGATATATATTTGTCTTATTAATTTGAACGGGCGTTTTATACCTTTAAAACATGTTTGATTGTACGTACTTTTGAGATGATAGGTCCAATGTTAATCGCTATTTTACAGGGGAGATAAGAGGCACATGAAGTTAAATAGCTAGTTACAGGTCGCTCAGTCAGTTAATGATGGGACTTGGTTTAGAGCCAGGCTCCTCCTGGTCCCGTCTGCTTTTATTTGAGCAGAGAGGTTATTTGCGAAGCTCAGCAGGCCAGGGAGGGTGGGTTACCTCCGTGGTGGATGGCTGGAAGCAGCATGAGGGAGGCCTTTGGGTCACAAAAGGGGAATGGGGCTGAACACAGGCTTTTCCAAGTGTCAGTGGCCCTTCATGAGTTACCTAATCCTGGGAAAAAGTGACGATTGGGGGCTGGTGACTGTGTCTTTGTTCCTTAGGAGGTGGATACAAAGGCAAAGGAGAACAAGAGTGACAGCCTCTGCAGGGTGCTGCCTTTCCTCCTTCCAAGGGCACAAGTACCCTACGCTTCAGCTGCCTCTGCATTGCAGACACTGGAGAATGTTACTCTTCTTGATAATCACAAGAGAAACAGAACAAAGATCCTCTCCTTATTTGAGTTTTCTGCAGCACCTCTTTTGAATAATCAGAACTTCTTTTTCTGATTGAATCATTACCATTTCCTTTTCTGTGTAAACTAGAAATAAAGTTTTCCTGAAATGGCTTCATTTTAGGCTTTTTCTCTTCTTATCCTCATCTGGCTTGTGATGTATGTTCAGTGGGGTACATCCTAGGGTACAGATTCTAGATTTTTTTTTTAAGGCTGGAAGCAACCTTAGGGGCCATCTGGTTCAATACACTTATCGAATCTAAGATCTTGGGAAGCATGGTGGTTTGCCAGGATGTCCCAATTATTCCAAATCAAAGACTAGGATTGGGGACTCTTCAACTCTATTAGGACTTCTGGTTGTACCATTTGACAGCTTTCTGAAATTTGTCTATTTTTTTCCTCCTTTTTCTTCCAGATTTCTTATCTTGAAAGTGAGGCTGGTGGTATTTATTTCATTCAACTGTTGTGCCTAAGTAGTTATTTAAAAAGCATTTTCACATTTGAATTTTAACCCCATTTCTTCATTTTTTTAAAAAACCTGTTATTTTGTTAAGCCACTGAGCGTTTCAGGATTTATTTGTTACTGCAGTGTAGCATAATACAGCCGGACCAAAATAAGTACCAAAAGGCTTATAACGAAAACAAAACAGCAACAAAAATGCAGTTCCCCTACCTGACCTCTCCTCACTTTGTAGTCTTATTTCCCAGAGGACCACTTTTGATGTTTTAGCAGCTTCTTTGGGCATTGAAGTCCATATTTCTACATAGATTTTACTTCTAATTTTTTATGTATCAATTTTAGGCATTATCTATTAACTTCCCATTATGGCAGATGATTTTTTTAGCATCCTTAAATCATCAAGTACCCTGATTCTCTGCTTTGCATCTTCGCCAGGTGATAAATAGGAAACCTGGGGAGTTAAATCCATATTTAGTATTTTTTTTGAATTTTATTTATTTATTTTATACAACAGGTTCTTATTACTTATCTGTTTTATACATATTAGTGTATGTATGTCAATCCTAATCTCCCAATTCATCCCACCACCACCACCACCCTGCTTTCCCCACTTGGAGTCCATATGTTTGTTCTCTACATCTGTGTCTCTGTTTCTGCCTTGCAAACCGGTTCATCTGTACCATTTTCTAGATTCCACATATATGTGTTAATATACGATATTTTTTTTTCTCCTTCTGACTTAACTCCACTCTGTATGGACTCTCTAGGTCCATCCATGTCTCTACAAATGACCCAATTTCGTTCCTTTTTATGGCCGAGTAATATTCCATTGTATATATCTGCCACATCTTCTTTATTCATTTGTCTGTCGATGGGCATTTAGGTTGCTTCCATGACCTGGCTATTGTAAATAGTGCTTCAGTGAACATTGGGGTGCATGTGTCTTTTTGAATTATGGTTTTCTCTAAGTATACGCCCAGTAGTGGGATTGCTGGGTCATACGGTAATTCTATTTTTAGTTTTTGAAGGACCCTCCATACTGTTCTCCATAGTGGCTGTATCAATTTACATTCCCACCAACAGTGCAAGAGCGTTCCCTTTTCTCAACACCCTCTCCAGCATTTGTTGTCTGTAGATTTTCTGATGATGCCCATTCTAACTGGTGTGAGGTGATACCTCATTGTAGCTTTGATTTGCATTTCACTAATAACTAGTGATGTTGAGCAGCTTTTCATGTGCCTCTTGGCCATCTGTATGTCTTCTTTGGAGAAATGTCTATTTAGGTCTTCTGCCCATTTTTTAATTGGGGTGTTTATTTTTTTAATACTGAGCTGCAAAAAAAAAATATTGAGCTGCATGAGCTGTTCATATATTTTGGAGATTAACCCTTTGTTCATTGATTCTTTTGCAAATATTTTCTCCCATTCTGAGGGTTGTGTTTTCATCTTATTTATAGTTTCCTTTGCTATGCAAAAGCTTTTAAGTTTCATTGGGTCCTATTTGTTTATTTTTGCTTTTATTTCCATTTCTGTAGGAGGTGGATCAAAAAAGATCTTGCTGTGAATTATGTCAAAGAGTGTTCTTCCTGTGTTTTCCTCTAAGAGTTTTATAGTGTCCGGTCTTACATTTAGGTCTTTAATCCATTTTGAGTTTATTTTTGTGTAT
>NC_041224.1:19376609-19376965 GCF_002837175.3 Physeter macrocephalus
ATTACTGTAGCTTTGTAATATAGTCTGAAGTCAGGGGGTCTGATTCCTCAAGCTCCGTTTTTTTCCCTCAAGATTGCTTTGGCTGTTCGGGGTCTTTTGTGTCTCCATACAAATGTTAAGATTTTTTTATTCTAGTTCTGTAAAAAATGCCATTGGTAATTTGATAGAGGTTGCATTGAATCTGTAGATTGCTTTGGGTAGTATAGTAGATTATTTATGTAGAGTATCATGTCATCTGCAAACCATGACAGTTTTACTTCTTCTTTTCCAGTTTGTATTTCTTTTATTTCTTTTTCTTCTCTGATTACCATGGCTAGGACTTCCAAAACTATGTTGAATGAGAGTGGCAAGAGTGG
>NC_041224.1:19377155-19493759 GCF_002837175.3 Physeter macrocephalus
ATTATTTTGCATATATTGATGAATCCTTGCATCCCTGGGATAAATCCCACTTGATCATGGTGTATGATCCTTTTAATGAGTTGTTGCATTCTGTTTGCTAGTATTTTGTTGAGGATTTTTGCATCTATATTCATCAGTGATATTGGTCTGTAATTTTCCTTCTTTGTGGTATGTTTGTCTGGTTTTGGTATCAGGGTGATGGTGGCCTTGTAGAATGAGTTTGGGAGTGACCCTTCCTCTGCAATTTTTTGGAAGAGTTTGAGAAGGATGGGTGTTAGCTGTTCTCTAAATGTTTGATAGAATTAAGCTCTGAAGCCATCTGGTCCTGGGCTTTTGTTTGTTGGAAGACTTTTAGTCACAGTTTCAATTTCATTACTTGTGATTGGTCTGTTCATATTTTCTATTTCTTCCTGTTCAGTCTTGGAAGGTTATAACTTTCTAAGAATTTGTCCATATCCTCCAGGTTTTCCATTTTATTGGCATAGAGTTGTTTGTAGTAGCCTCTTACGATGCTTTCTATTTTTGCGGTGTCTGTTGTAACTTCTACTTTTTCATTTCTAATTTTATTGATTTGAGTCCTCTCCCTCTTTTTCTTGATGAGTCTGGCTGATGGTTTATCAATTTTGTATGTCTTCTCAAAGAACCAGCTTTTAGTTTTATTGATCTTTGCTATTGTTTTCTTTGTTTCTATTTCATTTATTTCTGCTGTGATCTTTATGGTTTCTTTCCTTCTACTAACTTCTGATTTTGTTTGCTCTTCTTCCTCTAGTTGCTTTAGGTGTAAGCTTAGATTGTTTATCTGAGATTTTTTTTCTTGTTTCTTGAGGTAGAATTGTATTGCTATAAACTTCCCTCTTAGAACTGCTTTTGCTGCATCCCATAGGTTTTGAATCATTGTGTTTTCATTGTCATTTGTCTCTAGGTATTTTTTGTCTCTGATTTCTTCAGTGATCTCTTGGTTATTTAGTAACGTATTGTTTAGTCTCCATGTGTTCGTGTTTTTTATGTTTTTTTCCATGTAATTGATTTCTAATCTCATAGTGTTGTGGTCAGAAAAGATGCTTGATATGATTTCACTTTTCTTACATTTATTGAGGCTTGATTTGTGACCCAAGATGTGATCTGTCCTGGAGAATGTTCCATGTGCACTTGAGAAGAAAGTGTAATCTTCTATTTTTGGATGGACTGTCCTATAAATCTCAATTAAATCTATCTGGTCTTATGTGTCATGTAAAGCTAGTGTTTCCTTATTAATTTTCTGTCTGGATGATCTGTCCATTGGTGTAAGTGAGGTGTTGTTCCATGTGCACTCGAGAAGAAAGTGTAATCTTCTATTTTTGGATGGACTGTCCTATAAATCTCAATTAAATCTATCTGGTCTTATGTGTCATGTAAAGCTAGTGTTTCCTTATTAATTTTCTGTCTGGATGATCTGTCCATTGGTGTAAGTGAGGTGTTAAAGCCCCCCACTTTTTTTGTGTTACTGTCAATTTCCTCTTTTATAGCTGTTAGCACTTGCCTTATGTACTGAGGTGCTCCTATGTTGGGTGCATATATATTTATAATTGTTATATCTTCGTCTTGGATTGATCCCTTGATCATTATGTAGTGTTCTTCCTTGTTTCTTGTAACATTGTTTATGTTAAAGTCTACTTTATCTGATATGAGATTGCTACTCCAGCTTTCTTTTGATTTCCATTTGCATGGAATATCTTTTTCCATCCTCTCACCTTCAGTCTGTATGTGTCCCTAGGTCTGAAGTGGGTCTCTTTTAGACAGTATATATATGGGTCTTCCCTTCTGGCTTGTAGAGTTTCTGCTGAGAAGTCAGCTGTTAACATTATGTAAGTTCCCTTGTATGTTATTTCCTTGTTGCTTGTAATAATTTTTCATTGTCTTTAGTTTTTGTCAGTTTGATTACTGTGTGTCTTGGCATGTTTCTCCTTGGGTTTATCCTGCCTGGGGCTCTCTGCGCTTCCTCGACGTGCGTGGGTGGCTATTTCCTTTCCCATGTTAGGGGAGTTTCCAACTATAATCTCTTCAGATATTTTCTTGGGTCCTCTCTCTGTCTCTTCTCCTTTTGGGACTCCTATATAATGCGAATGTTGCTGAATTTAAATGTTGTCCCAGTGGTCTCTTAGGCTGCCTTCATTTCTTTTCATTCTTTTTTCTTTATTCTGTTCCACGGCAATGAATTCCACCATTCTGTCTTCCAGGTCACTTATCCATTCTTCTGCCTCAGTTATTCTTCCACTGATTCCTTCTAGTGTATTTTTCATTTCAGTATTGTATGGTTCATCTCTGTTTGTTTGTTCTTTAATTCTTCTAGGTCTTTGTTAAACATTTCTTGCATCTTCTTGATCTTTGCCTCCATTCTTTTTCCGAGGTCCTGGATCATCTTCACTATCATTATTCTGAATTCTGTTTCTGGAAGGTTGCCTCTCTCCACTTCATTTAATTGTTTTTCTGGGATTTTATCTTGTTCCTTCATCTGGTACATGGTCCTCTGCCTTTTCATTTTGTCTGTCTTTCTGTGAATGTGGTTTTCATTCCACAGGCTGCAGGATTGTAGTTCTTCTTGCTTCTGCTGTCTGTCCTGTGGTGGATCTCTGCTTACTTTTTTTTTTTTTTCGGTACGCGGGCCTCTCACTGTTGTGGCCTCTCCTGTTATGGAGCACAAGCTCTGGACGCACAGGGTCAGTGGCCATGGCTCACAGGCCTAGCCGCTCCGTGGCATGTGGGATCTTCCTGGACCGGGGCACGAACCCATGTCCCCTGTATCGGCAGGCGGACTCTCTACCACTGTGCCACCAGGGAAGCCCTCTCTTCATATTTTTGAAAGCCCATTTTTGCAGTTTCTGTTATGCATATAATATGAGCTTAGTCAGCACTTGTTGAATTAA
The DNA here is from genome assembly GCF_002837175.3 of Physeter macrocephalus. NCBI lineage: Eukaryota > Metazoa > Chordata > Mammalia > Artiodactyla > Physeteridae > Physeter > Physeter macrocephalus. The sequence continues at coordinate 19,380,059 of NC_041224.1, forward strand.
TGAAAGGTTGAGGTAGTTGTTTTGTATTTCTATGCTTCAGTCTCACACCCACACCCACACACACACAGACAGACAGACACACACACACACACACACACACATGCTCTTAATTCCAAATTCACCACTGTTTAACCCTTTCAAGGTTGTATATTCTGTCTCCTGGTTTCAGACATAGAAATATTTGACATACTCAGAGTAATAAATAAAATTCTCCCCTGATTTTAAAGCATTTACAGAAGGGGACAGCAAAAGTCCCCTTCAGCCTTCATTTTGATTTTTCATTATTGATCTTGTTAGGAAATTTCTTTGTTTGCTTTAGTCTCTGGTTCTAGGCTGCTGTTGTCTCCAGTGTGCTGTCACACAGAGCACCCTCAGGGTAAAGCAAGCTGGAGTCTGCATGGTTACAGGTCAAGGGTGGCTCAGGCTGTGCTAATAGATGGGGTGGTACAATCCAGGGTGAAGTTGTATTTCTCTTGTTTGTCTGGTCATGAGCTCAGAGAAGGGCCAGGCACATTTGAAGTCGGATATCTGTGTACTGGGAACACCACCAATAGGGAATGCTTAGGAATGGGGGGATTATATTACCAAGGAGAATGCTAGGAGAATTACTGTTCCTACAGGTTTCCCCACTGAATAAGGTCTTTTGTCCTGTTACAAAGAGTGATTCACAACCCTTTAGTCCTGGCCTGGCTTGGGTAGATATCTGGATACCAGGCGTGGGACCTGCCTTCTACCTAGAAGTATTTGGTATTAGGTCAGGAGGGAGATTTTCCAGAAGAGTTCTGCTGAAGGGGCTGGGGTGGGGGAAATAACCCTGAACCTCAGCTACCCTGTTGAAGTTAAACTCTGGGGCAAGCCTTTGCTGTGGGCATCCCACGTTCTTGGTATTAGAGCCCTCATCTCAGGGGATATAATTGACTTTCGGTTCAAAGTAGAGGAAAGCTTAACATACTTTAAATAATCCTTTCTCTAATTTCCCTTTTCTCCATTTTATTCAATCCAATTCTACTCTCTCAGATTTACTTTTCCAGCTTTTAATCATCTTTTTGTGTTTCTCTATCAGTGGGTGATTTTTGATGTCAAAGGGTGGCTTTTTAAAAAAAACTGTTATTTTAATATTTGTGTTTCTTTCTTTGAAGTTTAAAAAGAATATAATACTAGACATACAGAAAAGTTGCAAGAATATTAAAAAGAATTCCTGTAAACCTTTCATCCAGAATTTCCAAATGATGATGTTTTATCCTTTTCTCTTTTTCTCTATTTTTAAATTTTTTCTGAACCACTGGGATTAGTGCAGACATGGTGTCTCTGTCCTTAAATACTTCACCGTGTATTTCCTAGAAAAAAATGGAACTTTCTTATTTAAATAACACATGACTTTCAAAATTGGAAAATTAACATTGATACCATAGTACTATCTAATCTACAGACCTCATTCAGATTTTACTAATTGAAAAAAAAAGTCATTCTTAGCAAAAGAAAATCCCAGACCATGCATTTTATTGAATTGTCATGTCCCTTTGGTCTTCTTTAATTTGGAACAGTTCTTTCTTTTCTTTTATGTCAGTGACATTTTTGAGCAGTACAGACCAGTCCTTCCTCCCTCCCTTCCTCCCTCGCTCTCTTCCTTCCTTAGAATGACCGTTATCTTACATTTGTTTGATGTTTCCTCATTATTAGATTCAGGGTATTCATTTTTGGCAGGTCTAAATTTACTATTCTTTTTTAATGAATATTAACTTATAAGGAATGTTAGTTTATTAAAGTTGAAAACTAGATTTATTTATTTATTTATTTTGTGGTACGCGGGCCTCTCACTGCCGTGGCCTCTCCCGTTGCGGAGCACAGGCTCCGGATGCGCAGGCTCAGCGGCCATGGCTCACGGGCCCAGCCGCTCCGCGGCATGTGGGATTTTCCCGGACCGGGGCATGAACCCGTGTCCCCTGCATTGGCAGGCGGATTCTCAACCACTGCACCACCAGGGAAGCCCTAGATTTATTTTTATTTTATCTAAAATACTGGTTATTCTTTATATAAATCTAGTAAATGATGTATAAAATAAGAACAAAACGTTTTCAGATGTTTGGTTTAAATAATGGCCAATAAATTCAAGTTGGACAGACTAAATTCCCATTAATCCATTTAGTTTAAAAGCTAATCACATTTCTTAAGCATTTACAGTTTCATTTGTAGTGAATATATCCAATCTTCTTTTTAATTGCTTTAAATGCCTGCTAAAGCAAACTGAAAGGCCTTCACATCCTTCTAAATGTTCTAATACTGTTGGAAAACACTTACAATTTCACTTATATTTTAGTCACAAGTCTGTTACGATCCAGCACATTCCCAAAGAGGGCAGGTTCTCAAGCATTCCATGCGATTTAATACCTAACGTGTCAAGATTATCCTGAACTTAATACAAATTATTAATACTGTTGTCTTTATTTACTTCAGTATCTCTATAGTTAGTTCCAAATCGTCCCAGGGTTATCAAGACACATACTAAGGGAAGAAGATATATTATGTGAGGTTGGCTGAGGTTGCCATGCTAATAGTTGGGGTGAGTGGGCCACCGTGCATTTGTTTATCTGACAGAGAGTTGGAGTTGAGGAGGCATATGTCCAGTTCTTTTAGAACTGCCAATAAGTTCATTTTATAATCACCATGATAGCAGGGGACTAAACCCTATATAGTTGCTATGACAACAGATGGCAGTCCACACACTTCCGATAAGATGGGTTTTTCAACCTTGGTTTCCTGGGTTGATAGCCTTATGTCCTTTCATCTGATTTGAGTAGACATACGTCTGCATCCTTATCCGGGCTGCAACTAATTTCCTCTACTGCTTGATTACATTCTGCATTTTTTTAGTTTTTGGCAGCATTATATAGTCATTTTACTCTATCTGATTGGATTGTGCATTTCCTTTCAACTTTTTGGCCACAAGTCTAAAGCTTCACGCTAATGAAGATGTGTTTCTCTAATTTCTCCATGTTACTTCGAATTATAGCCTTTCGAGATTGGCCTAGATTCCCAGAAAGAGTTCCACTAGTGCTATGTAATTTGATTATGAAAATTCCTAGGCCAGCCACTGCTCTTAACGTCTGAGAGCTCTGTGTATATATTGTAACTAGAGATGACAAAGTGTGTTTTCTTTGAATTTTGTTATTGAATTGCTTTTGAGCAGATTTGAAGGTTTACTCACAATTGAACAGATAGGATCAAGTAGGTACTGTATAAGAATATCGAACTTACGGATAGTGGCTACTGTTTATTATGATGTGCCATTTACTTTTTAAAATTTAATTTCACTTTGCTTACTTACAGTGTCTGCGGTAATAGTAGTCATTGTCTGTTTTCTTGGCAGGTATCCTGTCCCATTGTCCTCTTTTCTAATTCTAAGTTGCCATCTCTGTTGTGTTTTTGTCATCCATTGCCTCTGGTCTGCCTCACTTCCTCCTCTGACATCTCATCTTGTTGAACTCTGACCCCTCTTTTGGTTTTTCTAGAAGCCAAGCGCTGCTTGTATTTGCTCTGTATTTTTTGCCTTGTAGTTATGGTAGAGGTGTAGTTGGAGGCCCATTTGTTTGAAAGATTTCTTCTCTGTGTCTCCTGGGGAAGCCCCTCAGTTTTACCTTCTGAGTCACTGCATGTTGAGCCCAAAGGAGGAGGAGCCCAGAGGCTGTCACCTCTTTCTCCCTCAGAGGGCTGTTTTTTGAATGTGTGCATCTCTTCTTAGTCTTGGAAATTCCCAGCAGAAAACGGACACATTTTCTAAGTATTTAGTGTGGGTTGGGACAGTGCCATCCGTTGTGCCAATAATGCAAGACTGTCTTGGTTTCTGTTGTTTGAAGAAGCCAGTTTTATGCTCCTTCCTTCCTTGTCCTTCATGCTTTTAGTCATCACTACCCTGTAGAAGAGGGAGCTGGCAAAGGGGAGCTGACCACTGACCGTTCGAAATCCTAGTGCCCATGGTCCCCCTCTTGTGCAGCTCCTCTCCACATGCTCTCTTTTGCTTTTGCTTATGTGGTGCCACTAATAGGAAGTGGCCGAGGCAATAGCCCCAGTGACCTTGACCTTCGATGGAATTTTAAAGGCTGAAAGCCCAGGAGGACATTAGCAGCAGTAGCCATGGTATCCTTAGACCTCGAGCAGGATCATTTGGTAAACTGGACTAATTCTACAAATCTCTGCTTGTCCAAGGCAAAACCAGGTTGGTGATGACCAGCGTTTCCCCTACTTTTTACGGTTGTAAACAAACACCAGTGCTATGTGAACAATTAACCATGAAGTCTAAGCACACAGGAATACTCTTGTGTAGTTGAAGACAATGGAATTTGGATGTTTGGATGGATACTTAGTGAGTATTCATTGAGAATATGTGGAGTTTGGGTAAATACTCCTTATGTACATACTCTTATAATGCTAATAATAATACCTATTTGTTAAGTACCGCATGCCAGATGCTTTGAAAAAGTTTTTGTTGAATTTAACAAGCTTCTGAGATAAGTGTTGTAATAATCTCTGGTTTTATGAGTAAGAGGTTAATAAATATGTTGCTCAGACATGACCAGTAAGTGGTAGAGTCAAGACTTAGACCTGTGTCTGCCTGGGACTAAAGACCATGCTTTAATCACTTTCCTGTAGGTGTATGTTATAAGGCGTTACGTAATGCCTATCTTAGAAGGATTTTTCCTTGCTAAATCAAGATTTTGTGTCACTCAGGGAAGTCAGCAGAAAGCACTGATTTAAGGAAGAACCCTGTAAACGCCCCAGTACGTTCCCTAGATGTCTGTTAATTCCACCAGTCGATGACTTATTGGGGTAATAAGCAGCTCTTCCTTCCCAAGAAGAGTAAGACTTTATATCAGTCCTTTTGCCCTAACTATGAATTAACATATCCAGATCACCTTCCTACAACAAACTGCAATGTACTATTGAACAAAAGTTTACATGGTTAGGGAGGAGAGATTGGAAGTAATTTTGGGACACAGAGACTGCTCTGAATAGAGCAGGTCTTCGTGAGCCGTGTCTAGCAAAAGGGCAGCCAAAGGTAATGGGCTGCAGAGGGAGGAGAGAAAGGATTTAGAGGCTGGAAAAGGGCCGGGATACAGAGGAGAAGTGGGGGAGGCCTCAAATCAAGTTCACTTCTCTTCTGATTTTGCTTAACCTGAGGATTCCTGATACTGGAGTCCTAGTTGAGCCCTGGAGTGTAACTGAGGATGCGGGCGAGGGAGAGGATATGAAAGAGGAAACAGGAGAGTAGTTCTCAGACTTCAATATTCACCACACATTTGGGGCTTTCTTAAGAAATGGAGATTTCTGAACTCTACTGCTAGAGAATCTGATCCAGCAGGTGTGGGGTGGACCCAGGGATCTAGGTTTTATCAACCTCACTAGGTGATCCTAATGCAGATGATCTGAAGACCAAACTTCTGGAAATTTTGGGTTGGAGTCTCTTCCACTGAGCTAATAGAAAGTCTGCAACCCCACTCAGATTTTGACCTGGTGGCTTCTATGAGGGTGTAGGCCCCCTAGGCCCCCTGTAGCTGGACAATTGAAGGTTCTTGAATAAAAGAAGGCACTCTCTGTCTCTCTGAGAACTGCATTGGATCTAACCAGTCAAAACTCTTTAAGATCCAGAAAGTTCTGCCTCAGGGACAGGGTGTCCTACTCTTCCTCACCTCGTGCTAGTTTCTAGTCTCCTCTCTTGTCCTGGCCCGGTTTAGGCCAAGAGTGGCCAACCGCAGAGAGCCGACGGTGGTAGGGTAGCCACTGAGATCACAGATCTTTCAGTGTTGAAACTGGGACAGTCGCAGACATCTGGGATGGTTGGCCACCCTGCTTGCACAGAAGCCCTCATTGTGTAGTCCCATCATGCCTCTGGCTCAGCACACAGAAGGGCGGTGAATGGCCTCTCGGCCAGATGAGTAGCTCCACAGGCACATTCCCTGTGTCAGTGGGAACTCTTCCTTTTCTTTAGTGCAGACGCCCTTGGTGGTTATTTTCTTTGGTTCTTCAGGCTTATTTCCTGCAGCTACAGGAGGCTGAATGCAGGTAACCTTACCTGGTCCAAGAAGTAACTTATCAACGCCTCATTTTTGTCAAATATTATTATGCCAAGAATCATTGCCAACTTAATTTTTTTTTTTTTTTTTTTAAATCATTCTCCACTGAGGCTGTAACTAGGATGCGGGTTTCCTGAGACTGGAGAAATTAGATCTTAAAACAGCCCCTTGGGAGGCTAAGGGTGGGGGAATACTGGAGAAAGGGGTTTAGGGAGGATGAACTATCCTGGTGGCAGAGGCCCTGTGGCTTCACCTCACCCAGTGGATTTACTCTTTTATTAGCTTAGAGAGACTCTAGTATATTCTTCCTGAATTCAGTTTGGAAGAGGGAAATGTGTTTTCTTGAGTGAGGAATGTCCCGCAGGTGGAGTTCAGGCTGCTTTGTTCTCAGCTTGGGTTCCTGGATGAAACAGAGTCTATACACACAGCTCTGTTTGAACTAAAATGATGCACTATGGGTGTCCAGGGAGGAAGTGAATGAGCGTGCTGGAACCTGGACAAGTGATGTCCTCAGTTGAGGGTAGACTGGACAAATGAGCAAGCTGAATAAACCCATTTTTGGTTTTTAAAAGAGGTATAAAATACTGGTGTGTGTGCATAGATGACAGAGTCTGAACGGGATTCTTAAGAGAAATTCTGTTCTAAGCCAAAGCATCATTGTAGAATCAGGGTAGCACACCTCCCAGGTGAAAAGGAACAGCATTCTCCTGGGTGAACAAATCCTGATACTTGTTACAGCAGTGGCAGAACTCTGTAATCACCCAGGACATAACTTGATCCCAGAAGGTTTTCCATCTAATTATATTTTGCATTTGCTAATATTAAAAGTAATTTGCAATTGCTGAACACACACTAATTGATGGGATATTTGTGAGGGTAGTAAGGAAGACGTTCCAGAAGCTTTCTGATGGATGGGAAACCACCTTTGAATGGAAACTTGTTCAAACCCAGATAATTAGGGATTAAAGTAAAAAAGATAGCCCTTGGGGAAGAGAGACTTACAGTTGTTTATGATGTGGGTTTACATGGATTGAATGGTGCCTCCTAAAATTTATGAAGCATGTAGGAAATTCCTGAAAAAATTTGAGACTGAGAGAATCAATCCTGCCTTCTGACTCTACTGTTACCAAGTATTTCTAACACTGTTGCTAAAATGACCTGGAAACAAAAAGGCTATAGAAAAAGAATACTTTGTCCTTATAAAGCGGCTTTGAGTCTAAGAGAGTAGAGTATTACTCCAGTAAATTCAAACGTAACTTTTTTGGTGTGTGGCATCGAAAATTTGGCACCTGTTAGGTAAACTTGCACCTCTGTGGAAAAGAAAACAGAGAGTGACTTGTACACAGGACAAAGATGACCGTCAACATCAAGTGGTCCCCAGCACGGAGGCTCTGGGATGCAAGGATGCCACCTGGGTGAATAAGAGATGTTGTCATGGAAGCCACATCACCCATCCAGCCTCTACTCTGCTCTTATTTTAAGACCTATGTTTCTTTGGAAAATGTAGCCCTAGGATTAATGTAATTGGATCTTCACTGGTAACAGTAGCTAACAGGGACTTGATGCTCACAGTGGGCTGTGCACTGATCTGAGTGCTTTTCCTGTATTAACTCATATAGTCCTTACAACTCTCTGAAGATGCTCTATTTTTTCTCTCCTAATTTTTTAATTTTAATTTTTTTTCTCTTAATTTTAAGATAGGGAGGATCTGGGTACAGAGAAGAGAGTAACTCAACTCAGAGTCACACAGCATGTTAGAAGTAGAATTGAGATAGAGTCTGGCTTCAGAACTTGAACCACCACCCTGTGTACGCCTCCCCAGTCATTTCCTTTTGTTAAAAATAGTACCTCCTTCTCTTACCTTGAAGCAGCGACTTGCGCTGAGAAATGATGTGAGGGCTGCAACCTTACAAACAGACTGAAGGTACCTAGTACCTCAAATCATTTAAAAATATTAACTCAAAACTTAAATGTAAGAGCTAAAGTTATAAAACTCTTAGAAGAAAAACAGGCATAAATCTTTGTGACCTTGGATTAGGTGGTGGCTTATATATGACACCAAGAGCACCAGCAACAGAGGAAAAAATAAACTGGGCTCCATCAGAATTTAAAAACTCTTGTGCTTCAAAGGGCATTCTCAAGAAAATGAAAAGACAACTCACAAAATGTGAGACAATATTTGCAAATTATGTATCTGACAAATGCTTTGTATCCGGAATATGTGAAGAACTGTCGCAGTTCAGTAATTAAAAGACAAATAACCCAGTTAAAATTGGGCAAAATATTTGAATAGACATTTCTCCACAGAAGATATCCAAAGGGCCAATAAGCATAAGAAGAGAGGCTTAGTTTTTAGGGAAATGCACATCAAAACCACAAGGAGATATAACTTCACACCTGCTGGAATATGCCTAGTCAAAAAGATGGACAGTAATAAGTGTTGGTGAAGATATGAAGAAATTAGAACTCTCACAGAATACTAGTAGGAATGTAATAACAGTGCAGCTACTTTGGAAAACAGTCTGTCAGTTCCTCAAAAAGTTAAACATAGAGTTACCGTATGATCCAATAGTTCTACCCCTTGTCATGTACCCAAGAGAACCAAAAACATATATTCACACAAAAACTTGTCCATGAATGTTCATAGCAGCATTATTCATAATAGCCAAAAAGTGGAAACAGTCTATCAAAAAAAGTTGAATTCGTCAAAAAGTGGAAATACCCGTCAAATGATGAATGGATAAACAAAATACAGTATACCTATACAGTGGAACGTTATTCAGCACTAAAAAGGAATGAAGTAGTGATACATGGTGTCACAGGATGAGCCTTGAAAACATTAAGCTAAATGAAAGAAGCCTGACACCAAAGGCCTTGTATTGTATGATGCCATACAATGGAAATGTCCAGGACAGGCCAATCCATAGGGACAGATTCGTCCTTGGTATTGACTCTTGGGAATAGGGGAGAATGGGGAATGACTGCTGATGGGTACAGCGTTTCTTTTAGGGGTGATGAGAAAGTTCTGGAATTATATACAGATGGTTTTTTGAGAAGGTACTAAAAACCACTGGATTGTGCCCTCTAAAAAGGTGAATTTTATGGCATTAGAATTATATCTCAATATATATGCATATATTGATATATAAATACTGAAAAAACAAACAAAAAGGAAAGCTATATCTGCCCTTCTGGAAAAAGCTGGAAACAAAGTCTCTATTGACCGTTCAAAAAGCACATTAGGAAATTTTACCAGCTTCATTTGGAAAATAGGAACCAAGGGAAACTGGGGTCCAGCTCCTCACCAAATGAGTTTCCTTCTCTTCTCTTTTTCTTCTCCTCACTCCCTCTCTCGAACTTAGCAGTTGGAAGAAATGACTAGTTCAGTGGGGAGAAAAAAAGATGATGCTTCTGTTTCAATCTCAAGGTCAGTGTTCCATGTCGTGACCTGTCAAACACTCCAGAGGTTCCAAAATGTATTACAAAACAACAACAATTTACAATGTTGACGCTCTCCTCACTGTCTTTATTAGTCTTGTGCTGTGCTGTGCTTTTCTCTGGCTGTGTTGGGTTTTGTTGTTTGTTTGATTTTGTTACTTCTGCTTATTTATTTTGACAGAGAGAATCCTCACAGTGAGCCAAGTACAGCCCACTGAGACCTAACTGTGGAGGATACACGGGGTCATTGTTTCAGAAACTTTGTTGTTCCTGGTTAATATGCATGGGGCTCGTCTGATATTGGGCTCTTAGCCCACTGTCGGCCTTAATCCCAGCATGTCCTTCATTCATGCTGTTCCTTAGAGATGGGGATCAAGTGGGACTTTGAGCACCAGGTTTTTAAAAAAAATTGAGATGTAATTGACATGTGACCTTGTATTTAGTTTCAGTGAGCAACATAATGATTTGATATATGTATATATTGTGAAATGATCACCACAATAAGTTTAGTTAACATCTGTCACCACATATAGTTACACATTTTTTTTCTTGTGATGAGAACTTTGAAGATTAATTCTGTTAGCAACTTTCAAATATACACTGCAGTGTTATTAACTATAGCCAACATGCTGTTCATTACATCCCCAGAACCTGTTTGTCTTAAACTGGAAGTTTGCACCTTTGGACCTTCTTCACCCATTTCGCCCACTCCTTACCCCCACTTCTAGCAACCACCAATCTGTTCTCTGTATCTGTGGGTTCAGTTTTTTTTTAGATTCCACATATAAGTGAGATCATACAGTATTTGTTTTTGCCTGTCTGACTTATTTCACTTAGCATAATGCCCACAAGGTCCATCCGTGTTGCAAATGGCAGGATCTTCTTTTTCATGGCCGAATAATATTCCATTGTACATATACATTTTCTTTATCCATTCATCTGTCAGTAGAACTGAGGTTGCTTCCATGATTTGACTGTTGTGAAAAATGATGCAATGAACAGGACCAGCTTCTCTTTTTCCCTCTTTTACCCCCAGTATTATGTTTCCATCCTTCATTTACATTTTCACTTTTGTCATGCTTTTTTCTTCTTCTTAAACAATGCTGGGCTATATTGAAACTTGGAAAAGGTGTTGATAGTGTTCTTTGTCTCCCTGGACTCGGCTTCTGCTGCCCCATTTCCATCCTGAAATTTCTTTTCCAGAAAATCATTGCTTTTACATTTTTACTAATTAATTACCCTGACGGTAGAATTTTACCCCCCTCTACTTTCCTTGATTCTTAGCTGTCCTGTGTTCCATCTCTTAGGACCCGGTTTAAAGACTAAATTTCACCTGATAAAGTCAAAATGGAAATTTTCTAGTTCCATTGTTAATTCTGCATTTTTGAATTTTTCATCATCAATTATTTGGTTATCCTGAATAGTTTGAAAAGAAAAAACAGGAAACGTTATTCAGCCTTGCCTTTTATTTATCAATTGTCAGAATGATGAATTGGGGCCCTAGCATCTTTTACTGGTGGTCACCAGTGAACTATTCTCTACTGTTTTGGGGGAGGAGGTGGGAGGACATCTTATCAACTTATTATAAACTCATGGACTTTATGGATTTGATGTGTTTGAATCAGTTGCAGTCATTCTTTTTGATCTTCAAATTGTTCCAGCTTTGGCCAGTGGCGGCTTCTTCTAAATGCTTGTATGTCTTCTTGACACTACCCTGTCTGTCTGAGCCACTGACTTCTGGGCAGCACTTTCCACCTCGTTAAGTAATTGGATTAGTTGGTCTTTAAGATTTCCTTTAGTTCTAGTTTCCCTTCCAAAAAAGCCAATTTTAATAGCCTACAGTAAACTCTTTTATGCTGGAAATATACTATTCTGATTTTTTTTCCCTTTTGAGTTCACACAGTGGGTGAATTAATGCATTGGAAAATATGAAATATTTTTGTTTCTCCCTCAGATCGTTTAGCTCCCACTTATGTGACACTGGCTCAGGACACTTCCACACTCTGAGTTCAGTATCTAGGCAGAAAACAGAACAGAACAAACGATATAAACATTTCTATACCTAAGGCTGTAGTGAGGCTTCCCAAGGAAGTGCCTCAGTTTGAAGATGGATTGTTTTCGAAATATACCAGTGTTATAGTTGTTATTATTCCAAATGTGGTATCTTTCTCACCTTCTAGCTGGGGCACCAGGCAGGAAGAATGGATAGCTGCATTTTATCCCATAGCCCTGGTAAGGCGGAATGGGGAGATAAGGGGGGCTTGAAGCACGCCAGTGAGCTGCTCAGGGAAGTCCAGAAGGCTGCAAAGCCAGCCAGATCTTGCCAGGTGGCTGCGGAGAGTCAGTCCCTGTCCCTACAAGGTAGGAGCTGGAGCCCGTCCATCCAGGCAGAGCCTGAACCAGATCCAGGCAGCTGGGCCAAGTCCCCGAGGCTGTCCCTGGGACCAGAAGGTATAACTAGAGGGAAGCATGGATTTAAATTCCAGGGCATAAGACAAAAGCTCATCATATCTGAGGAGAAGGAGCTGAAAATGACTTTTTAAATAAATGCTGGAAGGACACTGTCTCATACTGAACCACCTATAATAAAACTTAAGAAGTACCTGTTTTTTGTTTCTGTCCGTGCCCTGTGGAGCACATGTGACTTCAAAGCAACTCTGCAGGGTGCAGGGAGAAAAGAGCATGCTTTTATTTCTAATTCTGGCACAAATCCCCCAAACTATTTTTGATGGCTAGGAAGCAAAACTTATATTCCCTCTAGATTCGCTTGCATTTAGCAGGCCCACCTTAGTTTTCCTACAGTGACAGTTTCTACTTCTTTAACCTGTGCATTCTTCCTACTTTGAGGCTTTATTTTATAGGAAAAAGGCAAGGGTGACACTAGATGATTTCCAGTGAAGCCTGGGACAGCCTGGTTCGTCAGTCACCCTCCTCCTGGAGTTCTTTCTTCCCGCCATAATAAGTGTCTAAAGAGTTTAAAACAGTAGTTTATAAGACTGTTTAAAACTAATGAAACACCCTTTTAATAGGAGTCTTAGGTTGTGAAAAGAAGTCCTGGTTTCATTTCAGTCTGATGGGACACCTTATTGATGAGCGAATATAGCTTCAACCTAATGCATGTGTGTGATGTGTGTGTGTGTGTGTGTGTGTGTGTGTGTGTGTGTGTGTGTGTAAGCTTCTTGAGACCCAGAGATTCCATTAATTCCAGAAATTAGAGGCATCAAGGTTTTTTCCAACGACTCTGTCTCTCCCTTACCAACACAAGATGGTTCTTTCAGGCATGTTTTTGGGGCGAGTTTTCTTTGTGGCCTCTTTTCCCTGCCTTCCCCCCAGCTACTCCTCCACACCGCGGCTTCAGTGCAGACCGATTCAGGCTCTGCTGTTTCTTTTGGCCTATTTATTTCTGATCAGTTTTTATTACTCTTTTACTCTTCTATTTGAAACTTTGGATCCTGATATAGTTGGGCGGTGGTTCTGCTTGACTTAAAGAGTGATCCTAATGAGCCTAAAGTGGTTGTTTTTAGGTGCCATGAGGGTCTTGTGACTTCTCTGGAAGAAACTGCCTCTCTGTGGCCCTGGTCTGATTATTACAGGTCAGCAAATGAAGGGCAAGATATTATTAGGTCCAATAGCTTTGGTATTATACTTTTTAAAAATCCCTATATTAATAACTCATTGTTCTTTTTTCTAATCATTGTTAGTGATGTTGCCTTAAATTATAAATACCAGTAGTACAGTAATGATAATAGTTATATCAGTATGCTAAAAGATTTACCCTCATCCCTCTTCATCCTCCATTGAAGTAGAACCTTCTCTGAAGAGTTAGGTTATGAGTAGAATGAATATATGTTGGTCTAATAAGCAATATTATGATCTAAAAGCATTTTTCATAGAAGGTATTTTAAGAAATTATATAAATACCAAGAAGCATTTGTCATTTGCATATATTGTCTACTTTCTATGTGTAAAAAATTGCATAAAATGGTACCAGTGAACACACACACACACACACACACACACACACATACATAGACGTGGAGATTTCCCTCAAAGAGTTTATTGGTATATTCCAGTAAAGAGGAAAAAAAACTTACATGAAACATTTATTGAATAACACAAGGAAACTTAAACCTAAATGTTCAGTTGATGGAGGCTGGATATATATAAAATTATCAGAATTCAGAGAAGGGAGACTGTCGTGTATATAAGTTTGAGATGCCACTTGGAAGAGAAGAATTTGGATAATTTGTATAGTGGGGGTGAGGGAGAAATTTAGGCAAGTGGTGGAGATTTATGGGCCACTGGGAAGGCCAGGATAACTTGGACTGAGAGCTTGTGTACATAAGAGATTTAGTGAACTTTTTACCAGTAGTTTCAGTGTATGAATGAAGTTGATGATAGTGAACTTTACAAATATGAAGTTTTATCTATAGATATGAAGTAAGTAGCAATTATACTCGAGCATTTTACTACTCGTTTAAGTAGTTTAGACTGTTTCCCAAAGTCAAAAGAAAACTATCAAATTATAAGCACTTGTATTAGCAACTACAGTGGAATACCCTAAAATGACTCAAGACACAGGTTTATCTTTGACCTTGCACAAGATGGTTACAATGCTGTAAGATCTTCCAGCGAGAGGACCTTGTCTGATTGAGCTTTGTGTCTCCCAAGAGGTGCATCTTAGCACAGCACCTTGCACAGGGTGAATTTTTAGTAGTTTTCATTGAATGAATGCCTTAATATAAAGACATTCTTTGGTGTTGGCCTCAAAAAGCCATTATAAATGACACTCCAGAGCACCCTTAGAAGGTAGACTTCATTGTCCAGGAAATATGTGTCGGTAAAGTCCCACTGCTGCTAAGTTTTTCATAAATATCTTGGGGTGTTTATTAAAACAAGCCAAAATGATTTTATTGAGTATCTTCTATGACTCCAGTAACAGAAGGTATGTGAGACTTGATTCTTGATATTACAGAAATTATGGATAAGAATATTCATTGGGGAAAAATTAGAAAATCAGAAGACAGTATACAAGGCAGAAATACTGGAGGGGAGTATAGGTGGATATCTTCACTGCTGCTCTTCTTTTCTGTTTTCCTTAGGAAATTGATCTGTGTCGTATTTTCAACTGATATCTCTATCGATGACTCAGTTTGATGTGTTCTGGATTTCATGCCTGGACACTGAGCATTTTCCCATCATCTCAGACCTCATGTCTCTAACCCTAACCAGGTTAAGCTCCTTTTCCTTTTTCTGTAACAGCACTGTTCTAGTCACCCAGGCTCAAAGTCATTGATTATTTCTGTGTATACATATTTCCTTATGCTTAGCAGTTGCCATTTGCCAGTCTGTTCTGGATTGTGAGTAGATCAAGAGAAAAGAAGAGATTTTTAACCAAGTGAGCCCATATATGCAGGGCAAGTGTGGTGGACAGAAAGAAATAATGTTCTTGGGACTTTAATGGAAGACATAGGTGGTGGAGCTTTGACTTAATGGTACTGAGAAAGGTCTGTTTCAGGGCAAGAAAAACAGTGGGAGAAGTCCTCACATTCTTTGGCCTGAAACATGCTACCTGTTAACTTGCTTAATATTGGTATATCAAATTTTGATTAGTAGAATTTTGCTTTAAATATTTTAGAAAATCTTAGTAATGAAAGGAAGTCTGTTATTAAATTTACATTTTTCTACTACTGTGTTTTTCTGGCATACTGGTAGCCTTACATGCAAAACACATTGATTCTTCGCTCCATGGTTTCTGGGCCATCTTATGTGTAGCTGATGATTAGTGGCATGAACTGTCATGTGTCCTAGGCTGTCTCTTGCCGGTGGTATTTAAACAGAGATGGCATTGCTGTTTCAGATACTGAAGACATGAGCCTGGCATTGGGTAGGAGATTGGACTAGCTCTCTGTGACCCTTCTCAGATTAAGATTTTATCCTTTTACAGTGATTCATAAGATAATTATTCAGTAATTTATTTCTGATTTATTATTATTTATTATATTATTACTATAATTATTATAATTATATTATTATAATTATATAATTATATTATTATTATAATTTATTATTCAGTAATTATTTCAGTAATTTATATAATATATTGGCAATAAACATGCATTGGTTTTGGCTTTCTCTATAGCACCTGGGAAAGTATAAGGTTAAACACCTACCAGTGACGTCCAAGAATGGCACCCTTGGCAGAGTGTTCGTGGATTACACTGTAAATGTTGAAATTAAACAAAAATACTCTTTTGACTTTGTTGACGTGGAACTCGGTGGTAGGTGCTGAACCGTGGAAGCACCGAGTTTAGTATTTTTGTGGCATTAAGTTTGTCTGCAGACAATTAGCCTGACCAAGTTTATAAAGATATATAGTTATAAAGGCTCAGGGTATCTCTGCATAAGAAAGGTAGAAGGGGATAGAAAGAAATACCTTTTCCTTCTTTGAACAGAAGCCATGCAAGACAAGGGATGAAAGCGTGTGACTCTGGGGTGCTTGATCTCTACTGTAAAAAAAAGTTTCAGAGCCAAGCACACTTTAGGAATGATCTCCTGGGTTTCTCAGCTGTGTCCAATTTTCTTAGTCTGATACTTTCAGAGGTTCTCCCCCTGCTTCAGGGAGGAAGCTAAAGGTTATTGTATGAAGCTTGAAAAGATGTGGTTCCTTTAGATCCTTTGCCAGTATTCCATCATCATCTTAAAACAAAGAACATGGTAAACATCCACAACTTACACAATGGAAGAATTCCTTTGAACCAGATTGACCATAGAGAAAGTATCTCCGTAGCAGCAGATGCAGAGCGGTGTGTATCTAGCACTAGCCCCAGACTTCACTCAGGTGTGTGCCCTTCCTCTGGAGTGCTTTGGTCTCTCCAGCGAGCACGTTCATTCTTGTTCTAACCCTCTCATATAGGTGGCCCTCAATGTTTTGGCGATCACAGAGTATTTTCGAAGAGTGCCAGTTAATAAATGTAGAAGGAATTATGGAAGAGAAAATCCCTATTTTACAACCTTGGTAATTAATAAGTGATGCAGGCAAGAATGAGCAGTGGATGATAAAGTCAGCAAGTGAAAGATTGTTGGGGAGCAGAATATTCTCAACGTGTCACCCTTTGGACTTCTTGATTACAAAGGGAAGAAGGCACCTTTAGGAGGGAAAATACTCAACACGTGATCAAATTTAAGGACTCTAACATAACCAAAAGAGGAACAAATTGATGTCATGTATCCACTGATTTGATAGTCCTGCCTGTCATTTAGGCAGCATTCTTGCCTCAGATGTTTAACCTGAATCTAATCATGAAGAAACAATCAGACAAATCCAAAAGTGAGGGCTTGTTTTCTTAAGAAATGCCAGTCATTACAGACCAAAAAAGCAGGGGGAGCTATTTTTTGATTAAAGGAGGCTAAAGAGATATGACATCTAAATGCAGTGTATGATCTCAGATTGCATCCTAGATCAGGGAAAGAGCTATAAAGGACAGTTATTGGGTCATTTGGGGAAATTTAAAAATGGACTATATATTTGATAATAACATTGTATCAATGTTAAATTTCCTGAGTGCAGTAATTTCTTGTAAGAGAACGTCTTTGTTCTTAGGAGATTCATATTGAAGTGTTCACTACTTAACTGTCATGATAAAAATATATATGATTTTTATTATATATAATAACAAATATAAATATATATAAAATCATTCAAATAATACATCATATTAAATATATTATACATATTTGCTTTAAACACATATATACATTTACATGCATGTGTAAAGCACATATGGCAAAATGTTGATAATTGGTGAATCTAGATAGCATATTCATTGCACTATTTTTGAAATCTTCCTGAGGTTTGAAATTTTTCGAACTAAAACGTTGGGGAAGAAGAGAACTTTTGTTTTAGGGATGAGGTAATGGAGAAAAATGTTGAGCTATTAAACTCATGTTATGAGAAAATGGCATTTTATTACTGTTGAATAAAGCCAGGTTAGATGATACAGTCCTCTGAAAATAAGTATTCACAAACATAAACTGTTGAGTGAACTTGACTTAGATAGTCTGGAATTAACTATTTGTAGTGTAGAGAAAGCATTGTGGTTGGACGTCTTAGTGTTGGCTTTCTCTTGTTGGGGGTCCTTAGCTCACAGGATTATTGTAAGAATTAATGAGATAATGTATGTGAAAGTGCTTTGTAAGCTGCGAAAATAATGTCTCCAAGTGTCTTTGTGTTTGGGGTATTATAACTTGTGCTGAATTATAACACCCAGTGCTGTATTTTATCATTATAGAGAGTATGCATTCATAGGAAGACAAACTGGGTCAGTGACTTTATTAAGACCCATTCCAAAACATACGTAATTTAGAAGAATAAAGCTGCCTCCATGTAGATGAGATTAGCATAGTTCTGCCTTATGGCATGTCTAGAACAGTGTCTACATATAACAAATATTAGCTTTTTCAATAATGAAACAAAACTTCACCTGCTTTTTATGCTCTTTTAACCAGTTGTACTTATGGAAAAATCTTTCCCCAGAGGTTGGAAAAAGAGCAAACAAGAATTTTAACATAAGTTAATAGAACATTAAACAGAGAAAAGCTCAGATTTGCTTGCTGTGCTGTTATCTTGTGATAATTTCAATTTAGGTTTTTATTTTATTGCTATACTAAATATAAAACTGAGTCACTGGATACAGAGTACTTGGAATGAATATGGAAAATGAATATTTTGCCCCTTCAGAGGGAGACAGGCCAGGGTATCTATAAAATGGTATTTTGACACTGACTGAAAGAAAACTATATAGAAAGAATGATGACAAGGAAAGAATTAGGGGGAACAAATATAATCCGTTAGTCAGAGGAGACGTTCCTGTCTGTTACTGAACTTGTCGACAAGATTCTTCACCTAGTATAGACAGTTCAGGTGTAGCCTGTGGTGGGTATGGGTTTCACTGGTAATTAGCCAGAGTGACACTAGGTTGCTTTCTTTGTCATTTGGCATATGAGGTGATTATGATGGTAAATATTTTAAATGACAGCAGTCATTGAGTAATTAATGTGTACTTGTAGCAATGTTCAATGCTTTGTTTGTGTTTCCTCACTTAAATCTCACAACATCTCAATAAGATAGGTATATACTTCTAATATTCTTATTTTACAGATAAGCATGGTGCACTCAGAGAGGTTAAATAACTTGTGTAAGGTCACACAGAGAGTAGTGGCAAAGTTGCTACTTGAAC
The DNA here is from genome assembly GCF_002837175.3 of Physeter macrocephalus. Classification (NCBI taxonomy): domain Eukaryota; kingdom Metazoa; phylum Chordata; class Mammalia; order Artiodactyla; family Physeteridae; genus Physeter; species Physeter macrocephalus. The sequence continues at coordinate 19,398,804 of NC_041224.1, forward strand.
CCAGGTTGTCTGACTCCAGCCCATTTTATAACCACAATACTATACTTAACTGACTCTCTAAAGGTGATATTGGAGAGAACGGATTAAGAAGACGTGGAGACTTTTTAGAGATAAGACATGTTTTTAGTGACGATAGAGTAAAAGGGACTGGAATAACTCTCAAAACTTAAAAAACTAAAAATAGGGCTTCCCTGGTGGCGCAGTGGTTGCGCGTCCGCCTGCCGATGCAGGGGAACCGGGTTCGCGCCCCGGTCTGGGAAGATCCCACATGCCGCGGAGCGGCTGGGCCCGTGAGCCATGGCCGCTCCGCATACCACAAAAAAAAAAAAAAAAAAAAACTAAAAATAACTAGGGAAAATATATGACACAACAGTTTTCAGATATTAGATAAGTAGCACAAAACAGTAATCCTTCAGAGAAGGGAAACAAAGAAGTTTGCTGTAGCTTCCTGCCTGGAGAGTATATTATATTTTCAGGTATGTAACAGAGCCCAGCTATCACCCTCAGTTGAGAAGACGCACTTCAGGGTTTGAAGAGGCTACAGCCAGTAGAATTCACAGGGTAAGGTCCTGGATGGGAGAGAACTACACAGAGAGCCAGCTCCAGAGATCTGCAGAGTTTTCAGTGAGTAAAAAACTGCTTCAGGCCAGGGAAAGACATGGAAAGAATCAGGTGGAATCATTCTTGGAGCTCAGCAGTTTATATTTTCCACCACGCAGAGTGGAAAGACCTCCTAACCTGCATGGTATCAATTGGAGTTCTCAGAAGACCATTGCTTCAGTTGTGTGGCAAAATTAGCCCTTAGACTAGACTCTTCTGGTCTTACTTAACAAAGCTTAAAAGCAGGCCATGGAAGGATTAAGTTGTTTCCAAGTAACTTTATTGCATCCAGCACAAAGCCCCCAAATATTTAAAGGAATATAAAAAACTCCAGCTTCAACAATGTAAAATTCACATTGTCTGGCAACCAATCAGAAATTACCAGCATTCAAAGAAGCAGGAAAATATGACCCATAATGAGGAGAAAAACAATCTATAGAAAAAGGTCCAGAAATTACACTCAACAACAGCAAAAGGTACATTCATTTCACGTGCACATACCAAGATAGACCATGTTTTGGGCCATAAAACAAATCTCAATCAATTTGAAAGGATTTAAGTCATATAAAGTATGTTTTCGGACCATAGTGGGATTAAATTAGAAATCAATAACAGAAAGACATCTGGAAAATCTCCAAATACTTGGAAACTACTAACATACTTACAAATAACTACTGGTCAAGAAGAGATCACAAGTGAAATTAGAAAATATTTTTAATTGAATGAAAATTAAAACAATGTTATACAATTTGTGAGTAAAAAATAAAGCAGTGCTTAAAGGGAAATTTATAGCATTAAATGCATATATATATTAGGAAAGTAGAAAGTTCTAAGATTGATGACCTAAGCTTAGACCATAAGAAACTAGAAAAAAAGAGCAAATTAAAGCTGAAGTAAGCAGAAGAAAAGAAAATGTAAGAGTAGAAATAAATGAAATATAAAATAGAAAAATAATAGAAAAAAACAATGAAAGCAAAAGCTAACTTTTTGAAAAGAAAATTGATGAATCTCTAGCTAGAATGATTAAGAGAAAAAGAGTAGGCGTAAATAATACCAGGAATGATAGATGTGACATTACCACAGATTCTACAGATATTAAAAGGATAGTAAGGGAATATTATGAACAGCTCTATGTCAATAAATTTGACAACTTTTAGATGAAATGGAAAAATTTCTTGAAAGCCTTACATACTACAAAAGCTCAAGAAGAAAAGCAAATTGAATAACCACATTACTATTAAAAAAAGACATTTTTATTTAAAAACATTCCCACAAAGAAAGCTGCAGGCCTGGTTGCTTTCACTGGTGAATTCTACCAAATAATTGAGGAAAAAAAAAATCAATTCTACACAAACTCTTTCAGAGAATAGTAGAGGCCATGAGGCCAGCATTATCCTAGTTCTAAAACTAGACAGAGAAATTATAAGAAATGAGAATTACAGACTAATGTCTTTCATGAACACAGATATAAAAGTTCTTAACAAACCAACCAAATTGAACAATATATGAAAAGGATAATATATTATGGCCACGTAGGGTTTATCCCAGGAATGCTGGGTTGTTTTTAAATTTATAAAAATCAATAAATGTTACTCATACCAGCAGAATAAAAAAGGAAAACCATACGTGTATCTTAATAGATGTAGAAAAAGCATTTAACCATTCCAACATCCCTTCCTGATAAAAACTCAGCAAACTAGGAATAGAAGGGAACTTCATCCTGATATAGGGCATATATGACAGATGTAAAGCTAACACCTTACTTAATGGTGAAAGACTGAAAGCTTTCCCCTGAGATGAGGAGCAAGGCAAAGATATCTCTTTTCACAACTTCTATTCAAAATAGTACTGGAGGTTCTTGTCAATGCGATAAGGCAAGAGAAAGAAATTAAAAGCACATATATTGGAAAAGAAGGATCAACTGCCTTTATTTACAGACAATATGACTATGTAGATATACAAAGGAATCTAAAAAACAAAAGAAGAAAAAAGCTACTGGAGCTATTAATAAGATTGAAGGATATAAGATCAGTATACAAAAATTATTTATATTTCTCTATACCAGAAATGAGCATTTGGAACTTGAAATCAAAAAACAATACCATTTACAATAGCATCAAAAAATATGAAAAAATGGGGAAAAATGTGAAATACTTTGCGATAAATTTAACAAAGATGTGTAAAAATAAGACCTCTACACTGAAACCTAGAAAATGTTGCTGAGAAAAATTCATTAAGGTTTAAAGAAATGGGTAGATATACCATGCTCATGGATTGGAAGACTCAATATTATTTTGTCAGTTCTCCCCAAATTGATCTATTTATTCAATATTATCCCAATTGAAATTCCGGCAGGCTTTTTATTTTGTAGAATTCGACTTGCTGATTTAAGAACATAATTTTGAAAAAGAAGAACTAAATTGGAACATATAACTACCTGATTTCAAGGCTTATTATAAAGCTACAGTAGTCAAGACAGTGTGGTAATAGCATAAAGGTAGGAGATATGTAGAGCAGTGGAGAGCAATGATTTTCCATAAAGACAGCAAGTTAATTCAATTGGGTAAGGAAAATTCTTACAACAAATGGTGCTGGAACAATTGTTATAGCCATATACATAAAAAAAAAAAAAGGACTATAACCCTTATCTTACACCACATACAAAAATTAACTGGAAGTGGACCTCAACCCTTACCTCACACCACATACAAAAATTAACTTGCGGTGGATCATAAGCTTAAATGTAAGAGTTAAGACAATTAAATTTCTAGAAGAAAATGTAGAAAAAAATTTTAGTGATCATGAATTAGGCAAATATTTAAAAAATATGACACCCAAAGCACAAACTATAGAAGAAAAAAATAGATAATTTGTACTTCATGAAAATTAAAACTTTTTTTCTCCAGAAGATACTAAATAAGAAAATGAAACAGGAAGATAGAGACTGGGAGAAAATATTTGCAAAGTATGTATCACACAAGGGACTTGTATCCACAATATGTAAAGAACTCTTAGAATTTAACAGAAAGAAGACAAAAACCTAAATTAAACATGGATGGAAGAGTTGGAGAAGTATCTTTTTTCAATATGATTAGTCATTAGGTAGATATAAAATAAAACCACAATGAGATACCACTGCACTCCTGTTGGAATGGCTTACATTAAAAAGATTGACCATATCAAGAGTTAAAAAGGATGTGGAGAAACTGGAACTTTCAAATGTTGCTGGTAGGTATATATTATAAAATGGTGAAGTATTTTATAAAACAATTTGGTAGTTTCCTAAAAAGTTGGATACCATACCCCAAAGCCATTCTACTCTAAGATAGTTATCCAAGAGAAGTAAAACATATGTGTACAACATATGCGTATAAAGACTTGTACACAAATGTTCATAACCTATATCTTTATTTGTAATAGCCCCAAACTGGAAGCAACCCAAATGTCCATCAGCAGGTGAATGGATAAATTTTGGTGTATTCCTACAATTTGATACCATTTAGCTATTAAAAGGAACAAAATATGAATGTACTCAACAACATGGGTGAATCTCAAAATAATTATACTGAATGAAAGGAATCAGGCAGTAACATGAACATACTGTATGATTCATTTAAAATAAAATTTTAGAAAATGAAAACTGATCTATAGCAACAGAAAGCATATTGATGGTTCCCTGAGTGTGGGTTAGTGGGAAGCAAGAGGAGGTGGATTACAATTGGATATGAGGAAATGGTTATGATGGACATGTTCATTATCTTGATTGTGGTGGTTTCGGGGCATATAAAACCCATTACATTGTACATTTTAAATATGTGCATTGCATTGTGCACCAATTATACCTCATTAAAGCCATAAAAAGAATCCTAACTTACACCACTGGTGAGATGCTGAGGTAGCATGTTAACAGTTGTGGTAGAAGCCTAGACATTTACAGCAGATGAGACCTTAGAGGTGATCTTTATCATCACTGAGAAGTAAATGATTTGTCCAGGATAGTCACACATCATTCATTTAAGCCTTATTTAAATGCTACATCTCATGACACTCCCCCAAGGATGTTAGTTCCAGGAAGACTGGCATGTCCTGTCCATCTTTGTGGCTTTTATCTATTTTAGACAGTATTTTGTACACAGTGGTGCTTAGTAAATATATGCTGGTTAGTTGAAAGCATGATGTTTCCTAAGCTGAATTATAGATGAGAACTGCTTCACTTTCTTGGTATAGTGGAAAGATGCACTCAGTAAGTGGTATATCTTATTACAATTTCCACTTATTTAACTTTTGGGAGTTTCCTTTGGGCACAAAGTTGTTTTATTGGCAAGCTTGGCACTGCTTGGGTCTAGGAAAGCCTCTGAGTTGGAACAGATCCAACATGTTACATAGGATCTGCAGGTGACAGAGCAACCAGATAACAGCAGCTTAAACAAGATGAAAGTGTATTTCTCCATCACCTAAGTCTGTGAAGCCATCAGAGACCCAGGCTTATTCTTGTTTTTCCACTCTCCCTTCATCTTGCCCTTGTCCGGATGTTTCACGATGACTCTCACCATGTCCACTTTCCCTCCAACAAGAAGCTGTGGGGGCCATGGAAAATGGAAGCTACGACCAGAAAGTTTCACCCAGCACCTCTGTGCAGATTGTTTTGGCCAGAGCTGCTACTAGGCCACACCTAGCTGCAAGTGAGCTGGGCATGAAGTCTGATCTTGGAAGAACAGAGAACAGATACTGTGGGGCTGACTAGCAGTCTGAGCCACAGGGAGGGATTTCAGTATCACAGGAGTTTTAGACTGACAGATAACTGGAGTTCAAGACGGTCATGATATTGTAACGTCACCCACTTCTTTCCTTTTTGCTTCAGTTCAGAAGTGACAAAGAGGGAGGAGCCTGAGGGATGTGCTCAGTCTTTACCCCATCGCTGACACATCCATTTCTGTTTCAGGCTGTGAATGATTGAGATGACGCTCCCTTCTCTAAAGTTACATTCTGTTGGTTAATATTTCTGCTAAAAAGCCACAAAATGTTCTCACGGAAGGTCAATAGGTGGGAATGGAATCTCTGATAAGAAAAACTGCTACAAGGGACATCTGAGGAAGACTGGCAGGAAATGTGTTATTACCATTTAATAGCAGATGGTAGTTTAGTCATTGCTGAGGACTTTGTAATACTGTTTAAAAAAATCAGTTGCCTACAATTTTGTGAAGCAGCTGATTTTAATTTTCACTTTTTCAAGGGGGAAGAAACCGAGTCATGGAAGGGTGTATAATGAAGCAGCTCTGTTCAACGAGTGAATCTGTGGCACAGATCAATCCTGGAAACTCAAATTATGGGTTTGCCATCCATTTCTTTGCTCATTAGGTCATCTTTCTTTTGGAGAAAATGAGAAATGATCTAAAGAAAAAAAGAAAATTTAAGAACTTTCCTCCCCAAGCCCTGTATTAATAGAGTCGACATTTCTCTGTTGATTGTCCGAGGTCGGCCCCCTAGAGTTCATGGGGAACTGGACTGCCTGGCCCTCAGAGCCACGCATGGTGCTCTTTATCTTTTACACAGGGTGCAAAAGTGTTGCTTAGCAACAGTGATTCTTCCAGCTCTCACAACTGCTGCAGCCCGAGGAACTGACAATAGAGTGGAGTTTGAGAGCGAGATTCTCATTTTTCAGCTTCTTCATTGTGGTGAGGGGGAATAAAGAAAGAAAAGGCAAATAAGATGAAAGAATCACAATCAACAGCACGGTGCAGAAAGCCTTTGGCTGATGGTGGAGAATGGTTGAGCGCCATGCGTCCTACACATGATTAATAAATGCTGGCCGGGAGAATTAAAAGGGAATAATCACAGCGGCAGAGGTTAATTAGAGAAAATAAAGAGGCAGTAGAATGAGGTGGCCGGGCAGTCTGGAAGTTTCTGACCAACTGGGTGTCTAGAGCACTTTCATCCCCTGTTTTGGGGGTTTTTGTTCCTTTTTTTTTTTTCTTTTGGTCCAGGTTATTGGGAAGTTTGAAGGGATATAGAAAGGATGGAGGGAAGCTTTTTAAGTTTTTCTCCAGTTCACTTATTGGCAGCCCTAAAAGTGGGTTAAGCAGCTTCTTCTTCAGTTCTAAGTGTTTAAAAAATGTTCAGGACAGCGACTTTCAGTGGTGATCTCGGGTTGGCCTCTTTGTGGCTCGCGCACTAGAAGCCGAGCAGCACTGGACACTTGGAAATGCTCCACAGCCTTCAAGGTAATTTTAATGTTAGAAATGCCCTCATTTCCTGGTTCATCGTCTTTCTCACTCTTTCCATCATTTCATGGAGATAAAATGGAAGAGCATGTGCTGACCACTCGCATGAGATATTTCAGACCTGAGAGATTACAGTCTTTCATATCAAATGCAGTTACAGCCCTTTGTAGAGCAGTTTTCTGAAGGGAATCAGATGGGTTTTTCAGAGCTGAAGGAAGTCAGAGGATGAAATAAATAAAAGCAGAGAGGAAATTGAAAGGGGTGTGTGTGTGGGAAACATATGTTTTCAGATGGTATTTTAAAATAGATGGAGAGTTGATGAGACAGAGATACTGAAGACTGACTCCAGATGGTGGGAATAGCAATGGCAAGCTGGTGTGAAGGGACAGAACGCAGGCTGGCACCAGACGGGGGAGGAAGCGAGGGGAGAGGGAGAGAAAGGTTGCCGGGGAGGCTGAGGGAGGCTGCCGTGCTGGTGGGCAGGGCACTGTGAGCTTTTGAGGTTATGTAGAAAGAAATTAGAATTATTGAATCTCCATACCCAACACTTTCAGTGTAATCATTTACTCAGTAAGTTCACATCTTGTAATAGACCTTTATTATGTTTATGAAAAAGGCAGACTTCACCTTGACTCCTTTGCTAAGTCTGTGGTTATAGGCAAAACAATATTTAAATCAACACCAATGAGAGGCCATGGAGGAAGTGGGCCAGAGGAAGATGCTATCAAATTTGTTTTTCTGTATACATTCAGATTATAGTGATACATATTGAAGACTATTTATGCTTTCTTGTAACCGTCTTGTAGAGTCCTAAATGACCTGATCTTTATGGGTTGATCGGAGTGGGGGAAGAATTATTGGGAGAGAGGAACTCGAGAAACAAGAAATTATTCCAATTCTAGCATAAGATATTCAGACTGGCTTCTCATTACTAAGAGAGACAGAGAAATCCATCCACGTTCTCTTCATGGGAAATGATGTGGTTTTATTTGCGTAATAATTTTTTTTTAACATCACTGGGTTTCCTGACTCTGCGTTTGGCATTATGATTTCATTCAGTGAGCATCGACTGCCTACTGTGTGTGAGAAAGAGTTCTAGGGCTACAAAGAGGAAAACGTCGTAGTTCTGCCTTTGTCTTTTGTGTGAATGAATGAAAATGTCTCCTTTCAATATCTGTACTCTGTGTGTGCTGCTATATTATCACCTGAGAGGGGCCTACAGCTTGAGTCCTAACACTGTCATAAATCCACACCCACTCCACTCTTTATCCTCTTTTCAGCTGACCCATCGTTACTGATTCTGCCTTTTCTAACAACTGTTAACGCTTAGATAATTGTTGGTAGCAGCACTTTGCTATCAGGGTTACAGAAAACATAAAGATTCAAAAGGAGATTATTTTAAGTGTTCATTTTATGGAGGGCCTTGAATTAAAATGGCAACCCTTGTCTAGTCCATTAAACAAGGAAAAGAATTTGTCTGCAGAAGGTGACTGCCCTGTGTCATTAGAGTCTTTTGCATGGAGCTGTGACTCTTATAGCAATAAAAAAGTCTAATGTCTTCATTTATTGCATGGTTCCTGTCATGTTTCAGGGAAATGCCAATAATTTCAGTTGTCTTGATGAAAGTGGTTGCTTTTGGGAGGGTTGCATTCCAGTGTCGTCAGAAATGGATTCAGCCTTATCTTTTCAGTTTACATTTCTCTTGGACTTTTTCATTTGTTCTTGTTGCCTGCCATGGAAACCTGTTTGTAAATCTTTTGTTGGTAATGCTGTAACCAGAATAGTACAGGCAGAGACCCCAGCGCCTGACAATACAAAAAATGACTAGTTTAGCGGAAATGGAGGCAAGCCTATTGCTATAGGGAACAGAAAAGATGCACTCTATTATTGAGTTCATTTTATTTGCTAAGAGTAAACAAATAGTTATGGTGAATTTTATTTGGAAACAGAAAAGAATTGACAGTGTGTGGGCAAAAATTCCCGAAGTAGTGGTAGCTGAGAAGTGAAAACTCCTACAAGTGTAGTTAAATGAAATATAAGCTGAGAGGTATAACAGTTTGCTGGTTATTGATACTGTGATTAAGAAGGGCAGAGGAAACGATGCGGGTGCTAGGATGAAAGAGATGGGCCCAGAGTGAGGTGAAGAGGAGAGACAAATTAAGGAAAGGTAGATTGATGTGATGAATCCAGTTTAAAGCTCTGTTAAAAATATACAGTCAAAACCGAGTAGCTCTAAAAAATTGTGTAAATATTCTGTCCTTTACAGACCCTTTAGGAATGTCTAAACGACTTCTTGAAGCTAATCTAAGATACTACCCTCAGCAAAACTTTTTGAGGGCTAAGTGTTCTATGCAAATCATGTTATGCAACTAAAGCAATTAGCTGATTGAGGGTGAGGACAGAGAGGAGAGAGAGCTAAAGCAAGGAAGGTGGCAGGAAGATAAGGAAGAGGGGCTTAGAATTTCACTAGTATCCGAAGCCCAAATAGATTTTATTTTTCTTTTAGTCAGAATCTGTTTTGTTTTCCCAAAGTCACAATACAACAGGATCATTTTGACATATTACATTTTTCAATGGGGGAAAATAAATTGAGATGTCTATGAGTTCTATCCTCTTTAAAGCAAAAAGCACTGCATCAGTGTTGTGGATAATGTTACATTTAGAGGTTTAGAGCTGGAAGGTAATCTAGTCTGACCTCTTCATTGCACTGATGAGGAAGCTGCAACCTACAAGGTTCAATGACTTTTTCAGTCTAGGTAGCGGATTAGTAGAGATCAGAACCCAGGTACCCAGGTTTTCTTACATTCCAGTTCTGGCCTCTTTTGCATAGTACTCTGAGGACTGGCGGGAAGGAGGCATGAGAAAGCCAAACCCAAGTCTTCTGGTCACTTTCTCCAAAAGCTGATGTCCATAGACTACTCCTGACTGACACTGAGCAAAGCTAACCAGTGGCCAGGAGATGAACACCACTGGGCTATCCTTCTGTCTTTGAGCATAGGGTGCTCTAAATTCAATTCAAGGTAAATTAATATAGAAAATGTGCGAGATCCCAGCATGACTTGGGCCATACTTCCCTTACTTTATCATACTTACGTTACATTCTCGAGTTATGCTCTAAATCTGATTTGCTTCCAATTCCTTAAGCTCAACAATTGGCCTAGCAGTTTAGTGGTTGATTTTAAGAGGTAGAATTGTGAATATCCTAGTTTATCATCCTTAACTCAGTGTTTTCCGAAAGTTTATTTATTTAGAATTTAAAGGAAATTCTCCATCTGCGGGAACGTGTACTTGGTTTTGGCCATCTTTCCTCATCGGTTTACTTCACTCTGACCTTGATCCCCCCTTATCACTCCCTCCACCTGCTTTTCTTAGGCTAGATTTTCCCCAACTCAGTCCATACCTTGGCCAGATGTCTTCACATTTTACCAACCACTGGATAACTCTCTACTGCTTAGGACATTTGCGAGACTTGTCTTTCAGGGCAAGAGTTCTGAAACGTTAGCGGACCTAAGAAGAGTCCCGGGAGCTGAGTCTTGGACCCCCACCTCTTAGATCCCGATACAGTTGGTCTGAGATGAGGCCTTGGAACCTGTATTTTAAACAAACACTAGCATTGACTGATGCAGGTGGTCCATGAACCACAGTGCTTAACGATGTCAAATTTTGGAAGCACTAATATAAATCACAGGGACAGTTACACTTTGGATCCCTTTTCCTAATTATAAGGAGCTTTTTCTGTGCTATTCCAGCCACTGGTTCTGTCTGTTGGCCCTAGTCTTTTCCTCACTAACACTTCAGAATAGTTGATGGGGAAGAATTCTAGTCTCTCATACAGTATTGTCATTCTTCCAGTTGATGAATCTGGTTCAGTGAATTTCACTTTCAATACTGTGAGGCTTGGAAGCCAAGAGGTGACCATACTGTGTTATCTGATGTTAAAAGGGACTTGAAAACACATGCTACCACCAAGGAATGACATTTTAGAAGAAACAGGTTTTAAGCAATAGCTGACTCCTGACCTTCTTTAGACTCTTAAGAACTCATAAGAGCAAATTAAGTTGAGTAATGATTCTTAAGGTGTCAAACCACAGATAAATATAATTTTCTGTGGAAAGCTTGGAATGGAAAATAGTCTTTCATAAAAATGACACAATGTTTCCTGATTTTGAGGAAAAAAATTTATCTCTGTACAAAAGAAGGTCAGCGAGAACTTCGGTGTGATTCACGGAGTATGAAAAACACCTGCAGGTAGAGGCTTAGTAAACTGGTCTAGGACATTTTAAAAAAAGATTTTCACAAGACGTGTATTGATTTGTGTATGAAGCGGTAGATTTTTCAGGAAAAAAATACTTTTTTCCTCTTCTAGTGGGTGAACTTACATGTATTTGATCAAGATAGAGATTTGTGCATACAGGAGCCAAAGAGGGCCTACGTATCTTTTTCCTTTTCTTGATTCTATCAGCTCTTTAATCTTGAAGAAAGCACTTAAAACGTTTTGACCACATAGAGTTGCACATTCTTTCTCCTATTTCAGCTTGTTGGCAGGAGTGACATTTTGGAAATGTTATTCAGTTTTCACGGGCTTAGCAGACTGAATAAACACTGATGGAGTTTTTTCACTGCTGGTGGAGGGCTGATGAGCTTGGCTCTGGGTACCTAGTTCTTTCAAAGTGCTGTGTGATGGGAGGAGGAGACCGAAGCAAACTAAGGGAGACCAGAAACCGCCTTCTCCTGCTGACTTCTCTCCTTTCTGCCCTTAAAACTCATGGTCCTCTAATAAAATGCCTCAAACGCTCTGGGCCAGTAGAGTCTGGAACCACCATGCATTTCTTTGCCGAATGCTTCTCCTGAGTCACCAAGATAGACACAGCCAGGTGAAAGGAGACCAAATCTTGAAGAATCTTCATTTGTTTGTGTTAAAATGAAGGGAAAAAAAAAAAAAAAAAAAAAGGACTGACCTGATTTTAAATTACTAGAGATGGGCTTAAAATTTGTTCCCTCCTTTTTCTTCCTCTTGGAAGGTGCACAAGAAGCCAAGAAAAAATAAAATACAATGAATTGAAAAAAAGCAATCTATATTCCCTCCTATTCTCCTGTTATAAACTTTTCCCAGCTCAGAGAGAATCTCCTGTGAGTCCACTTTGGACCCTGTCCATATGGGCTAGTTACTGCAAGTTTCAGAAAGACTTTGTTGTAATATAATTTCACCAGTTGCTTGGCATGGGTCCCTGATGGACAGGACGAGAAAACTGATAACAGAAGCTGGTGAAAAGGCAGAGGCTTTTAATGTCTTATTCAATTCACTCTTCATAAGAGATATCAGATGTGAAGGGGCCTGGAGCAGTTCCCAGTTTTGATGAAAGCAAAGAGAGTCAAAATAGAAAAAGAGTTAAAAAGTGCTTTGAAGAACTGGAACTATTTGTATTAGTCAGGCACGCTGGGTACTGAAGGAACTGGCAGGTGCCATTATTATTTTTTAAATTGTGTAGATAAAGAAAAGTCCGTGAGAATTAAAATATGTTAAGTGTTGTGACTAGCTTAAAAAGACACAGCCAAAATAGATTGACCATGGAAATTATAGATAACTCAGACTAACATTGAATATATAGATGATAAATAAAAGATATATCAGATCAAATTGTCAAATAATTTTACTGTCATTTCTGGAGGAACCTAGTTACCAACTGAGTTTTGTATAAACTAAATAGCAGTAGACTAATCTAACCGCCTTCTGTGTATAGGACAGATAAACCATGGGACAATAATAGCTGTGTTCATCTTAACTTTAGTAAGCTGATACTTTCTCTTGACTCTAGTAATGGTTTATAAATGAATGAATGAATGAATGTCACATCCATAGAACATTTATATTTGTTCGCACAACCAATGAAATGATATGAGGAGTGATAGAACATAGGGCCCAGTTCTGCTTAATATTTCTGTGGGTAATTTGATTAAGAATTAGAGAATATGACGCCAAATTCGCAGATTTCATGGAGTTGCTGATACTTTGTAAAATATGAAAAAATTCAAGTCGACCTTAACAAATTAAAAAATTATATGCTGTAAGATTATATTAATTATGGGTAACATATCAGTAGCAAATACAAGATGAAGAAAAACTAACTCTCCTGTAGTAGCAACCCAAGCATAAGATACGAAGAATCTCAGTTGGAGAGATGGAGACTAAATGGTTGAATTTGGGGAAAATTTTAGAAGAAACTTGAAGGTACCCGAAAGCTGATTGGATAAAGATGTGCTTTTGTTTTGTATTGACACTGTATTTTGTAGGCTACTTATTAGTCTCATACTCCATTTCTGTGTAGTAGAAAAAACAGAATCTAGCTATGATTCTTTTTTAAAATTAATTAATTAATTTTTTATTTTTGGCTGTGTTGGGTCTTCGTTTCTGTGCGAGGGCTTTCTCTAGTTGCGGCAAGCAGGGGCCGCTCTTCATCGTGGTGCGCGGACCTCTCACTATCACGGCCTCTCTTGTTGCGGAGCACAGGCTCCAGACGTGCAGGCTCAGCAGTTGTGGCTCACGGGCCTAGTTGCTCCGCGGCAGGTGGGATCTTCCCAGACCAGGGCTCGAACCCGTGTCCCCTGAATTGGCAGGCGGACTCTCAACCACTGTGCCACCAGGGAAACCCCTAGCTATGATTCTTGATCCTTTATTTGTTCTTCCATTTATTGAAATGTCACAGCTACATTAAACACTCTCAAGATTTTTTTCTTTTTTTGAGGAAAATAAGGATCTAAGTGCAAATGTTCCAACAGGATAAATGTTATGACTGAGACACTACAAGGGGCAACCTCCCCCCTGTCACCCAGGCCCACAACACTAGAATTCCGCTTGTAGACTCATAAAGTCTTCTTAGCTCGTTGTGAAGTACTGCCTTGTTTCCTTGCTTCCGTGTGGTCAGGGGCTATTTCAGTAAGCCGGGACAGAGAGGATGGAGGCTTGGACCCAGACAGCGGTGGTAGGAAGGGAAATATACAGACAGATCTGAGCGATTCAGGGGGTGGAATTGACCTTGGGTTGTAGAGGAGAGGGAGGAGTCAAAGCTATGCTGAGGTTCTGGTTGGGATGATTGATTAGATGGCGGTGGGGCACTGCGTGTGTGTGAGATGAACTTGACTTCGGTCATGTTGAGTCTGAAGTGTCTGCTAGCCAGTTGGATGTGTATATCTAAAGTTCAGTAGAGATATGTATTTAGGCTGAAGAGCAGGCCGTGAACAGCAGGGACCAGCAAGCATGAAAGGTGAGTTCTGAGCCAAGTGGGAAATGGCTAATAACAAAACTGGATGGGGGCAGCGAGGCTGCTCAGCTTTCTGATTCCTAACGGCTGGCCCTTGGCCTCAGGTGTCTTGGTGTAACACAGGTCAGTGAGGTGGATAAGGACTAAAATAAAAATGTTAAGTGTGACTAATTTGTTCATTCTAAAAATATATTCTTATAACTAAGGGGAAAAAAACAGAGGAGGGAATGCCCAAGTACTTGTGCTTGAGAAGATCGACATTATCTTTGTTTATAGCAAGAATCTATGTTTGCAGTTTTACCAGGCAGAGATTCTTGGGGCAATACTGTTTTCTAAGCAGTTCACTGCGGAGATAGAGGCTCTTGAACAACCTAAACTTATTTTATTGAAGTATAGTTGATTAAAAACGTTGTTTGAACAGCTTAAGTGCCATATTTGTCTGACTGGGCAGGAATTCCATTTTCCCGGGGCTCACAGTGCCCCTGGGGGAGATGCCGCGGTCAGCCTTGGCCAGGTTAGGTTTGAGTGGCGAGCGGGACACCCAGGGACAGCCAGAGCGTGTGGGGGGGGCAGAGATCCGGGCCGGGAGTATGAGCTTGGGAGTCATCGATCTAGAGGCAGGGTGTGTGCTTTGTATCTTCACCACGCAGTAAAACATGATGTGCAATCATTTTTAAGTTTAAAAGAAGGCACAGCGCTACAAAATGTGAACTTAAATATTAGAACCATGAAATTATTTTTCTTAGAAAGACACATCTGTTTTCATTTTCTTCTTTTAACTCTCACGGGGACTTTCATTCAGAGGAGCGATTGATTGTGTCTGGGAGGAGGCGGGGTACGGGAGGAAGGCGGGGCTGTGCTTGGGGCGTGGTGGTGAGTGAAGGGCGGTCCCTGCCCTCCCACCTCGCGTTCGCTCTGCTAGCCACTTCTGCAGCCCCACGCCTGTCCTTACCCTCCCACTCTCCCCTGCTCTTCACAGGTCGCTGGTACCCCACTTTTGGGGTAAACTCGGAGGCTCCTCTTCAGTCCATCTTTCTGGGTCTCTCTGCCTCCGGCTTCCTCTCCCGCGCTCATCTCTCTCCTTTCTCCAGTGCTGTTTCCCCTGAGCTCTGACCTGGCTTCTGTGCTTCCCACTCTCATTGCTCCCTGAACAGGCTCATTGGATCCCGGGCTTCAGTTACCGTCTCTAAGCCGATGGTCCGTTTTTGGCGTTCAGCTGTCACCTTGAGTTCTCCAGCTGTGCCCTGGACACGCCCCACTTACATGTGTAAATGCGGGACCCTTGAGCAACTCAGACTTCTTGTGCCTAGGAATGGCCTCGTATTTCCCCCACAGGCCTGTTCCTCCTTCCTTGTGCCTCGTTCCTGAATGTTAGTGTCTCCAGACTCTGCTCGGGACAGAAAAACGAATGTCAGCTTTGACTTCTTCTCCTTCAACCCCTATAAGATCCTGTCGGATCAACCAGATCTCCTTGCTGTGTCTCACTTTTTCACTCTTCTCTGTCACCATGTGAGCTCCGGCTCTGCCCTTCTTCATGGGGAGCGCTGTGTAGCCCTCATTTTGAACCACACCTTCCCCCCCACGCAGAGCTTTGCCTGTGCTGCTGCGTCTGCCTCAAACAGCCTTTCCGTCTTCGTTACCCGCTTAGGACGTCGCCTGTGCTCATTTCAGATGTTACTTCTGGGAAGCCTTCCTTTAACCCCGGACATTGGATTATTCGACTCTGGAGAAGGGTTGGCAAATACTTTTTATTTCCCTTGCCAGCCTCAGTCAGTTTCCTGGAATGTTGGGGTCAGCGAGATTCTGAGGTCAAGTCCATCCTCTGTGGGCAGGGGTGCTGTCATTATTCTCTGCTGGCAGCACCTGTGACTGATATCGACCTCCCTTCTTTTATAGTCACCGTAGTCAGCTGTGTTTCTGTTGACCGAATATTCCGGTTTCCTTTCCCATGCTTCCGTTCCCTGCAGGAGGATTGTTCCTTCTGGCTTGGCTGGACTCAGGAATGGCCACTGACTTACCTTGGCCAATGAAATGAAGGCAGAGGTGATGGTGTCACTTCTGGGCAGAAGTTTTATGAACCAGTAGGTGGTGCTCTGCATCTCTTCCTGTACACTAGGAGTGACAACGTGGAGATAGATACTTGGGTCCCAGGGTGAGAATGTGGACCCTTAGGTGATTCATGGTAGACATGTAGCATGAGTGAGAAAAAAAACTTCTGTCAGTGGGAGACACTGATAATTTTGGGTTTTTTGTTCCCACAGCATAATCAGGCCTATCCTGATTGACAGACAGTATCTACTGTGGTGGTTTCTGTTTTACAAATGGTCAGATTCAGAACAGAAATTGATTAGCTTACTTCAGAATGTATCAAGAGCCATTTAATTCATTTTAAACTTTCAGTTTTGGAGTGATTTCCATGTGAATTTTTTTCTTCTAATGATGGATTATGGAAAATAGTATCTCAGGTGCTTAATTGTTATAAAATCTCAATTATGTGGAGGTCAGGACTGCAAACCAGGGTGGAGAAAATGTCATGTAATTTTCAAGATCTCGAACATCTGAAGTAGCTGTCACACATTCCAAATACCGGAGCCCCAAGACATTATTGCTTTATAGGCACCAATTCAAAGGCTTTAGTTTTAGTTGCACAGGCTTAGCGAGCTTAGTTATCGAATTCCTCTGCTTTAGCAGATTGCAGGCTACTAATTAAGAGAGGTGAATTGTGAGCACTACTAGAGGCGGTTTTACTGAAAACAGGGTGAAGAGAAAGTCTGAAAAAAAGGAGACAGAGAAAACTTAAGAAGTGACCCAAGAGTTCATAAATCCCTGCCATAGGGAGGCTTTTAGGATTGCAGCACACAGTCCTGTATGAATCAGTAGCCAGAGGGCCTCAGTGATAATTTATAAAATGAGGATGGGGGCTTCCCTGGTGGCGCAGCGGTTGGGGGTCCGCCTGCCGATGCAGGGGACACGGGTTCGTGCCCCGGTCCGGGAGGATCCCACATGCGGCGGAGCGGCTGGGCCCGTGAGCCATGGCCGCTGAGCCTGCGCGTCCGGAGCCTGTGCTCCGCAACAGGAGAGGCCACAGCAGTGAGAGGCCCGCGTACCGCAAAAAAAAAAAAAAAAAAAAAATGAGGCTGAACTTGAGTCATCAAGAAAAAAAGTTTAATTATGTATTATACCCTAACAGGGCAGGGTTGTCTTATGAAACTTAACCATAAAAAGTAAAAGTGAGGGACTTCCCTGTTGGCGCAGTACTTAAGAACCCACCTGCCAATGCAGGGGACACGGCTTCGAGCCCTGGTCTGGGAAGATCCCACATGCCGTGGAGCAACTAAGCCCGTGCGCCACAACTACTGAGCCCACGTGCCTAGAGCCCATGCTCCACAACAAGAGAAGCCACTGCAATGAGAAGCCCGTGCACGGCAAGGAAGAGGAGCCCCTGCTTGCCGCAACCAGGGAAAGCCCATGCACGGCAACGAAGACCCAACGCAGCCAAAACTCAATATATATATAAAAAAAAAGTAAAAGTGAGGTAAAAAACAGTGTTAGTTTTCAGAAACCCCAGTCATTCAGTCATTCAACAAACTTATTGTTGACAACATTAGACATTGCTAGTCATTGGGGGCACAGGGAGATGTTAATTGTCTCTGTCCTCCAGGAGTACACAGAGGTAGAAAAATAAATGAATGCGAACACTGTGTCTTGTGTTTTCCGTAGGTGTACCCAGATGTGATAGAAGCTCAGAGGAGAGAGGCAGGCAGATTCTTGGTGAGGGAGAATAGATGGTGGATTAAGAAAGATCCCTTGCAAAAGAAATAGTTGGGAGTCTAGATGGATAGTTTAGCAGACAAACAAGTTGGTTAGGATTGACCCTGGGGGTGGGGGAACAGATAGTGAGCACCAAGTTGCCCAGGCATGAAAGTGTGTGGTGTATTTGTGGTGAGGGCAGGGCATGTGGTTCTAGAGGGAGATGAGGTTGGCTTTCCATTTTCCCTAGGTTTGGCAGTTATACGAGCTGTGACGAGATTCCTTATTACTGGTAACTATTCTTGATTTTTAGTTTCACCAGAAGTCTGATTTCTAATTTGCACCTTCAGAAACACAATCTCCAGGCCATTCTTTGGTTTCAGTGTTTTAAAGAAAAATTTTTTCAGGGAAACAGATAAAGAGCATTGATAACCTTGTAGAAATAGCATCATGCTGTTTGAGTTATGGGGTCTTAATGCAATTGCTACAGAATTAGAAATCTACCAGTCATTGATTTCTCCTTACACAAATTGTGCAGCTTTGCATAATATTGACTGTGGGGCCTTTCTAAACACAAAACACTAAATACAAACGAGCTCTATTTTATATTGGCCCTAATAATAAACAGCATAGAACTGAACCTTAAAATTCCTGTGAAAATTATGGTGAAGCACAATCAACGGTACTGCTCCGTCTCTTTTCGTTTCTTTTCTGTATCACTGCACCAGTAGAATACTAAATCCTGACCAGTGGAAACACATCTATGGATTTTTTTTTTCAAAATACATTTTATCAAAGTAGTATTTTGAAGATAAGGCAAAGTACAGATGTAGCCTATTTTAAGAAAATCCTAAATGAAAAAGTGCATATTTCCATTTCCACCTCTCCCCAATGTATCTAAAATATTTTAATGTTTATTCATGATGTCTGAGTGACTTGTCTACCCTGCAGAGTATGATGCCAGTGAGGAAGAAATATCCTGTTGTCTGGCTGTCATGGGGTTCGTTTGTATATATATTTTCATATTTGTGTATTTATATTAGAATAAAATTTTACTTTGACAAAAGTAAACTTTTTAATCTTTATGGAGAAAAAATGGTTTTAATGTCTTAATTAAATGAGCATTTGGTGTTTTAAAAACGCTATTTAAAATACTCTGTTGTAAAAAATTCAGTGTTCTCAAAACAATGAGAAGAAAGCTGATGTAACTTAATAAAGTCTCTGAAGTATATTATACTTTTGGAAAAAAATACAGAGATTTCAAGAATAGAATGTGAAGGAGCGTAAGAACGAAAAGAGGTCCTCACGTGGCAGTTGAGCGGCTTTAGAGGGTGATTCCGAATCTGCGGTCGTTTGTCTTCTAAGAGTTCACCGTATCGGTTCACAGCTGGGAGGGAGCTGTTTAGGCGCAGCGAGGGGTGACAAGCACGGTGACGCTGCGGAAGCAGAGAGGAGATCCGATGGGCGTAACCCTTTCACATTTTTCTGCACTAACCCACTGGTTTCTTCTCTCAAAAGCATTCATGTGCGACAGGGCTAGCCATGCATAAACTCCCCGCCAGGCTTCCTAATGAGTTGACCGAGAACCATGACCAGACCAGGTGGTTAAATTCACGTCAAGGTTTGGCAGCAAGCTGGCGCCCCCGGGCAGGAGTGTGTGACCCCGGTGCTTTGGCGAATGTTGCTGAGAGGCTTTAACAGGAGGAAGACGGCAAGGTGACTTCACTCATTCAGCGTTTCTTGGAAGTCTATCCCGAATAAGGCACCGTGAGTTTGTAGCGAGACTCTTCAGCTATTGTTAGTCTCATTTTTTCACTCAGAGCCTTGAGCTTTAATCTGATCTTTTTATACTTGGGCAACCATTCAGTTATGTTTATTGAGTGTCCATTCAGCAGGCAGAGAGAAAGGGAGTCTAGGTTCTTGCCCATAAAGCAGTTAAAGTGCAACGGAGGAGAGGAACAGTATATATAAGGCAGTTGGGGAACAAGGCAACAATGTATACAACTGCATCCAACACCCAGACCATACACAGATGTGCTGAGCAGAACCGGACGTTTGTGGTTGAATTCAAGGGGCAGAGAAATTTGAGGACGACTCGAGGCCACTCCCATTCTCTGGACTCTAGGATTTAATCTCAGTTCCATCAGTCTGAGACCTCAGTGGCTGGTTTATGCATCCAGTAGTTGGTTAGGGCCCAGAAACCAGCCTGTGGTACCCAGGTATGGTGGGACCTGGTGCTGGAAATTCAGGTTACAACTTTACACCAGAGACTGTCTTTTTCTGAGATGGCAGCTGTATTAGTCATGACTCTGTGGGGACAAGTGAGAGAAACCCAGTCTACAGTGGCTTCAGTAAGAAAGGGAACACTGGCTCTGGAAGGGTACCAGATCTGTTAGAGTTGTAGGGAGAGCTGAGTGACCACAGCGCCAAGAGAGAGCGTCATTCTTCTAGCATTGTATACATACTTCAGGAAGAGCTCGGGTTGTGGGTCACATGTACCCCTGAAACAGATGACTGTTGTGGTGGGGTGGGGTGGGCTCTGTCCCCAGAAGAGGGACAGGGAAGCTTCCTGGACAAATACAACAGCTACACAGTTCAACCAATTTAAATAGACTCTTGCTTGACCTGGGGTCACTCTATGCTGCCCCGGGTCTACCTGGATAGGCCCTCCTAACTTACTTCATATTCTTATACCCTAAAAATCTTTAAAGCTTTTATACCCAACGGGGCTCTGCTGGCCTCTGGTAAGTGTTAATGTTTCTACTCATCGCTGTGGTCCTTGGTCCATGAAGCAGTCAGCAGGAAAAGCGCACATCCCTCCTGCATTTCCTGTAATTTTCCCTTTTTAGATGAGCGTATTTTCAAGTCCTTAGGGCTGGGGCAGCATTCTTCCCTCCTGAGCTAGTTCGCTGGTATAGGACCAAGCTGGGCAATGGAGTAGGATGAGGGGATGGCCAGTTGCAGCATCAGACTATTTATTCTACTCTCTTTACACATTCTTTTTTTAAACTTTTTTTTGGGGGGAAAAATCTCAAACTTACAAGGGTTTTAAAGTACACTATAAAAAGCATTTCTTTTGCCCCTGAACCATTTGAGAGTAAGATGCCAGCACAATGCCGCATCACCACCGGGTATTTTAGTGTGGCTTTCTTATAAGCCAGGGCATCCTCCTACACAGTCACAGTACAACCATCAAAATCAGGAGACTACTGTAGGTTTGTTGCTGTCATCTAATCCTCAGACCCCATTCCCGTTTTGCCGGTTGTCCTAATAATACCCTTTAGAGCAGAAGCATCCTGTCTAGAGTCACGTGCTGCGTTTCCTTGTCCTGTTTCTTTAGCTTCCTTCAACCGGCAACGATTCCTTAGTCATTCAGTGACTTTCATGATGCTTTTGAAGGTCAGCTGGTGTTCCTCAACTTGAGTTTGGCTGATGTGTCTTCAGGACCGTATTGAGGTTAGGTGTCGCAGGCAGGGGTTCCGTGGACATGGTGCTGTGTTCTTTCCATTGCCTCCTACCAGGTGACACACACCTTTGATTTGTTCCATTACTGGTGACGTTCACTTAATCACTTGATTAAGGTCATGTCTGCCAGCCTTCTCCTCTGTAAAATTACTTTTTTTCCCTTTGTAATTAATACGAACTTGGTTGAGAGTCCTTTGAGACTAGATACGCGTCCTAGTCCTCATCAGACTTTTAATTTGTTCATTCATGTATTTTTATCAGTACAGACTTACGATCTCCTATTTCATTCAGTGGGTTATAATCCATCACTACCATTATTTATTTTGATCCTAAAATGGTCCCACACCTGGCTAGTGTGATCCCATATAAGCAAGTTTCGGTGTCTTTTTGACACAATTCTGTCATTCTTTAGGCACCTCCTTAGTTTCTGACACATTAATATATTCTAGGCTCATCTGATATTCTGCCTGTCCATCTTTGGAATCATCTATTTCTCCAAGGATCCCTGGTTTCTTTTAGTGAAGAATGGTTTTAGAAACCAAGCCTTTGGGCATTAGGTATGCTTATTCCTATTGGGGTGTTGCTTCCTCTGAGTCCTCTTAGTTGTCAGGACTGGGAAACATAGATTTATATTTATGTGTGTGTTAAATATCATTAATTTTGTATCTATGAGTTCATACCGATATCTTCATTTCCAGTTTTCTCCTTTTCCATATTTGTGACTCGCTTCTTTGACAGTGAGAAGCCTGGCTCCTGTCATCTTCTATATATTTACTTATTTGACCCCCCACCCCCATGTCACTGTGCTGGCTGTCTTTCCCACCCCACACCCGTGGGAGGCTCTGCCATCCTGTAAGGCACTATAGCTCTCCCCTATGTTTAATGGTGGCCACATTGATTTTTTAGGCCAGCTTAGGAAACAAATGGAAAGATTTCTTATCATTCAGTATCATAACCCATAACTGCAGTTTTGCTGGGCTTTAGTAGATGTGATGGTAAAGTAATACTGGATCAAACTGTAAAGTAACACACACCAGAATGTTACTCTCTGGGCGAGCATGCTTTGTTGGAATAGCCCTGTTGGGAGGTCACATTCTCATGCCATTGATGCCACTGAAGTTGCTGTTGCTCAGACAGGTTTGGAACCCCTCCTTCTGGGACTGCTTTTATAACTGCTTTACGAGCCAGTTCAGAAACCCAGCCTTGTTACTCTCCTGTCATAGTCCTACTTAAAAGCAACCAGAGCTACTTAAACATCTTTGGGAAATGGTATTATTTCCACTGTGAGCCCCTTAAGAGCTGAGGCTGTCTTCATGTGGCCTAGTGTCCAATGCAATAATTGTTGAATAATTCAATGAATGAATCTTATTTTTGGTTCAGTTTTCTCCAGCTTATGTGCCAGATTTAGTTCCAGATGACTCAGCTGTTTCCAAAAATGAAATCCACCCTCAAAGTATGAACATTTACCACAGTTGAGAAGAATCAAAAGTATATGTCTCAGGCGTTGAATACAATATCAAAAGAGGAATTTTCACAGAGTTTTGAGCAGCCTCAAGAATATGTATATAATGTTCCAAAGCACCCAGTTAGAAGGTGATGACATTCTTTTATTGTACATATAAGTTGTGGTGTTTGTTAAAAGAGTAGCATCATTCTTTTATAGTCAGTCATATTTTATATGCATCATAAACTAAATGCTGATAGTAAGATCACAGCCACCAGAAATGTCTCCCTATGTTTTATCCTTCACTGATGGTGAATTGTGATCAGAGCTACTAGCTGCAACATCATATAATGCTATTCTCACCACTAAAGAACGTAATACATGTTGTTCAAAGCAATAATATAATAATTATCGGTATAAAATATCCATATTCTGCTCCTCCCCTGAGGGTTCTATCTTGTCATTGCTCAAGGCTTCTGTCACATCCCCTTATTATACAAAAAAGGAAAGATCAACGTAGAACAGAGGCAGAGCTTTCCCGAGGGGTTCAGAGAACAAAACAATGATCACGTATGTCAGTGTATGTTGGTTCCTCCAAATGTTCGTATGACTGAAATATTTAAAAAATTATCAGCTTTGGCAGTCTTGAAGGAAGAAAACGAAGTGTAACAAGTAGAGGAATATGCAGCTCAATATGTGTGATTATGTGTTTGTGGGGGCACATGGGGAGTGGGTGAATGAAGATAGGAGCCACAGACCTTCTTGAGGGGTAGCTGCCCCACTTCAGTTTTTAGGTTTGGGTTAGAGGTTGCTGGGCCTCTGTGTATATTTACCTCGGGAGCTCTTTCAGAGCCCCTGTTACGCCAAGGCAATGTGGGGTTGGGACTTGGAGAAAAGGATGAGGTTCCAGTCTTCAACCCACAAATTCTGTGTGCCTGCCCTTGAGCAGGTTACTTAACCCCTATGAATCTCCCTTTCCTGTCTCTAGAGTAGGATGGTCACGCAGGTGTATCGGGAGGCTTAATGAGAACACCCACCAAATAAATCACATAAATGAAAGTCTATCAAAGTATTGTTTTCCCCGTGTTTTATATTGTATTAAAAAAAAAAACAATCTCAAGATGGTGGCACTGCTTCCTTTTCACCAACTCATTTTCTTTCCCAGTCCCTGCCCACGTGTCTCTCTACCAGGGCGGTGCCCAAGATGACTTTCCCAGATTGCCATGCCCTATGGGAGACCCCGGCCAGAATTTATAGGGAAGGTTTCACGAAGGCAGGCCAATAGGCACCTTCATGGGAAGGTTGGATTTCTAGATAGAAAAGCAAGGGAAGGTTCTAAGAGAAGGGCATTTACTATAAGATTTACCATTTATATTTGGGGGGTAGGAATACAGACATTCTGATGTTTCTATTAAGGCTGTCAGCCAGAGTCACACGTGCTTATTATGGTTGGATCAGTTGATACACTCGTCTCCTGGATCAGGGAGCAAACTGGAATCAACAGTGCCACCAAGTGGCACCAGGCTAATCAGCAAGTGGAAACACTAAGACAGCAACTTCTTCCAGGGCATTCATTGCCCAAGTGTCTGTCTCTGTCTCTGTCTCTGTCTCTTTCTTTTTCTAAAAAGAAGATCAAGGATATTTTCCTTGGCTGGATAGAGAGAGAATGATCTGGGAAATGAACCTTCCTCTGGCATGTGGCAAAGTATAGATAGATGGTTCTTCTTTATTAAGCAATCGAAACTGCTGAAGGCCTGCCCAACTGAACATGCCATGGAGGTGGATACCTCTGCATATGTGTATACAGGTCATTTGTAAAAGCAGCGGCATGGGGCTGTGTGCTGGGATTTGAGAAGGTGCATCGACCGGGAATGAAGGTCCAGGATGATATATACTATAGACAATTCTAAACAGTATAGACAATAAAAAGGACTATATTTAGGAGAGGAAAAACATTTATTATACTCTGTGATATTTTCAGTTTTTATATTGAGGATTTGTTTTTCTGATTGTAAAAGTGCTCACCATAGTAATTTGGAAAATTTATTTAAAAAAATACATTTTACTTGTTCAAACGTTCTGTAGGTAACACAGAATGTTAAGATTTTCAAGATGTGCAGATGTCTACTTCATCTGTGTCCATTCTTCTGTCATTAAGACAAGAATATATTTGTACTTATGCTGCTGTTTTCATTTTTAGGTCTACTTTTAGATGCAAAAGGTGAGATGAACTTCCAGCCTCAATTGTTGCTTTCCCCATTACTTGTCCTTGTTCTCACCTATAGAACACATTTTCTATATCCATCCTCCCCTCCATTCCTGATTTTCAGAATAGTAACTGTGCTGAGAGCCAGAATTCTAGAGTGGGTCTCTCATTGTCCCTGCTGTGACTCTGACTCTGCAGTATTCATTTTACTTGATAGTTTGGCTACTTGTGGTATTGCTTTCCTAAGAGCTAAAGCACTTTCCTGTGGTCATGAATGGTGTTGGGGAGCCCATAGGTTGGGCTGCTAAAAGCTTTATCAATGCTGTTGTGCCCGAGAGGCATTAACGCCAGAGGAGAGAGATTTCCTCCTCCCTTCTGGGTGTGTTGGGTAGGAGGGACTGGGTGCTAGGGGATTTCTGAAGGAGGTGGAGGTCAGGCTCAGGACACCAGGAGGGGGAGTGGAACCAGCAGAACACTGAATGAATTCTAACTATGAAAATGACGGTGGTTTTATTTTTACCATCAAAAGTAATTTAAAACTTACCTTACTGTGCAGCCAGTATGAAGGGGATAAGTGAGGTAAGAAGCTTTTGTTTCTTTTTCCTCCTTATTTTTTTTTTTAAAAAGAAGAGTAGATGAAGCCTGATTTTTCAGTACTGCTCAGAACAAAAAGCAAGATAGACTCTTAACAACCTTAATTTAAAAATAAGTATTATACTGTAGATAATTTTTGGGTTTGGATGGCTATTATTTTAATATATTCTTTTTATTACGATTAAAATATGATTTAAATTGACTGTTTAAACCGTCTTTAAGCGTTCAGTTCTGTGGCATTAAGTACGTTCACACTGTCGTGCAGTCATCGCCACCATCCATCTCTAGAACTTCTTAATCTTCCCAGACTGAAACTCGGTACCCTTTAAACAATAACCCCTCATTCTCCTCTCCTCCGGGCCACTGGCCAGCACCGTTCCACTTTCTATCTTTATGAACTGATCACTGTAGGTACCTCATATACATGGAATCATACAGTATTTGTCCTTTTGTGACTGGCTTAAATCGCTTAGCATAATGTCTTCAAGATTCATGTGTTTTCGCATGTGTCAGAATTTCCTTCCTCCTTAAGGCCGAATAGTATTCCATTGTATGTATATTTCACATTTTGTTTATTTATTCACCCATCAGCAGGCACTTGGGTTACTTCCTCTTTTTGGCTGTGGTGAATAATGCTGCTATGAACTTGGATGCACAAATATCTGTTGGAGTTCCTGCTTTCAGTTCTTTTAGATATATACCCAGAAGTGGAGTTGCTAGGTCAATATGGTAATTCTATGTTTAATATTTTTTAGAAACTACCATACCGTTTTCCACAGCGGCTACACCATTTTACACGCCTGCATTGAACAAGGGTTCCAATTTCTCCACATCCTTGCCCACACTTGTTAGTATTCTTTTTTTTTATCATAGCCACCTTAATGTGTGTGAAGTGGTATCTCATTGTGGTTTTGGTTTGCATTTCTCTTACGATTAGTGATGTTGAGCATCCTTTCACGTGCCTAGTGGCCATTTGTAGATTTCCTTTGGAGAAACGTCCGTTCAAGTCCTTTGCTTATTTTAAAATTGGGTTGTTTGTTATTTTGTTGTTGAGTTGTAGGAGTCCTTTGTGTGTTCTGGATACCCGTCCCTTATCAGATAAAGGATTTGCAGATATTTTCTTAGGGTGGCTATATTTAAGTGGATTGATGATTTAAGTGGATGATACCCTGGGCTGAGAAAATCTATCATTCGCGTGATGTAACTTAGTAGACAACTGCTGAAAGCGAAGGTTTGGAGAAAATGAAGGTTGCCCTCTGGACAGGCAGTCTGTGCTAGAGAGCAGGGGCAGAATCTTTCACTTTTGGGCAACCACATCATCTCCTGGAAGGGCTGGGTTTGCAAGTGTGAAACAGCCCCTGCTGCCTCTTCTCCTCAGTGTGACAGGCTGGTTGTGTGAAATCATTGCCATTTGGTGTAACATCAGAGATCACGGATGTAACCGTGTGAGACCCAGGTCATCAAGTTAACGACGGAGCTGTTCTTAGGTCTTGTTACTTCAGGGGATTGAAGAAGAAAAACAAGCTCTCCGTTTACAGCTCTCCTGTTATCAGCCAGTGACACAGCCCAGTTAGTCTACGACCATTTTAAAGAAATGAAGAAATGGGTGGGTGTTGGAGAGGCGTTTTCCCCTGCGCATTTATTTATGTCAGTATTCGTTGCTAGCTCCCTTCATGGGTTTGTAATTCAAAATGTTGTCATTGTATTTTGAGAGTGGGTGTGCCACTCTTATTTCGGAACAGAGAAACGTTTCTTTTCTCTTATTTTCTCTTTTCTTCTTCTTTTTTGGGTGATAAGCGCCCTAAAAGAAGTTAAACGAGTAAATGAGAAGCAGCATTTCACTAGAGATGCCCTAATCTAATAGTCGCTCAGTTAACAACCTCCTCTGCGAGGAGGACAATATCAGTGTCTCGGAGGACTCCCATAGAAGCCGATGGCAGGATCTCTGCCTGTGATGAGCCATCAACCTCACGGGGCCTGGGTCTAAACAGGCATAGGATGTGTGGAGTAAACATATTTATAAGTACAAGCAGACACACTTAAAATGATGCATGTTTATGCTAAAGGATGTGAACTGGGACGGTCCATAGGCCTGGGGGTGGGGAGAAACCATGAAAGGGCAAGGACTTTTGAGCATAGCTTTGAAAGATGGCGGTAACATGAATTGGCATGAAAACCAGGTTATAGTTGTAGTAGGCATTTTGTAGCATTGTCGTCTCTTTTCCTCCTTGCTATGTATAACAGGATTCATGGAAATCCATTAGGTCTGAGGATTTGTTTGGGGGCGATAGTAGGAGAAAGAAAGTAGTGAGATTATTGAACATAATAAACGAGGGCCTTTTTCCAGGGTTGAGGAGCGCATAGCCTCTTGAGCGGCCACGGAAGGCCTTTCCGACTCTGCGATCCCGCTTTATGGAGGCCACACATCGTGCACTTGTTCGTCCCAGCATAGCGGAGGTACCGGCTCATTTTGTCTCTAACTAGAGTGGAATTGACCTGACAGCTGAGTCCTGAGCTGCCTGTGGGATTTGGCCCAGAGCCACCTTGGTGTGTGCCCTTCGTGTGCTTCTCCTTCTGTCCCTTGTTCTCCCTGTGATGGCAGCCGAAAGCCCTGTGGCCTGTCTCCTCTGTGCGGTGTACCTTTCAGTTGTCCTAGCACCTGTTTCAGAGGATTCTGTTATTGGCTTCTGATAAAAGTGGCACCTCCAGGGTAGTGGGTTGAATGGGGGCCCCCAAAGATACGTCCACCCAGAATCTCAGAATGTGATCCTCTTTGGAATAGTGGTCTTTGCAGATGTAATGAAGGTACAGCTCTCTAGATCATCCTGGATTAGGGTCAACCCTAAATCCAATGACAAGTGTCCTTATAAGAGACAGAAAAGGAGAAGACACACAGGGCCTAAGAGGGGAGGGCCATGTGGAGATGGAGGCTGAGAGTGGAGTGAACGCCAGGGATGGCCTGGCAGTCACCAGATGCGGGGAGAGTCACGGAACAGATTCTCCCTCAGAACCTCCCGGAAGAACCAACCCTGCCAAAATCTTGATTTCAGACTTCAGGCCTCCAGAACTGTGGGAGAATATATGTCTGTTGTTTTAAGCCTCCAGGTTTGTGGTAATTTGTTGTGGCAGCCCTAGGAAACCAACCCATTCCGTGTGTTGGACACGTTAGCTAAGTGGTCCTTGTATGAATAGATGGACACGGAGAGCTTTAGGACTGAAAGAATCCTGGAGACACTAATTCAGTCATTTTTTTTTAAAAGCTCTGGCTGCACATTAGAATCATCTGGAGAACTTTTAAAAAGGATAGATGCTGGATCCCTAAACCTAAAACAACCAAATCAGAATCTCATGGGGCTGGGTTAAGGGACTAAAAAAAAAAATTTTTTTTTTTTAAATTTTGAAAGCATCCTAGGTGATTTGAATGCACAGCCTGAGTTCAGAACCACTGATCTCTTCTAGCGGTCCCATTTTTACAGATGAGGAAACCAAGAGTCAGCAAAGCTGCCCTGTGGGCCAAAGAAAACCTTAAAACATCCTTCTGTGAAGGCTGGGAAGGACAAAAACAACTCATTCAGGCAGACGAATGAGTGTGTTGGTAAAATAAAGATTTAGGGAAAAAAGGGGAAGAAATTAATGAATTCATTTCATTTGGGGGTTTTGTAGACACTAGTGATGAAGAGGGGGAGGCAGAACTCATTTGCTGATATTTTCAAGGGTCCTCCGCCCAGTCCTGTATGTAAAAGAGAATTTGTTCACGTAATACAAGAAATGTTTCCCTTCTTATACATGCATGCCAGTATAAAATATTTATGAATATTATTACCACCTAAAATGAGATTTTCAGTTTCTTTTTATTCCCTTAAGAAATTTTAATAGAGTCTAGATTTCTCTATGGCAAAGGAAATGAATAATTGTGTTTAAAGTCTTATTATTATGGTGTTTTAGTAAATAACATAGAAGATTTAATGTTCAGAGTAATTGTTAGGGAATAAAAAAGAGTGTCTGTTGAAACAGGACCTTGGATCAGGGCTGTGGTATTAAATCTAATCACCCCACTTAGGCTATCCCTCCTTTGGAGACTCATAAAGATAAGGGTAACAGGATAATTGGGATATTATGTACTCTTTAAAACAACATGATTTAGTCCAAGTAGGAATCGCTGGGTCTCTAAATTAATCCCCTGGGGAACAAATGAAAAATATATATGTGATATATTATCGAGGTATATATTTTGTTGGTTTGATATCTTTGAGTGTCTCACATTAATCTGTCATTAATTTTCACCAGGGCAGTCTTGACGGTGATTAAAGCATACCTAGATAATCAGAAGCTAAAGAAGCCCACCGAGAGATTTACTTAAATGATCTAATCAGCTTTTCTTTTCATAGAAGACACAAAACTGAGGTCCTGATGACTGGAGGGCATTAATAATCCCAGGGCACTTTTCACAAGAGTCTGGGTATTTAGCCCCAGTGTCCTGGCCAAATTCCAACTCAAGTAATGCCATTTTGTCTCCCGAAAAGTCCCCCTGCAGCTACCAGTGGATACAGTATTATTCTTCCCTTCCTGTCCGAAGTGTGAGGTTTTGTGTGGACGTGGCACTGCGTGCAGCAAATCCGATGCTTCATTTCTATTATGAGTGCCTGCGTTTTGGCTAAGCTGCCACAAGTACCTGGTAGGGGATATTTACATGACTTGCACTAGCAGGGGAAAATGGCGTAAGACTTATTCTTTCAGAAAATTTGTTTATGTCTTTTGTAAAAAATGATGGTGTGATTGATATTATTAGATAATCATCAGATATGAATACATGTATGTGCATTTTAGTCTCTTTGTACCTTATTTTGTTCTATGGAGGGGTAGAAACAATTATGATGACCAGTGACCCATGCCAGGTTGTATTAAAATGTGTAAAATCAAGCATTTCTTAGTTTGTTTAGAAAATGTAAAGAAAGATTAGAAATGCTCAGAAAAGCAGAAGACTTAAGTGTGGAGTGATGAGGAGATTCTGGATGCCCTTCCTGGTTAATGGGCCTAAGGCTCATTGAGAAAATTCTGATTCAGGGAGAAAAGAGATTAATTCTTTTGGCCTGGGCACTGGTTTCATAACAGCAAACCTGGACAGCTTGACAAACTATTTCTGGAATCCTGTTTTTTTTTGAAACAGTCTGTTCACTTAGAGGGAAAATTTCCAGTTGGTTTGTGTGAGCCTGATGCCACAGGGGAGAGTTGGCTGTTTTGTGTGAACAGGACAGCTGATGACTCTTGGAAGTGCCCCATGTCATTTCTTTCTTGGGAGATTGAGAAACCAATACAGAACCTCTTGAGAGGTTAAGGGAAACCAAGCCAGAAAGCTGGGAGAAAAGCTGGTTCCATATGAATTGGAAAATAGTCATGATGAAGAAGATGAGAAAGTTCAATGGTACCAGGAGGTACCCTAAATATTTTAGGTTTTAAAGGTCAGAACTTAAAGAATTAGATTATTAGCCAGTATTTACACATTCAAGCTCCCTTTCTCATTATTTCCTCCTTTGACATTGGTTAGGACTTTTTGGTTGCAAGTGACAGAAAGGCAAGGCAAACTAGCCTAAAGCAGAAAAGAGGATGTACTGCTTTTCTAGCTGATGGCTGAAAAGCCCAGGTGTCAGTGGGTCCGGGGGTTATCATCAGGTTTCAGCTCTACTCTCTTGTAACTCTTTTCCGGGTAGCCTCTTTCCTTATGATGATGGCAAGATAGCTTTTAAGCAAGCTTCAGCCTTATATCCTAGCCACCTCCGCAGAAAGAATTTTCCTTCCCCAATAGTTTGAATGAAAACGTCAAGATTATTTGCCTGGGTCTGATTTTAGTCACATGCCTATCTCTGTGGCCAGGAGGACGAGACAGACTGAAGAGGTGGGGCTTCGACCAGCCACACTCAGACCAGAGGGACTGGGTCATTCCAAAGGGAAGAGCAAGTTGATGCTACCAGAAGGAGGAAAATGGATGCTGAACACCAAAATGCAGATGTCCATCACGGACATGTAAATTATAATGCATTTATTTAAAAGTGCTCACCTACTCTTTTTTTGACTTTATAGAAGGGTTCAACACATTTGACTATACACACGTAAAGTGGAGAATCACGGAGCTGGCCTCCTAGTCTTGTTTCCCACCCGGTAGAGAAATTCACAACTTCAGTGTCCATGCTAAGTAGTCTTTCAGCTTCTACTTGAATTTCTTTGAAGATCTTAAGTTTGTTACTCCGTAAGTGCATATATACCATTTTAATAGGAAGTTCTTCTTTACCACCTTGAGAGTTTCCCCACTCCTGTCTTGACTTTGTGCTAATGGTCCCTTTTCTGCCTTTTGGAGTCACATGGAGTAAATTTAATCTTTCTAAGCCACAGTCTCGTGGCTCTTTCAAATTCCATCTTGTCTCTTGGCTACACACACCTATTTCTCTTCATTGTACACTTCTCTCCCCGCTTCCTCCTGTTCCTTCATTTTTATAACATCAATAAACCTTGGGCCTCCCTGGTGGCGCAGTGGTTGAGAGCCCGCCTGCCGATGCAGGGGACGCGGGTTCGTGCCCCGGTCCGGGAGGATCCCACGTGCCGCGGAGCGGCTGGGCCCGTGAGCCATGGCCGCTGGGCCTGCGCGTCCGGAGCCTGTGCTCCGCAACGGGAGAGGCCGCAACAGTGAGAGGCCCACGTACCGCAAAAAAAAAGAAACCTTATAGGTGCTCATTACTGGAGGAAACTCTGTGTCTCCAATTTCATGACAAGTGTGGGACAGGTAATTCATCTTTAGAAGTTTCTCAAGTTTCTCATGAATTACAGTTTGAGGCTCAATATAAAGAGTTTGTCATGAAAGTGAATTTAAAAAATAGCACTCTCAGACATTTATGTATTCAATTTTAAAAGTAAAGTGAAATTATTTCAGAAACATAGGCCTTTAAACTTTTTTGGTGTGTGTTCTAAACATTCTAAAGATGGAGCAAATGGGGCATGATGACAGTAATTCTGAAGTGTCCTAAAATAGTCCATGGATATAAATATTCAGTTAAATTGTAAGAGAATAATGATTTTGTAGATCAGAATTAAGATTCTAATGCACACTTGACCTAGTAAGTGAACTCTTAAGGAATGTCTCATTGTTCTCCCTTGTGTTACTGTGTTTTTAGTACGGTAAGTCCAAGCCAAGAATATTAAAATCTTGGCTTTTTAGAGGAAATTCAGAGGCTTAAAATAAAACTTCTTTATTAGTGATTCTCTACTAGCCATTTACATTTCTGGATCAGTGTCATTTTCCTTTAGCTAAATATCTTAAACAGATTTGTCTTAGAAAAAGTGTGTATTGTTCTATTTCCTGTTTTTTCTACTTTAAATCGATCTCTTTTAATCACTAAATTTTGTTAGTTCTTAACCTTCGTTTATAAGCATTAGCAAGAATAAGATTGATCAACATTGAGTTGCTATCATCTTTATAAGAAATGCAGTAGTAGCAAATTTATTCATTTATCTAGGTGATGATTACTGTTTTCATGAAAAAGTTCTCATTTAATAATATTTTTCCAGCAACTGCAACATATAATATGTCTGGTGGGTAAAAGTCTGGGGAAAAAGAAATTTGGCATCTTTAAGAAGTGTATACTTCTTACAAGGCAGGGAGGAGAAGCCGAGCGGACTTTATATAGAGTTATCCAAGCCTGTGAGAATGGAGGGAAGTGACCCAAGTCTTAGGAAGATTGTTCTGCACTCTCTCATTTTCCATACAGCTTAATGCTGATGTGGAGAGACTGATGGATCCTGAGTTGGCAGAACTATTAGTCTAAGAGGAGGATGAATGGAGGATGCAGGTGTGGAAGGATAGAGAGGAGGGCTAACACAGAACCGGGTGGAAGAAAGGTGTGCAGCTGCCGATGGTAAGACCGGAAGAGCAACTTGTCACATGCAATTTCGACTGAAACCCATCACCCCGGCTTTGTTAATGTTTTTACCTAGTGCAATTTCTTTTCCAGTGACTGTTCCAGGAATAACGTGCCAGATGTAGTGAAAGTGTTACTGGCTCGAATGAAATCCTTTTACTAGTCCCATCTGCTCACGGCCCCTGGGGCTTTGCAGCTGCAGGATTAAAGACTAATCCTGAGTGACAGGCGCAGAAGAGGCAACCCTCATACATAGTAGGTGCTCAGTAAATGCCATTGGATTTGAGTGAAGACATTAGTGATTGATGGGGCTGCTTTTGCAATAAGAAACATGAGTTAAGACATGAACATGTTTTAGAACAGTTTCTGCCTGCAATTCAAAAGGAAACACTTCAGTCCTTCCCATCTTTCTTTCTTCTTAAACAAATACTTTCTGAACACCTGCTAAGTACTTAACTCGTTTTAGGTACTGTGCGTGGAAAAACAATCATATAATCCCAGCTTTTTATGAGGTTGAGGCTGTGTACCTAATTTTTTGTCCTCTAACACAAGCTTTAAAAAAATCATCTCAAATCCTCCCAAATTATTGCCAAGTTTGAAGAAAACAAAGCAGCACTTTTATTCATTTGTATGTTAGAGTGTGTTAAGCAGAAAATTGTGATCAATTTCACGATGTAAATATAAAACAGACTGGAAAGGATTCTGTGTTCCTCTGAAACTAAAGTGTATGCTGTGGGTCAGATTTTTCTCTTCACTCAAAGTGAGGTCTCTCCCTGTTCCTTAAAGGCGCTTCCATGTACAGTTCAGTGCCATCCGGGAATAAACCCTTTCAATGACTCATTATTGGGCAGACTCAGATATATAGGGAGAGCTCCCTGTACTAAATATTTGTTACAGCACACCTTCCTAATATCAGTTAAAAAGCCCCTCTGCTGATTTGTTTCTTCCCTCCAGTTGCCTGTCTCATTCTCAAGATTTTTTTTCCTCTGCTTGCACAAATCAGTGTCCTTTTTCGGGCTGCTTTTTCCCCTCACCCAGTCTGTCTGTACATCTCTACGGCACCTATCACCATAGCACCCGTTTAATAGTATCTGTGCTAATTATCCTATCTTTAAGACACAGTGGCTTGGTTTGTTAGAACAGAATTTATACTGCATTTCTAATTATGGGCATTTATAGGTAATTGCTTAATTTTGATGTGGAAAGAACATGGTTTGCAATATTTTTAGAAATAGTAATTAGAAATGCATCTCCTAAAATCATTACTTTAAAAACTTCATTAACACTTAAATAAAGAAGCAGAATAATTTAATTAGTAAAAGTTAATAAAAACTTTCAGTTGCCTTAAATGGTCAATAAAACTAAAGGGGATTGTGTGTATTATTAATTTTTTCTTAAAGTTGAGTCAGATCCCTATGTGCTGGATGTGAACTCATGAATTTTCTTTTTCTGTATCCTTGGCCATTGTGTTTATGATTATTGTGGTGGTTGACCTGGATTGTTTTTCTGAGTAGGAAACACCCTCAACAGATAAAAATCAGCACTTATCTTGGCTTTGCAGTAAAAATCCCAAAATAGCATAAAAGTTTTTAAGGAGTGAACAAATCTGTAGAAATCAGAAAGGAAATATGTATGTATTTTTAGAAATCTCATTTGAATTCAGATTGTTTTTTGACCTCTACTATATATTTAAATAGGTACTAGTTTTCTCTTTTAAGCCTCCATCATTGCTGTGGTTTTTAAACAGCAAAGCAAAACAAAATAAAACAAAAATCCCAAGTGAAAAAAAAAAAAAACACCTAACTGTAACTCCAGAGATATTTAAAAGCATTTCTGTAGAGACACAGACGTAGAGAACAAACAGAGAACAAATGTATGGATACCAAGGGGAAAAGGGAGGTGGTAGGATGAATTGGGAGATTGGGATTAACATCTATACACTACTGATACTATGTATAAAGTAGATTACTAATGAGAACCTACTGTATAGCACAGGGAACTCTACTCAGTGCTCTGTGGTGACCTAAATGAGAAGGAAATCCAGAAAAGAGGGGATATGTGTATACATATACACATAGCTGATTCACTTTGCTGTGCAGTATAAACTAACACAATATTGTAAAGCAACTATACTCCAATAAAAATTAAAAACAAATAAAAACATTTCTGTTCTACAGTGGGAATCAGAAGGAAAATATAACCAACATTGATTCTAAAAGTTTGAATAGAAAACCTTGATAATCTCAGTCATGTTTCCATGGATTCCATTAAAGAGACATCCCAGCTCTATGTTACTCATTACAATTTATTTATTAAATTTAATTAAATGTAATTCTAATGTTAGTCTAAAATATTAGGTCTCTAATGACTATTAGTGGTTTGATATTAATTGCGAAATTAGAGCATTAAGTACCATGCAGGACAGAAGCCACAGCCTGTGTCCCTGATGGCACATGGGGAGCGAGGTAGGAGCAGGGCCATGCATGTGACATGTGCAAGGGTGGACACCCGAGGAGGTTAGAAATAAGGTGGAAGGTATGAGGGAGCAAGATCATAGCTGCGTGTGTTGTTGAGCATCTTTTTTAAACACCAGGGCTTTTGCTATGTCCTCCTTCAGTCCCTGGAGCAATTGGGCATATATAGTAATGTCCCAGGTGTCCCCAAGCTGAAATCACTCTGGCTTTCATATACCTGTGGCCTTTCGTGCAAGCTTTATTTCTAATGCTTTATCTTTTATGTAGTCAGCTTCCACTTTTGGTTCTCCTTTGCAGCAAAATCGTTCTTGTAGATTCATCTTCTTGACCACAGCTTGGCCACCCCTCCCTTCTTTGTGCTCTTTAGGTGTACCCTCTTCTCAAATACTCAGTACATTAACAAAAATTGATGCCACAGCACTGTTACCTTCCAGAGATCCCATGTCAAGTCCTAATTCTGTTGTGTGTAGCAGTAATAAATAGACCAGTGGGGGATTTAGGGGTTGGCCGGATAAGACACATATCTAAATCCTTCAGATATGGAAACAAAGGAACAAAATTTCTAACGGCACTCCTGGGCCTACATAACAGATTCCTTTTTTTTTTTTTTTTCCTCATTAAACTTTTTTAATGAGTCTCAAATTCTGTGACAGATTTTTGGTCAAGTTCTTTCCATTACAAAGTACTGAGTTTAAAAACTAATAACTTAAAACTGCCACACGCAAAGCAAATGGTCCACAACACATTCTCCTTTCCTTCCGAAGGTTTTACGACGCATTGTTATCATTAACCAGTCTTTTGCTATTAAACTTAAATGGCCAATTGAGACATATAGTTCTGAGGCTGTTCTTCCACCACTGATTAAGACTGGGGTGGCAGGTATTGGGGATAATATTCATTTAGCCTTCTGAGCTTTCTGGGCAGACTTGGTGACCTTGCCAGCTCCAGCTACCTTCTTGTCCACTGCTTTGATGACATCCACAGCAACCGTATGTCTCATGTCATGAACAGCAAAATGGCCCAGAGGAGGATAGTCAGAGAAGCTCTCAGCACACATGGGTTTGCCAGAAACCATATCAACGATGGCAGCATCACCAGATTTCAAGAATTTGGGTCCATCTTCCACCTTTTTCCCAGAACAATGGTGAATCTTCTCCAGCTCAGCAAACTTGCCAGCAGCGTGAGCTGTGTGACAATCCGGCACAGGTGCATAGCCAGCACTGCTTTGGCCTGGATGGTTCAAGATAACCGCCTGAGCTGTGAAGCCAGCTGCTTCCGTCGGTGGGTCACTTTTGCTCTCACCGGCCACATTGCCACGACGAACATCTTTGACAGACGCGTTCTTGACATGGAAGCCCACACTGTGCCCAGGAAGGGCTTCACTCAAAGCTTCATGGTGCGTTTCGACAGACTTCACTTCAGTTGTCACGTTGACTGGAGCAAAGGTGACCACCATGCCAGGTTGGAGAACACCAGTCTCCACCCGACCCACAGGGACAGTACCGATACCACCAATTTTGTAGACGTCCTGAGGGGGCAAACGCAGGGGCTTGTCATTTGAGCGAGTTGGGGGCAGGATGCAATCCAGAGCTTCAAGCAGTGTGGTTGGTTCCACCGGCATTGTCATCTTCACGGGTGACTCTCCATCCCTTGAACCACGGCATGTCAGCACTTGGCTCCAGCACGTTGTCACCATTCCAGCCAGAAATTGGCACAAATGCTGCTGTGTCAGGGTTGTAGCCAATTTTCTGAATGGAGGTGCTGACTTCTTTAACAGTTTCCTCGCATCTCTTCCGGCTGTAGGGTGGCTCAGTGGAATCCATTTTGTTAACTCCAGCAATGAGTTGTTTCACAGCCAGAGTGTAGGCCAGAAGGGCATGCTCCTGGGTCTGCCCATGCTTGGAAACAGCTGCTTCAAATTCACCAACGCCAGCAGCGACAATCAGGACAGCACAGTCAGCCTGGGATGTGCCTGTAATCATGTTTTTGATGACGTCTCTGTGTCCTGGGGCATCAATGGTGGTCACATAGTACTCGCTGGTCTCGAATTTCCACAGGGAGATATCAGTGGTGATACCACACTCGTGTTCGGCTTTCAGTTTGTCCAGGACCCAGGCATACTGGAAGGAGCCCTTTCCCATCTCAGTAGCCTCCTTCTCTAACTCTTCAATGGCTCTCTTGTCAGTCCCACCACATTTGTAGATCAGAAGGCCAGGAGTGGTAGACTTCCCTGAATCTACGTGTCCAATGACAACGATGTTGATGTGGGTCTTCTCCTTTCCCATTTTTGCTGAGGTTTAGCAGTGGTTTTCATGACACCTGTGTCCTGGCGGCAAACCCGTTGCAAAAAAGCCAGATTCCTTTTAAAATCTCATTTCTTTCTCTATTGCCTTTTCCGTCTTCCCCTCCCCCAACTTTTTCTGTCTTTCACCCTAACACGTTGTGATAGAGTTTTCTTAGTTCAGAGGCTAAGAATTTAGCTGTATTGATTTGTCACATTGCACCTGCTGAAATCCTAACGGAAAAAAACTTGGAACATGAAATAGAAGTCAGTCTGATAAAATTAAACCTCACAAATTATGCAGCTGCTGTGTACATAGAGAACGCTATCCGAATCTTCATCACTGACTGCTTCAATATTCTCATTTTACATCTTGGCTCTTTTCATTGGGCTTGCATTTTTGCATGTTGGGAAAGTACGTTTTGGGATGGTCATTTCATCCTGCAGAAGCAGACACTTGATTCATATGGCTGCGTGATTGCATCTGTAACTTATGTTCACGTAAAGTGTGATTATTTACAGATTATTATCTGTAGAGCTGACCCAGGTACAACTTCCGCAGAGGAGAAACTGATGCCAAAGAGTCACTTTATGTAGGTGGCACAGTCCCGAGGGACTGTGAGGCCGAGGAGGACGCACCCATCTTTAGGGGCAAAAACATCATTTAAAGGAAGAATGATATTAGCATACTTTCTGGGGGGTAAATCTGAAGAGTTTTACTTCTTCCTAGGATCTCTGATTTTTTTATTGTTTTATATATTTTGTTTATGGCCACAATGTTTGCAAGGCTGAGACTGAGCTCTGCTTGTGCCAACTTTGGAGAAATTTAGGTAGATGAACTTGTGAAAAAGCTATTTACGTAAAAACAAATGTCACCTCATGTTAGGGATTTCTACCTCCTTTTAAAATTTCTTCATTCACTCAAAACACGTGTATTAAGTGCCTACCAAGTACAAGGCCCAGTTTAGGAGCTGGGGATATAGCAGTTCCCTTGCTCTCATGGAACTTCATTCTAGTGAAAGGACACAGAATTAAAAAAAAATGGTTAATAGCTCACAAATCACTTGGTGCTCGATGCTATGGAAACAATAACACAGGGAAAGAGAATGCTGGGTTGAGGGGTGGGTTCCTATTTTATGCTGGATAATCAGAGATGGTCTCCAATGAGGGGATATTTGAGCAGACCTGATGGAAGTGAGAGGGTGAGCTGTGATGTTTGGGGGAAGAGCAAGTATAAAGATAGGAGGTGGAAGCACGGTGGTGTGTTGGAAAAAGTAAGAACAATGAATGGAGAGAGTACAGGGCAAAGGAGGTGGGGCTTGGAAGAAGCAGGAAACAGAAAAGGTCTTTTAGAAGATTTTAAGAATTTTGACTTTCACTAACCGAGAAGAAAAGAGTGATGGTGTCTGATTTATGTTTTACAAGTCCTGTCTGGTCGCTCTGTTGAGAATAGACTGTAGGAGGCAGGGGTGGATGCAGGGAGCCCCATCAGGTGTCAGGGGCAGTTATCCAGGTGGGAAACGATGGGGTTTGTGCCGTGGGAGTGATAGTGGAAGAGATGGAGGTGGAGCCACCAGGATTTACCTTTGGGATGTGGGTTATAGAAAATACAAGGAGATAGGGATTCTCTGGTGGCGCAGTGGTTAAGAATCTGCCT
The DNA here is from genome assembly GCF_002837175.3 of Physeter macrocephalus. NCBI lineage: Eukaryota > Metazoa > Chordata > Mammalia > Artiodactyla > Physeteridae > Physeter > Physeter macrocephalus. Next base: position 19,438,662 of record NC_041224.1, read on the forward strand.
ACCAATGCAGGGGACACAGGTTCGAGCCCTGGTCCGGGAAGATCCCACGTGCCGCGGAGCAACGAAGCCCATGCGCCACAACTACTGAGCGCACGTGCCACAACTACTGAGCGTGTGTGCCACAACTACTGAAGCCTGCATGCCTAGAGCCTGTGCTCCGCAACAAGAGAAGCCACTGCAATGAGAAGCCTGCGCACTGCAACGAAGAGTAGCCCCCGCTCGCCGCAACAAGAGACCCAATGCAGCCAAAGATAAAAATTAATTAATTAATTAAAAAAAAAGAAAATACAGGGAGATAAATATCCCTTTTTTTTTGTCTGAGGAATTGGTCAGTGAGTAGTAATTTACAGAAACGGGAGAGCCCAAGGAGGCACGGGTGTTCTGGGGAGAATCAGGAGTTTGGTGTGGGACTGGTTAGGTTTGAGATGTCTATCAGACATCCAGGATATGTGAAGAAGGTAGGTGGATCCATGAGCCTGGACATCAGGAGACAAGTCTGGGCTGGAGTCAGCATAGAGAAGGTATTTAAAGCCGTGAGACTGGTTGAGATCTAGTCAGTGTGGGTGTATACAGGAAAGTAAAGAAGTACAGTGACTGAGCCCTAAGCCACCCCGAGGTTAGGCAGATGAGAACCAGCCATACATGCTAAGGAGGATTAGCCAGTGTCTTAGTTTCATACAGCTGCCAAAACAGAGCACCGAAACCGGAGTGGCTTTTCAAACAGCAGAAGTTTATTGTCTCACAGTTCTGGAGGCTAGGAGTCTGATTCAAGGTGTTAGCAGGGCCATGCTACCTCTGATGGCTCTGGCGGGGGAGTTCCTCCTTGTCTCTTCTAGCTTCTGGCGTTTACTGGCAACACGTGGTATTCAGCGGCTTGTAGATGCGTCACTCCAGTCACATGGTCATCTTCTCCCTGCGTATCTTCACTTCATCTTCCCTCTGTGCGTCCAGCTCTCCCCATTTCATAAGGACCCCAGTCGTGTTGGATTAAGGCCCACCCTTATGACCTCACCTTAACCTGGTTATATGTGGGAAATCTGCAAAGACTCTATTTCCAAGCACGGTTACATTCTCAGGTACTGGGGGTTAAGGCTTCAACGTATCTTTTTGGGGGGGACACAATTCAATTCATAACAGCCAGCGAGGTGGTAAGAGAACCAGGAGAGCGTGGTATTCTGGAAGCCAGGTGAAGAATGTGCTTCCGACAGGAAGGATGGAGAAACTGAGTCAGATGCTGGTGATGGAACAAACAAGATGGGGGCTGAGGACTGACCGTTGGCTTGACCGTGTGGGGGTCATTGGTGTCCTTGCCATGAGTGGTTGCAGTGAAGTGGTGAGGGTGAGAATCGGATTGAAGTTCAAGAGAGAATGGAAACAGAGGAGTTAGAGAAAGCAAGTGTAGACAGCTTTTTGAGGCATTTTGCATATAAGGCATGAGAAGAATGGGTGGTGGCAGTGGAGAAACCAGAGTTCAAAGGAAAAATTTTAAAACAGTGGGTGAGATAGCAGCATGCTTATATACCAGTGTGGAGTGACCCAATAGAGAGGAGGAATATTACAGAGAAAAGGGGACAATTTCTAGAACCATGTCTTTGAGGTGGCAAGAGGGTGTGGAATGTAATAGCCATGCAGAGGAAGGCTGTGTCGACAAGCCCGCCAGGTGATTCTTACGCACGCCCAAGTTGGAGAGCCGCTGTTCCAGATGATCTCTAGGACCTTTTAAAATTCTATGTCTTGCGATGTATTTTACCCCATTAGTTGAGTATGAAATCCCCCTTCTGTTTAGAATAACGATACTGCCTAATGTTCATGAAGAATGAGTTCAGATGGATATGACCACAGAGTATGTACAAGGAGTTGTGCCATAGGGGATGGTAGCTCTCCGACTGTGCTTTACTCTCAGGGCCTTAATAAGCTGTACTGTCTCTTTAAACTACAATTTCTGCCACTTGGAGGTGCCTCTTCAGCATTGCCTGGGAGATCTGGCTCTGTCTCCCAACTACTATTTTTAGATGACCCTGCATCAGACCCCAGTAGAGTGAAGAGCATGTCATGGGGACTTGAAATATTTGTATCTGGCAGAACTCAAATGCTGTATGACAGATTAAGGTCCTAATACCCAAATGCTATTATATCAAATTTTTGTATATTGAGTTAACATAAAATATGACCTAGGACTTCCATTAAAACTTTCCAAAGAAAACCCCAGTTTGGCTTGTCTGAGGAGTGTACAGTTTTATTTTGTTCACTCAAAAGTGTAGCTGAAGGTTGGTATTATCACCTTAATGTGATTGCTCTTTGACTCACTTTTATTCCAAAATATACAGTTTCCAATAAGAGAGCCATACTTTCTTTCTCGAATCAATGAAAGTTCACTTTCATTTTCCTAATGTTAGAGGACTGAAAAAAGTTGAGACAACGGAGAGTTTTAATCAAAGCAGGCAGCAATTGACTTCAGTTTTTGTAAAATAACTTGGTATGAACAGATGTTTGGCCAGCACAGAGAATTATGCTTTACTACCTATTGAAATTAATTTGAGAATATTGACTGCACATTATTTGGTAGAAAATATGAGATTAGCAAGGTTATATATCCCATACTCTCTGAGGTTTACATTTATCAAGAGGACATTTATCCCCCTTTCCCGTTTGAAGTAGTCAGAAAGGATTTGAGTTACCCTTCAGTACTAGAAAGTATTTCCTAGTTTCTCTGAATGTGTCTAAGGGAATTTGGAATGAGACTTACCTTTTAGTACCCTGGGATTTTGTATCCTGCTGATGCTAGTGTCAAAGGTTAACTTTCTCCCTTTGGGGCATTTGTCAACATCCCACAGATGAGTGTCTGTCTGTGCTCACCACGGGAGATGCAGAATTTGAGGAGTGCAGGGTCTCGTGGGGCTGACAGTCCAGCAAACAGCATTTGTAACACATCCAGTGCGGTAAGAGCAACAATGGATGCAGGCACAGGCGCTCTGGCTGCTTGATGAGGCGGCTTACCCGTGACTGCTGGGCGCGGTGGTCACTGATAAGCATGGTGAACGGGGGGACGGGATAGTGGAGCTTTTCCAATATGTGATCTTTTAAATACTTTATAATAACATATCAATAATAATATTTCACAATTTTATATTTAATTACTTTTATATCCTTTTATTTTATCCTCATAAACACTCTACATATAGGCAGAGTGGGAGAGAAAATCAAGGCTTAGTGCCTTTGACCTGCCCAAGTTCAGATGTCCTGGGTTTAAGGCTCGTCTCCTATACTTAGCAATTGTAAGTACAAGTATAGGAGCTAAGCCTAAAACCCAGGGCATCTGAGTCCTGGTCCAAATGTTTTACACCCCTAGGTAAGGAAATCCTTGGTTCTGAAGTGAACCAAATCAGGTCTAGAACAACTGACAGTTCGGCAATCACTTAAAGGATGTTTGAGCTGTTTTTAAGTTTCCTTGAAATTGTAAATCTTTAGCTGCAACTCTGATACTATAGCTTTGCGAAGTTTTAAGAAAGTTTAGTTTGAGGTTTTGGACTGAGATCATTTTGTGTTTAATGTAGCATTTGATAAGCATGCCGTAAAATAATGTTGGTTCTTTTAGAAGAAGTTACTTTAAAGATGCATTATAGGGGTTCCCTGGTGGCCCAGTGGTTAAGAATCTGCCTGCCAATGCAGGGGATATGGGTTCGAGCCCTGGTCCAGGAAGATCCCACATGCCGCGGAGCAACTAAGCCCGTGCGCCACAGCTACTGAGCCTGCGCTCTAGAGCCGGTGCTCCGCAACAGGAGAAGCCACTGCAATGAGAAGCCCGTGCACTGCAACGAAAGAGTCGCCCCCGCTCACCGCAACTAGAGAAAGCCTGTGCGCAGCAACGAAGACCCAGTGCAGCCAAAAAAAGTAAATAGACTGAATGGCCTGAAAATCCTGAAATATTTTTTTAAAAATGCATTATAAAACTTAATGCATGCTTTGTTGTTTCCAAAGGAGAAGTTTTTGGCTTGTAGTTTCTCAAATATGAAGTGTTATGGTAGATAGCTTTTCCCCCTTCTCTTTACCCATATTTTAAAGCCACATCTTTATAAGTGATTGAAGCCATTTTGTGTGTGTTTGAAATTATTTTTGATTACTTTAAAACTTGCAGTGAAACTTTATCTGATAGACTAGTTGAATGCCATGTTTAGCTAAAGCATCTTCCAAAAATCTAGAAGAGCAGGAATGGATCATATGTGTTTCTTCTGGAGCAGAGAGAGTGTGCTGCTGTCAGAATCACGGGCAGAATGAAAGGATATGAGTCTAACATATTTGACCCAACCCTGGCTCTTGACCAGAATGGGAGGAGCTGATGGGCTGTGGCACTGGTAGCCTGGTCCCACAGCCTCTAGAATGAATGTTAATTCATTTTGATAATAGCTGTTCTTAGTTATATTTCTGAGAAAACACACAAAACTGATTGCAATTGACTATAAAAATGTTTTTAGTTATATATATATGACTATAACTAACTTTTACTTTTATAGTCATATATATATATATGACTATAAAAATGTTTGTCCTGTTTTTAGTTAATTGATGTATCTTCCCATAGACATAGATTTAAAGTTAGAAATTTCCCCTTTGGTAGTGGAGTAAACTGATGTTCAAGACTATCTGATTTACTGAAGAAATTTGGAGAAACAAAACAAGTCTAGTTTTAAACATTCTTTTCATGTCATATTACATTGTGAATAAATTAACAGTACAGGCATTTCTTTCTTTTTTTTTTTCCGGTACACGGGCCTCTCACTGTTGTGGCCTCTCCTGTTGCGGAGCGCAGGCTCAGCGGCCATGGCTCACGGGCCCAGCCGCTCCGCGGCATATGGGATCTTCCCGGACGGGGACACGAACCCGTGTCCCCCGCATCGGCAGGTGGACTCTCAACCACTGCGCCACCAGGGAAGCCCCCACAGACATTTCTAATAGTGTCTTACTGGGAACTCAGACTTGGGGAGTTAATGGGCTATTGGGGTCATCCAGACTCTTAACAGAGCTCAGATTTGGGAACCAGTTCATAGTAAACTGTATCTCTGGCTATATGTATAAGCTAAGGCAAGGATCCAAACTGGACTATTTGACATTTCTTGGACATGTCCAGTGTCCCTCTGCTGTCCTCTTTCGAAGTGTTGTTTTCTCTACCCTAGGTATCCAGTCACCCTGTTGCTACTTGCTCAAAAGCATTACCTAGTCTTATGGCAAGTGTCAAAAAGCAATGCTCTTCAGGAGATTGTTCTCCCACCTAGGTGTCATCTCTCTTTTCTTTGAGACCTCATATTACCTTTGTGCTTTTTAAAATGGAATTCCTTTATGTGAAAATCCCCACCATGGTCCTGGCACAGAGACACTGAGGGAATGTCAGCTCTCCATCTCTCCGTTTTATTTTGCCTTATTTTGTGGCTAGTTGTGTGTATGACTGTTTTGCTTTTAGCAGTTAATAAAGTTGATCTTTTCTGCCTATTTTAACAATGCTTTGTTTTAGAAAATACATTATACATGCAAAAGACTATAAATTAAATGCACATTTTAAAGAATTATAAAATTAGCGTCTGCGTACAAATTGCTGAGCTTAAGAAAGAGGTGGCCAGTACTGCATGGAGCCCTCTGTCTTATTCCATTTGACTTCCATCACAAAAATATCATATCCTGGGGGGCTTAAACAACAAACATTTATTTCTCACAGTTTGGAGGCCGGGAAGTCCAAGAGCAAGGAACTGGCAGGTTCAGTGTCTGGTGAGACCCACTTCCTGGTTCATAGCTGCCTTCTCGCTATGTCCTCACATGGTGGAAGGGATGAGGGAGCTCTCTGGGGCCTCTTTTATAAGGGCACTAATCCCATTCATGAGGGCTCCTGACCTAAGCACCTTCCAACGTCCCCCACCTATTGCTGTCACACTGGAGATTAGGATTTCAGGATGTGAATTTTGGGGTGACCTAAACATTCAGTCCATAACACCCTCCTTGACCACATTCCTCTCCCACTCAAGTAACTGCAGTCCTAAATTTTTGTGTTTGTAATTTCCTTGCTTCCTTTTGTAGTTAATCTGCATGTGGATGATTCCATAAACAATATATTTCTTGATTTTATATCTTCTTGAACTATATACTACTAGAATAAAACTGTGTACTCTCCTGACTTGCTTTATTTCACTCAGTATTATGCTTTTGGGATTGAATCCTGCTGCTGTGATTTTCACTGTTGTGTAGTATTTCAGTGTACAGTGTATCCAGTTTTTTGATAGACAGTGTGGGTGTAAATGTGAAAGAGTTCTGAGTCTAGGGGATATACCTAGGAATGGAATTGCTGGGTCTATGTGCATTTCCAACATTTCTGAGTGTGATGCCACTTTGTTTTCCAAAGTGGTTGTACTAAGTCATTCTTCCACCAGCAGCATATACATGTTCCTGTTGCTCCATATTTTTTCCCTAGTGCTTTTAAAGTGCCAGAGGACAGTCACCATAGGCCTGTTTGCATATCTAGTTTTCAACTTTGAAACTTTCACAAATTTGGGAAATACTGGATTCAAGAATTGAGTAAATTTCCCCCTCCTCTCTGACGTATTCTATGCTAGTTTTTATGAACAAGAGGGAGCACTGTGTAGGAGAAAGTCCAAACTGCAGTCAGGCATCCTGGAGCGAGCTCTGGCCCCACCACTCACTAGCTTCATGATGGCAGAATGTCCTCTACTGTGAGGAACAGATAGTCATCCTTACATCATGACGTGGAGATGTCTTACACACTGTCTAGCCCATGTCAAAGCTCAGTGAATACAAGTTTCTCTATGCTTCCCATCTAACTCAGCTCCAGTGCTAATGCAGGACATTTTGAACATGGTTCATTGGTCTGCATTGTGATGAATCACCCAGAGACAACTAAGCCTCAGGACAAACAAAGCATTTGTCTGTGTAGCCGCAGGGCAGCCTGTAGCCAAGCTACTCTGGTTGATTCTAATGTTTGTGTCACCATGATGCATCTACTTCGAGGCCTTTCGGGTAGTTTCTTTTCATTTTCATACGGGAGCCCCCTGAATTCTCTTGTAGGAATTGTGGCTACTTTTGGGGCTAATTTGGGTGGATCATTTGGACTATGGGCTTGTCATAGAGTTGGGTGGTGCAGGCAGTTGTATAAATGTCAGTTTATTGAACGCAAACCACTTACCGTGTGCCAGACCCGTTTGAAGCACTTTATAAATATTAATTCACGTCATCCTTATAACAACTCTGTGAGGTGCTTACTGAAGGAAACTGAGACACAGAGAGGTTAAATAACACACCCAAGTGACAGAGCTGGAGGGTGGGAAAGCCAGGATGCAGTTAGATGGATGACGGTTACCTTAAGCTAGTGAAGCAGGGGAGTGGCTTTTTATATATGTCACAGGACCATTGTGTGTAAATACAGCATTGACACCAAAGTTAAAAGAGTTGTCACTTTAACACCAGATCCCCATCCCCATCCCAGCCCTGCTTCCTTTCGGTATGTGAATTAGCAGATTAAAAAAATTGTTGCTAGCTGAACATCGCCCTTTTATAATGTCTCTTGAGGTCCCAGAGAGTTCTTACCAGTCCTCAAAATTGTAAATATTTTTTCAGAAAATATAGTCACTAAACATATCCGACCTGACTCAACCTTAACAGGCACTTTCTGTTTTTCTTGTTAATAGTAATAACAATAAAAACAAACAAAACCAAAACCAGCATAAAAAAGAGAAAATATCAGTGGGTCCAAAACCACCTTTGTACTGTTTCTAGCTCATTAGCCACAGCATTATCTTATCAGAAGTTGGTTAGAAACTCTTTTGAAAACAGTATTTTAGGAAAAAAATTTTTTTTTTCCTGTTTTGCTCATTTTGCCCTGATATCCTGAGTGTTTAGGCATATTTGTTGATTTTTACTTTGTCATACTTATAACTCCTCATATTGGTTTCGCTCAAGTCTCAGGGACACCTTTAAAAATGAACTGCTAAATAAATGCGCATACTTCCTCGGGAATTGTTGTAGTAAGAGACCATTGGATGAGGTTTACAGAGATTCCAAGGGATTAGCTTATTTTTATAACTGAAAAGCGAAAACATCTCTACTGTCTTTCCCCCAACTATTAATGCTCATTATAAATGTTTTAAGCATTTAAACAAATAAAGAAGAAAAAACGACCTGAAATTCCCATCATCCAGAAACAGTCATTGCTAATATTTTTGCGTATTTCCTTTAAGACTTTTGCGAGTGTATGTGAGTGCTTGTGGACATGTAGAAAACACCTAGAAGGATGGCCACTGTTTAAAAAAAGTGGGAGATGAGATTATAACCAAGAAGTTAGCGTAACACCTCATCCTCTTTTTTCCCTTCTCAGGAGTCTCCAAACTACAAATCTTGTATCGTACATGGTCAGGATGGTGGGGGGTGAAGAACGTTGTCAGTGAATTCTTTGTGGTGGCCCCAGGTCCTTGACTTTGGTCATCAGAGGGCTAGGCCAGAGCAGATGGGTGTTGGGCCTTTCCTCTCTACACTTAATGCCCGTGCCGCCATATTTAGCTGTGGCTCCAGCCCTCATTGGATGCAAGGAGGTGGCATTTCCACAGACAGCGGGCTAGAGAGGACCCATTCTGTAAACCCCCAGTCCCAGGCCTGGAATGAAACTGCTTTTCCTGACTGTTGGTGGTTTCACTGGATTATCCATACCCTGTCAAGACAATGCCGTTTGATCTTGGTTCAGGCATCTCTACAGACTTAGCCCTAGGTACCAAGAGCTTCTGTGTGCAGGTGCCTAATTGGTGACAATCAGTTGGTGACTGAGTTCCCCACATAAGGAATCTCCCAGAGAAGGAGGAATTCTGCCTCCACACTGCCTTCAGACTCCAGCTGCAATATTCAGCACTTCCTCCTGGATTGGCCTTCAGATTTCAGATTTGCCTGCCCCTACAATCACGTTAGCCAGTTCCTTAAAATCCTCTCTCTTTCTGTTTATATGTATATACATCCTATTGGGTCTTTTTTTCTGGAGACCTAATACAGCAGCCATTTACATCTTTACCACTGTGGTGTTTTTAGAATTCACGTGCCACTAAATCTGCTGTTTGCCTTTGGTTGTCTGTTCCCTCCCCAGCTCCCCATCCCCACAGGAAGACATTTATCATGTTTAAGAGTAGAGTGGCCCCTAAAGGAAGAAGTGTACTCTGGGAAATATTCTGAGTGGCAGCCATCAGGAGCTGTCAGGGCATGTCTGTATTTACATGTTTTCCAGCCATATTTTCCCAGCATGTTGTGGATCTGTGACTTTCCTCAGAGGAATTTGGTATTCAGAAGTCAATAAACAAATTACATTGATCTGTAATGTGGGACTGTCACAGTGACTGATGGGATACCAACTCTTTCAGAACAGTGTGTGAGGGAAAGACAACAAGATTGAAAGAGCCCGTGCAGATGACAAGGAACGCTGTAAGAATTCAGTGTAGGTTGTTCCTCTTGGTGGAGTTGCCACGGCAGAAATTTTTATCTTGGAAAGCTGCTCACTTTGCATTGAAATGTGTTGGTGTTGTGACATAGAGAAGTCTTTTGTTGAGTAGATTCTGGATGTATCAGTTGTATAAATATTCTATGGTGCTTGCATGCCCCACAAAGAAAGGAAGCTTATAAGCTATATGACAGCATCATTGTGGGATAAAAGCGGCCCTCTTGGCAAAGTAAATAATCCTTGAAATTTATATATCCTTTCATGATTTATTTCAGTTGATGGCCTTTGACAACATCACTCAGGCATGTGGGAAAGGTATTACAATCTCTCTTTACAATATGAGGAAAGGAGCCTCTTGAGATGAAGTGACTTGGTCAAGGTCACAGAGAATTAAGACTCATCTCTTCTGATTCATACAATAGTTGCTTAGATTATTTTAGGGACCAGATTTCCATAGAAGTCCAGTAGATTGTTTGGTCCCACTATGCATTTAGCCAATATTTACTTTATCTGAATCTTAATTTATTTTTGGGACAAAGAAGATTATATTAAATAAACAGTTCTTTTTATAACTTCATTTGGGAAGGTATTAAATACAAAGGGATCTGTTATTGAATGAGCTTAGGAGAAATGTGAGTTTATTATTGATAGAGCCTTCTTTTGAAATAACTAGAACATTGCAAAGTCCGATAGATATTTTTATTGCTTTCTGTCCCATTCTTCTTATCAAGTGCCTGACTGGATACTGTCTTTGGGCATAGAGCTCCCAGATAACGACATGATTCGTTCAAGTACTGGCAGACATTTTGACAAGGGATGTCTCAGTCATCACTTCGTTCAGGACCATAGTCAATGTGCGTAACTTGCAACAATCTTTTATTTTTGTTCCTGAGTAAATCAGCCAGGCGTAAGTGTGTGTGTGTGTGTGTGTGTGTGTGTGTATATATATATATACTTAACTGACAGTACTGAGTAAAGGTGACTAGATTTATGATCTTTCCCCCACAGTTTAGATTTGCGGCCTTTTCACTATTGGATGTCATTAGTGATCAACTTCTAGTGTAGCTGAAAAGGCCACTTGACAGACATATGCATAAAATTTTTATTCTGTAAATCATGCTTCCTTGAAAATATAAAACTATAAAAGATGTATTAAAACTGTATGTATACTTTTTTCCCATCCAAATTGGACATTTCCCCTTTAATTATTAAAATAAAGTAGCAAATGGTAAAAATCTTAAAATGAGGTTATAACCTGGAACTAAAGAATCCAAAAATTTTAAAAGCAGGAAGCAAATGAGAAGTCACATGTCTGCCTTTATTTCTTGGCCAAAGAGGATTTATTTTTTTAAGAAGTTGGACATTCACAGTGTTTTTTGGTGTCTTCTGGGTTTGTGAGGACCGACGTTAATAGCATTTTGGGGTGGGTTTTCAGTTTTCAGCAGTCAGTGCTGCAAGACTGGGATTTGACACCTGAAAGAAGACAAGCACGTTTCTTTAAATGTGTAAATTGAATTTTCCTACGAATTATGATTTGTTCAATACTTGAGTGGTCAGACTTAATCTCTGAGTGTAAATTTTTGGATTCTGTTAATTTACTGTAGTATTGCCTATAATTCAGAAACCATAGAGAAGGTTACTGAGTTTAAACAAGTGGTGCAGAGTAAAAGTAATAATTTTAAAGAATTTTAAAGATACAGTTTTAACTTTAACAATTTATGGAAGCCTTTAGGAATCCAGATATACTGGAAGAGAAAAGCTTAATTTCCATTTTAGCAAAGTATTCTATAATTAACATTCTTCTGAGGATGTCTATTTTGGGTCAGTTATACCTTTTTATTTCTGCCATTTCCAGTGAGCTGTTTACTGTATCATTCTTTCAGTTAATCAGTCTTTTAGTCACTCATTTTTTTTTTTTTTTTGCGGTACGCGGACCTCTCACTGTTGTGGCCTCTCCCATTGCGGAGCACAGGCTCTGGACGCGCAGGCTCAGCGGCCATGGCTCACGGGCCCAGCCGCTCCACGGCATGTGGGATCTTCCCGGACCCGGGCACGAACCCGTGTCCCCTGCATCGGCAGGCAGACTCCCAACCACTATGCCACCAGGGAAGCCCTTAGTCACTCATTTTTTCATTCAATAGCTTTTACAAGTTCCTCTCCTCCCCTCAGGAAGCATACAGGCAGTTAGGGATGACGGGGTGTATACAAATGCCAATACAATGGGTGTCATAAGTGAGTTGCGCAAGAGCTGCTTTGAGTGTGCGGCTGGGAGATCAGAGAAAGGTTTATGGAACAGGGGCATTTGAACAGGGTCTGAAAGGGTGGATTGGTGTTGGCCAACCAGCCATCAGGCAGAGCACGTTCAAAGAAAATCAAAAGCAAATGTATCCAGCTGGAAATCTCAGTGCTGAGGAAAGAATCTGTGGAGAGTTATGTGAATTTATTTTCTATTCTTTTAAACTATCCTTTCCAAACTACATACTTAGGCTACAGTGCTGCGTAAATGAGCATTTCTCAGGATTTGATCTGAGGAACACCAACTATGTGAGATGTTCCTGGCCAGCAAGGGCCAAATCTGAGCAGTCCTGCAGTAAAGATCTTGTTTAACTTTGTCGATTCAAATGTATTTGATGACACAGTACCCTCCCCCACTTAAATTGAACAACAATTTTTTTTTTTTTTTTTTTTTTTTGTGGTACGCGGGCCTTTCACTGTTGTGGCCTCTCCCGCTGCGGAGCACAGGCTCCGGACGCGCAGGCTCAGCGTCCATGGCTCACGGGCCTGGTCGCTCCGTGGCATGTGGGATCTTCCCGGACCAGGGCACGAACCCGTGTCCCCTGCATCGGCAGGCAGACTCTCAACCACTGCGCCACCAGGGAAGCCCTGAACAACAATTTTTTTAACACCCCATGGAATCTATATTCCCTGCAGCATTATTTAGGGAACATTGGTCAGCAATCATATTATCCAACCTTAGCTTTCTGTTTAAAGACATTTCCTACTTTGTTTTAAAGCAGTTCTGTAGAAAGGAGCTTCAGGTAGTGGCACTTACATTGTGGATATAGACTAGTGGGTCGAGTGCATATAACTCACTTTACAATTCTTTCCTCCCACCTTGAACTTTGACAACTATTTTTATTTTATGATATTTGGTAGGTGATAATAGAAAGCAAATACATCATATATATATATGATTACGTAGCCTGATGCATCTGTGTTGAATAAATGTAACAACATTGTTATTAGATACCTAATCATTACTTGTTGAAAGAATGAAGGTTTGAGAGACCTCAGTGTTCTGGCTTGGCAGATATTTTACTGAGGAGTGACAGTTACAATACTTGCAACCCTCTCAGTAGGAAAAGCGATGATATTAAAATATTTCCATCTACAGTTCTTTTTGAGTAAAAAGAAAATCTAGTTTATAAATAAATTCATAATTCCTTTAATCATGTATGTGTGTCTATATGCACAGATATGAGTCTCATGCACGTTATTTTGTTAAAGAGAAAATTAAATTTTGGAGAATGATATCTAGCAGTTGTCCCTCCTAAATGGGAAAGTTAAGTATTCAAGGAAAGGAGATAATTATCTTGTTCATTGTGCATAGAAAGCACACTTGGAGATCTTGGATTTTTATGATTGCAGGCTTTCAAAATTCTGACAAGGCTGCTTCTAAATTAGTCAATGTCAAGTGCTGTCTTTTTGTAGATTGACAACTGGTTGGTGTTGCTTCATTTTATTGAAAGAAGAAAAGCATAAAAAATGGCTCCACCATCTGTTGGATGTGAAGCATCAGACAGAAGGGTGATGTAGTATGTGGTGAGGAAAGGGTACTGCTGAGCTATAATCTCAGTCACTTTCTAAGATATAAATTTGACTACATTCGGGAAAGATAACTACTTATGTCAGATTTAAATCTTTAGCGGAAGTGGTATAAGTAGGTTGTAGGAAGATATTGGTGAAAACGTATTTCTTTCTTGTTTGTTTACAGAGCAGTCTCTCCCCCTCCCCCGCCCCTTTATTTCCTGAGAAATGTTATTTTTGAACCAGAAAGGCAAAGTCTTCCTCTGAGAACTTAATTAAATGCTTCAATGGAGTGAACTACTTTTACTTTTCATGTGGTTTAATTTTCTAAGTAAAAGCAAAGCGTGTCTGAAAGCCATTTGTTTTCGTTAAACAAAAATTAATGTATAATGCTTATCAGGTGGAAAAGAAAATTATAGAGTTAAGAGCTTGTGGTCTGGAGGAAGAATCCAGGGTGTGCTGGTAAATGTTTAACAACCGGCTCTCTGGGAACAAAAAGTCTGATTTGCAGTATTTGCCATTTTCTGTGGTGAAAAGACTCCCACCATGGTTAATTTCAAGCCACGGACCAGACATCACAGAAGATGGAGTCCGGAAGAGATACACAATGGCACACATTGTACAGTGCTTTCCTTTACAATGCAGTAGACGTAAATAATGCCAAGAACGTTGATAATAATACACAGTGTGGTAAAATAATTAAGAAGTGATGAGATTTGAGTATTACTTTGGCTTGTATTATAATAATTTATTTAACTCTAAATTTATATAATTTAATTTTTAAAAATGGCTGTATTTAGCAGCTTGCCCACAACATTCCTGAAAATTTAATGATTGGCTCTGATAAGCTAGCACGAGGTGGCTCCAGTTAACAGACCAATGGTGGGGGGAGACCTATGTTAGATTTCTGTGTCCAACACTGACTAGCTGTTTGATAAGAGTACTTACCTGATAGGATTGTTGGGATGATTAAATGAGATATTGACTAGAAGTCCTTAGAGGAATGCCTGACACTATAGTAAGTGCTAATGTAAGCAGTTATTAGTGTTTGATCTTCTATAGTAAAGGGAATGCAGGATGGCTCCCTCTATAGGTATCCTTCTAGTTATTTTAAACTACAGTTGACCCTTGAACAATGCGAGGGTTAGGGGCGCTGTACTCTGTGCAGTTGAAAAATGTGCGTATGACTTTGACTCCCCAGAAACTTTACTAACAGCCTACTGTTAACTATGATAACATAAACCGTTATTTTGTATATGTATTTTGTATGTTATACGTATTATATGCTATATTCTTACAATAAAGTAAGCTAGAGAAAAGAAAATGTTATTAAGAAAATCATAAGGAAGAGAAAATACATTCACAGTACTGTACTGTATCACTGATGCAGTAAGTTTATGTCATCTGTTTACAAGATGAATCGTCTTATCAGTACCTACATCAGTATGGTCTTATATGATGTAAAACACTGTAGATGTTGTATGTATTACAACACTAGACATCAAAAGTGGAAAGATTATGTGAAAAAGAAACTCATATTTATTGACAGCATTGATCCATGCATTGCTTAGGAAGCAGCAGCAGTATGATTGCTTTATGGTCTCCCAGTGTCATCGATAGGGTTGCTCACAGTAGCCTAGCCTATACACTAATGAATGAACCATTGTAAAACCTTTATGGCATACGGTGTTACAATCATATCCATAACACAGTATTGGAAACATCGTTACATTAAAAAAAAAAAACTCACTTACCTGAGATGATAGGCTGATAAGCAGTTTCTCCACTTAGAGAGAGAGGCATACTGTATGGTATTGTAATTCTTTGAAAGCAAAGTGATAAAACAGTAAGAAAAGGCACAAATTATTAATTTTATATTAAATATCACTTACCATATGCATCTATAAGGATAGACTAGTATCTACATATATTTTATGCATTCATGACATACCTTTTAATTTTTTTGATATTCCTAGGTGATGTGGTTAGTCTATGAGTTTTTTCAAGTTGTTGCAAATCTCCAAAAATTTTCCAATATATTTATTGAAAAAAATATGTGTATAAGTGAACCTACACAGTTCAAACTTGTGTTGTTCAAGAGTCAACTAAATGATTTTATGTATAAGCTGAAGGTTGGTAATTAATAAGGGGCCATAACCTCAATTAGTATAACCTTTTACAATTGTATTTTTTGTTTTTAGTAAAAGAAGTTTCTCTTTCACATAAAAAATTCTCCTTTTTCTCCATGGCTTTTTCCATGTAGTCTGGATCTTCCCTTGGTTTTATTGGAAAGGATAGCACTGTCTTTATTCTGTCTGCACAATGCTGTTGTGGTACTGATGCCAGAGTATCTTTGTGAGCTTTTGATACAGGGAGTATCTGTAGCTTTAGAATGAAACAGGCAAATTATTCAGAGTTCAGAAAAGACAAGTGAACATAGAGGCTGCAGTGGGGGTTTTGGGGTTTGGGGAAAGAGGAAAAATCAGTTATTTTAAAAATAAATGAACAATAAGATAATTAAGCCTAAATCATTTAATATTAACCATTGAAATATTTTCAAATAATTAATAAGCACCATCATATTAAGTTGAACATCACTAATTTAGAGCCTGAAAATTCAGATGAAAAGTCATTAAAGTTTTTATTTTATTGAGCAAAACATTCAAATTATTTTCCCTGTCTGAAATTTCTGGATCTCATGGGTAGGCAAAGTCTAGTCTAAAACCAGAATTCTTTAATGTGTAACTTTTACTTCAGTCCAGTAGATAATTTTGTTGATTGGCATATTTATGATTTAAAGTGACAAAATTTCACTAACAGTAGTTTCAACCAGCGGTTCTCAATATTTTTGGCCTCAGGATCCCTTTAAACTCTTTAAGATTATTGAGGAAAAGTTTTTGTGTTTATTGATTGATGTTTACCGTTTTAGCAATCAAAAGCTTTATAATATTTACATTTATGCATTAACTAAAGTTTTCTGTGCTTTGTTTATAGATTGATCCTACAAAATTAAATCTTATAAAAACAGCATTGAAAGTTAGGTTGTATAAATAATCTACCTGGGGGCTTCCCTGGTGGCGCAGTGGTTGAGAGTCCGCCTGCCGATGCAGGGGACGCGGGTTCGTGCCCCGGTCCGGGAAGATCCCACATGCTGCGGAGTGGCTAGGCCTGTGAGCCATGGCTGCTGAGCCTGCGTGTCCGGAGCCTGTGCTCCACGACGGGAGAGGCCACAACAGTGAGAGGCCCGCGTACCGCAAAAAAAAAAAAAAAAATCTACCTGGGAGACTAGATATATACGTGGTTTGGTTCAGTAAGAAGGAAATATAATTATTGTAAGTCCCAGTCCTGAACTAAAGTGTACCAGAAATGTAACTTTCATTTCCTATAACGACTGAATTTCTCTTCAAGTCCTCATTCTGGTGGGGTGATGAAAACCCACTGTAAGTAAATGTGGGATTCCATCCCCCTTCCCCCAAGATTGTGGCTAAATTACCGGGGATTTGCTGCCAGGACCTTGGAGGAGGCCTTATCTTGACCTTATCACCTGGTTCTCAAGGCCAGGCTCACACAGGTCACCCCTGAGATGTCTCTTGTTCCTTTGTCCACAGCCTTCTTGGTTCTAGTGGTTCTGTGTCCTGCATGGAAGTACATACTAGGACACTGTGGTCCCCGGACTCCATAGGCCACTGACTCTCGGGACTGCCAATGGCCCTTTCTGCCTGGACTTGGGGCTCTGAGCCAGGCCTAGGCCTGCAGTCCCCTCTGTCTATTCTCTTTATTCCCCTCCCCTCTTCATCTGAGCGATACTCTCTTAAGGGCACCTTCTCTGTGATTTTTTTTCTTCTCAAGGGCCAATCAGCATAGTCTCCGTAATGGTCTCAGGCATCAGGAGATACAAAAGCAAGGACTAGCCGGCCCTCTCTGCTTTCTTCCTTGTCGTCCCCCAACAAGACTCTGAACTCTGGAAGGAGTCAGGGTGAGTGAGGGGTTGTGGAGATGGAAGGGGAAATACTGGGAGGAAAAAAATCAGTTGGCATTTCAAAAATCTTCCCTGGCCACATCATCCTGTGCCTTTAAACCCTGCCAGTCCACAGAGTATACCACACTTGGAGGTCCAGTGGATCCTCAGACTTTTTTATGGTTTTTAATTTATTTTTTTCTTGCTTTGCTTCTGTGAGTTCAGTGTTTTTCAAACTGCGAATTGGACCCATTCCTGGATTAGGACATTGATTTAGTGGGCTGAGACCAGCATTAAAGAAAAAAAAAGGAATCTACTAGAACAAAGTAGAAAAATGTTAGCGATCATCAGACAGAACGGATGTCTATATTGTTTGGAAACTTCCGTTTTATATATACTTTGTGCACTAGGCTGTGGGGTAAGATGCATTTCTTACTGTGGGCTGTAGCCAGAGCTTTAAAAACACATTCTCAGTTGCCACTGAATTTGGTGTATCTTAAAATTTCTTGTTACTATGGAAAATGTCCTATTTTAATATTTAAAAAATATAGAGTGCATAGGTTGCAAACTTGAGTTGGCTTGACTGAAAATGTCATATTTTTGTCCTCATAGTTTGATAGGGTATAAAACTATCTTCCTTCAAAATTTCAAAGCCATACTTTTGCCCATAAGACTGTTGAGACCTGCCTGGGTGACCACCTCTCCTGCCAGTGGAATATGCTCTGAATGGGGAGTAAATGGAGAAGGGAAAGGGCCCAAGGAGCCGGCTGGTTTTCAGATAGCCTGGTGACCCTGCTGACATTTCCAGAGCCCCCTTATATCTGGTCAACAGTTTTGACTCTATCCATTAACTATCAACTAAGGTGTCTTTAATCTTTCCTCTCTACGGTCAGTGCTTTTAAACAACTAACATTGTCTCTCTCTCTCTCTGTATGTATATATATGTATTTATTATATACGTGTTTATGTACATTGAAAAAGTATTTCCATTGGACTTTGGGTGGGAGGTGCTTGGTTTGCCACTTGAGTCAAACATATTGAAGCGAATATGTACAATTTTGAAGGTAATAACTGTATTCCTTTTAAAATAGAGCATTTCATTCAGACCTTTCACAAAGTCCCTCTTTTGTCCTTGTGCCATTAACCTGTGATGGAAAAGGGTTAAAGCTGCACATCCTTCTCTTCATCCAAGGCACTGAACACAGCAGCAGTATAGGCCTATTGGGTTTTCGTTTAATTGTATAAGCAATAGCCAGAAAAAAATACATTTAAAGAAGAGTTGATCTGTTTTGTGGTTAGACCCTGCCTGAGGTACCTAGGAAAGGAATGTGACTTGCTTAGAGGGGGACAGGCAAGGACACCGTAAGTAGTTGGTGATGTTGTCTACTAGGAGTTCCTTTTCTCTAACCCACACTGGTATAAAAGATGCTACTTTTGGTACAGTTTCCTTTGTTTTCCCCAAGTCTGCCTATTCTGAAACCATATCAAATGAATTATTGTACCCAGTTTGGCACTGAACAAATTGAAGTATGTTGAAGTCTTCCTCTGCTCCACCAGAATCAAGTGCTAATTGCGTAGTGGAGGCCGATGGTTAAATAGCTTTTAAATTCTTGATATTACTTTCATAGCCCGTAAAGTTAGGAAACAACTGATCTGCAAATTGTCAAATAAGTAGAGTCTGTGGAGGGCAAGGAGATTTAGCCTGTGGTCCGGGATGTTTGGCGGTGGTTGCCTGGAGTGCTCTGTTGAGAAGGACGTTGGGTCTTTTCCGGACCCTTCAGGAGGAGTGGCGTGACTTAGTGATGTCTGCCCTGAGCGTGGGCGGGAACACATGGGCGAAGTATAGACCAATATGCCAGTGGTAGTGGCTCTTCTTCTTAGTTTCCCACAATTGATTTGATTTGAATTTTGGCCATACATTTTTCTGTGAGACTATAACATTTTTACCAAAAATGCATACATAGCTGGGTATAATATCACATTTTTAGGTTTGCGTACGTCTTTCTAAAAAAATAGAATTATGCTTCCCCCTCTTTCTTTAGGCTTTAAATAATTATTTTTACGGATACTGAGTATTTGCTATAGGTGCTATATTTATTATTATTTTTAGCAAAGGAAGATAATGTGATCTTTCTTGTGTTTCTAATGTTCTGTTTTCCTAGGAACTTTGTTTTTAATATTTTTCAGACTGTGGTGATGCCTCAGATACTTGAGTCCCAGATCTGCGTGTGTTCTCTTGGCTCTAGTCACCAGCACCTCTTGGCGGTTCCTGGGCACGAAATCACAGAGCTGCCCGGCTGCACGTGCACCCGTTTACGCACTCCCACGGTCAATGTCGGCAACAGCATAGGGCACAGACTCTCCTCTACCAGCTCATATTTTTCTTAAACAGCATCTGGTGTGTGTGTGCGTGTGTGTATTAATTACTCACCTTTTACGGAGTAATTCAAAATCTAGGTGACATGTTCCAATGGCTGATAAGCATTTCATAGTGTGGTCGGGGGTTTTCTGTGTAATCCCTTTGATCATGGCCTCTTTTGTAAACACACGAATGAGGTTACAATGGAGTCCCGCTGAGGAAGTAATTCAGAGGGTGGCAAGTTTTTGACCCTTACAGACAGAAAGAGAATTTGGTAAATCGTTAGGTTATTGACTGCCCTTTAGAGAGCCAGGGGTTTGCTTTCTGTACCTCCTTTCAGCTGGGCTTGTGTTTCATGTACGGGAGGCCTACATTATCATAATCCATTTTTCGCTTTTATGTGATCTACCAGCGGCTCTCGTAAACCTCCTTTCTGAAGAGCACTCCCCATTTACTTGCTCTAATTCACCGTCTTTTTTTAAATCATAAAAATTGATGTTTTGCAACCAGTGGCATTATATGGGAGTTGTTTATGGAGGTGCTGTAGGGAAGATTAGTGGTAGAATTAAGAACGAGATGACAGCTGGGGAGAGAAACCTATGAAGAGACATCACATCAGTGACATAGCAAGTGAGTGAAAGAAGCATGTTAAACTTGAAGATGGTGTATGAATATCATGAGTAAAATTATAATATGTCTTTCGCTGGCGTTGAATAGTGTTAATCATACACTAACAAATTTTTACTTAAGGAGTTATATTCGGTAGAAAATGCCCAGATTGACCCCAGTATGTAAAAAAGATGTCATCTTAAAATGCTTCTACCTATTAGATGTTAATTTTCCTGGCAGCGCTCACACTGGAATATTAGTAGAAATAATGTGGAATTGTTTTTACTCAGTGTTATCATCTAGGTCTTAAAACATTTGCTATGAGAATTTCCTAATTTGTACAATTTTACACATCTGAAAGGATAACCAAAGTAGGATGGTTTTTGCAAATTATTAATAGTTATGGAATTTCCCAGGACCTTTTATTCAAAGGAAAAAAACTTCCAGGTTTTCTCCTTCTCTTACATAATATGCCATTTTCCATTATTGCTCTTTAACAAACAAAAACCTTCCAATACAATGAACGTGAGTTTTAGGATATTCTTTTGGAGAAAGAAGTATAAATGGAGACTAGGAATGTGAGCGTGCTTTGCCCTTGAAGAACCAGGTAAAGAAGCCCAGTGCGTGGCTTTGGGCGTTCAGGCCCTGTGAGATTTCCAGGTGGGAAAGAAAATGGTAGGAGAAACTCCCTGCTGCGTCTGGCAAAGTGAACTTAGGCAGCAAAAGCATTTACAGAGCAAGGCCTGTGGCAATTTGGAGCTGGCTTCAGTTCAAATTTTTTCGGCCATGGAGGAGGTCTTCCTTAAACAAATCTGTTAACATTTTAGTTTTGGAGGGAGCACAGCACATTGTAGATGAAAATGTACCAGTTCCTATTTCTGTCTGAAGCAGCTCCATCTCACCGTCCCTGAGAGCCCATCCCTTCATGAGTAGGTCTGATTTGATCTAGTCTTCAAAGCTGTGCCTGGCCTGTGTGTCCTCATGCTGCGTTTGTCCCTGTTGCTCCTTTGCCGTTAGAAACTTTTCTGTGTAGAGCACGGGGCTCCTCGGGCCCCTCCTGCTGGATGCGTTTTCTTCATGGAGGTCTAGCAGTTGTTTCTCATGTTTTGCGTGTGATGGCCGATCCCAGCCTGGTTTAAAGTCTTTCTCTCTTTCTCTCTTCCCCTCCCTTCTCGTCCTGCCTCTGTCCCCACCCCAGTTTCATGCTGTTTCCTTTTCTCACTACATCTGGGCTCCAAAGCAGCCAACCTCAGGGAAGCTCTGTCCGATGGGGCAGGATACACGTATGAAGAGCTGATATTACAACTGAGACAGTTTTCATTTCTTTTCATGATTCCGCTGTCATTCCATATGGCACACGTTGGCATCCTGCTTTTTCCTGCCTTGGAGGCAGACTGGTGGTCCTCAGTCCACACTGGTGAGTCCTGCCATTGGTTCATGGCCAGGCCGGCTCTGAGACCCCTTTTGATTGGTGGGTGTCCGTGATGTGCTGGTTATTAGATAGGTTGAATACTGCCCCTGGAGAGACGTTACTAGTGTTACTGTCACAAATTCTGTATTTCACATATTTGATATATTTATTCATTTTGTGTCTGTTTGCTTGACCTAGCGATAAATGGGAGAGGGGTGTTGAAATCTCTCACCATATTGGTGAATATGCCAGTTTTCCCTGTCATCAATGTTGCATGCACGTGCACACAATCTCTCTCTCTCTTTCTCCCTCTCTCCTCATATATATGTGTATACATATATACACACACACATATTTTAAAAAATCTACATTTAAGATGATGCTTTTTTGGTGACTTGAGCCTTCATCACTATATAGTGTCTCTATTCTTTTTTTTTTTTGTGGCACGCGGGCCTCTCACTGTTGTGGCCTCTCCCGTTGCGGAGCACAGGCTCCGGACGCGCAGGCCCAGCGGCCACGGCTCACGGGCCCAGCCGCTCCGCGGCATGCATGAACCCGTGTCCCCTGCATCAGCAGGTGGGCTCTCAACCACTGCGCCACCAGGGAAGCCCTGTAGTCATATTTTTTCACTCCACTATAAAATAGCTATATTAAAATGAGACAAAATATACTTTTAAAGTAAAGGCATTAGTAAGAATAGAGACGGGCTTCCCTGGTGGCGCAGTGGTTGAGAGCCCGCCAGCCGATGCAGGGGACGCGGGTTCGTGCCCCCGTCCGGGAAGATCCCACATGCCGCGGAGCGGCTGGGCCCGTGAGCCGTGGCCGCTGGGCCTGCACGTCAGGAGCCTGTGCTCCGCAACAGGAGAGGCCACAACAGTGAGAGGCCCGTGTGCTGAAAAAAAAAAAAAAAAAAAAAAAAAGACTATATATTGATCTTTTAGCTAGCAGATGTAACCCATTTACATTTTTGTGATTATTGAATTGTTTCTCCCAACTGTTAAATTTCTATTTGTCTCATTTATTCTATGCTGCTTTTTGTTTCTATTTTCTTTCTTTTTTAAAATTTTATTGAGTTAGACTTTTGGCACTTTTAAAAAATTTGATTTTTCCCTGTTATAGGATTTGAATTTATGTGTTATATTTCCATTCTTTGTGGTTACCCTTAGAATTTTATCACATTTATTTAAGCACAGTTTAAAATTCAGTAATGTCTTAACCTTTCTCATGAAGAACAGAAGGACCTTAGAATGCTTTATCTTCATGCTACCTTCTCATTTTATTATCAGATATTTTAGCTTTGTCTTTTTCCATACAATGTTGTGTGTATGTGGGTGTGTGTATGCGTATGCCTGTGTGTGGTGCATTGCATTTAGCATTTTATTTGCTCACCATTCCTTTTTGCATTTTAGCTTGTCCTTCTGGAATTATTTTCTCTTCTGCTGAATTGCATCCTTTATAAGTAGCTTCATAGACCACCCTGGTGGTGGTAATCTCTCTCAGGGCCTGGTTATTTTAAAATGTTTTATTTTTCAGTTTTTATAGATAATTTTGAATTATGTGAAACAATCATTATTGCTACAAAATGGAGTTGTTCTAATTTGGGAGATACTTAAAATTGTGTTCAAACCTTCTATCATCTCCCCACTATCCAATATAGTTATGATCTTGACCCTTGGATAAAATTACTTCCTTGGGTAAAATCAGAGCATAAAAAGATGGTCCAAAGAAAAGTGATTAGGCCCTCACCTGACTCAGAAAGGCAGAACTGAAGAGTCAATTTAATAACGTGAGGTCAGAACTTTTGCCTTTTTAAATGTTTTTAAGAGATAAAGTTGCATTTCCTTAAAGCAGATAATATACTAAAAATGTTAATACAGTTCCTCTTTCATGAATGATAAGTTGTTAGGCAGAAGAGGGCCTAAGGTCCCCAAGACTGCCCCCAGGTTTGATGATTCTCTAGGAGGCCTCCCAGGACTCAGCCTAGAGTCATACTTGTGGCTATGATTTATTACGGCAAAAAGATACAAAGCAAAACCAGCAAAGGGAAAAGGCGCATGGGGCAGAATCCAGAGGAAACTAGGCACAGGCTTCCAGAGTTCTCTCCCAGAAAGTCACATGGGACACACTTAGCTCCCCCAGCAATGAGCTGTGACAACACGTGTCAAATGTTGCCATCCACTCAAGCTCGTTAGAGACTCAGCTCCCAGGGTTTTTACCAGGGGCTGTTTACAGAGGCATCTCTGCCTGGCATGTACCCAAACTCCCGACTCCCAGAAGGAGAGCAAGTGTTCTGCATCAACCTTGTTGTTTGTACAAACAGCTTAGGCACAGTGCTCCACCCTTATCAACTAATGGTGGTGGGAACCCTCCCAGAATCCAAGTTCTTAGACACTAGCCAAGGGCCAACCTTGAAAGCTGGCTTTTCATATATAGTATTTGGGCCTGCTCTATTTACTCTTTACTGCACAGGGCCCATCAGTAAATAATGATATAATAACAAGTGCTTTTGACACCTGAGTTCTGTTCTCAGATTTTCTAGTTTGAGTAGAACTGTAACAGTGGTCAGAGAAACAGAAAACTGGAGAGGGTGGGTAGACTTAAGTGCTGGTGAGGAGGAGACTCAGACAGGAGTCATTGACCCGCATTGTGGCACAGGATTAGAGGGAGATGGCAGGCCATTGGACTTTGCCAGGCAGGTGAGAATGAAAAAAGAGATCAGAGATCTTTTTCTGGAAGATCTCTTGGAAAATCTTGAAACAGCTAGCAGTCTTAAAACTAGTGGCCTCTTAGGTAGGGTCCCCAGCTTCAGCACTGTGGATATTTTGGAGTGGGGGCTGCCCTGTGCACTGCAGGATGTTTAGCAGCGTCCCTGGCCTCTGCTCACTAGATGCCAGTAGCATCTGTCTCCTCACTAGCTCCCCCGGTTGTGACAACCAAAAACGTCTCCTGACATTGCCTGTTGCTAGCTATCCTCCAGGGACAGTGGTTGAGAACCATTGTATTACCACAGGGTTTACAATAAATAAATTCATGACGATCTCAGCTTTATATATCTAAGTGGTTTACTCATATCTCACATTTATAGTAGTTTTCCATTTATAAAGCTCTTTCATGTTTTTCTAGCAAGAAGCTATATAGATGAAGGCAGTGAAGGCAGTGAGACACAGAGTTTAAGTCACTTTGCAGTAAAGCAAAGAAAAAGTAATAGTAGAAATAATAGTAATAATAATATTTTTTGTTATTAATAATAGATATTTTATTGAGTGCCTGTGATGAGCCAGACACTGTTTGAAATGCTTTACAGGTGTTCATTTTGCAACAAGCGTAACAAGTGCTATCATTGTGTTGATTTTACAGATGAGGAAGTTGAGGCCAGAGAGATTAAGAAACCTGCCCAAAGGCACACAGTAGGTGGAAAAGCCAGGTCCAGACCCAGGCCATTTGGCTCCAGTGCTCTCGTGACCCCTGGGCTCTGGATAAAAAGTGAGAGGTTCTGGATTCTTGCTCTTCTCTGATAGTGTTCTGTCTCATTACTGTCTCTGTGGAGGTTGCCATTTGCTTATTACACTGCTTTCCTCACTCCGCCCAGCTCTGGTCTCCTGGTTGACATACAACTTTTCCTATACTCTTATCAACTGAATCTCACAGATATGAAAAAACTGGGAAGCCCTCTTTTTGTGACCTAACTTTGCTGTTTCAGTTGTAGTCTTCTGTGATTATCTTGATTCTTTCTCTTTTTATTTATCTTTAATGTAGCATTTCATCAAAATCTGGATTTGTTGCAGCTGTCAGCCTAATCTTGACACATACGCTTCGTCCAATTCCTGCATATTTCAGCTAAGAGGCTTCTGTTTATGATGCTTAAACATTTCACGATATTCTTCAGATCTTTCCACCAGCTCCCAATATGTTATATGTCATAGTTCCATGATTATATTTTATTATCCAGGAAATATTTTAATGTACCAATTTATCCACCCCATCTTTTGGTTTTTTTTCTTTTTACTTTTTTCCTGATTCCTTTTTATTTCTATTTTTTT
Source organism: Physeter macrocephalus (assembly GCF_002837175.3). Lineage (NCBI taxonomy): Eukaryota > Metazoa > Chordata > Mammalia > Artiodactyla > Physeteridae > Physeter > Physeter macrocephalus. Next base: position 19,464,318 of record NC_041224.1, read on the forward strand.
TTTTTTGTGGTACGCGGGCCTCTCACTGTCGTGGCCTCTCCCGTTGCTGAGCACAGGCTCCGGACGCACAGGCTCAGCGGCCATGGCTCACGGGCCCAGCCGCTCCACGGCATGTGGGATCTTCCCGGACCGGGGCACGAACCCGAGTCCCCTGCATCGGCAGGCGGATTCTCAACCACTGCGCCACCAGGGAAACCCTTCTTGATTCCTTTTGAACATGTGTTTTTCATGCCCCTGTGCCTTATGTCCCAAGTTGTGCCCCCTAATATGGACAAGGAGAAAATGTCATTCTTCCTCTAAGCCTAGTGAAGAAATCATCTTTCCTGGAGCTTTCTTTTCAAGACATTTATTTTAGGAAGACCTTCTACAATCATTTAAATGCAGTGTTTGTGTAGAGCTAGAATTAACTGTATGGTACCGTCAATTAGTTTTAAAATGCTTTGCTTCTCTGTTCCTATGATCCCATGAGGGACCACTGAGCCCTCAGTTTATTTCTGGGTCTGTTTTTCTTTTATGAGTGGGGCGGTGAGTGGGTGGGAGTTGAGAGTATGACTTCAGAGCAGAATATCGTCAGATTAGTTTAGATGGACATTGCTACATGGACATGATGTTGAGAAATCCAGGATTTTCAGATGTGTCCAGTTTGGCAAAATTCATTAGATTTCTCCAGATGTTGTAATTATTATTTTTTATGTAAATAGTGTGTGCTGCCACGTCTGTAATTACATTTACTACTTCTGTGTCTCATGGTTCCAAGTCATGAGACCATTCCACTCTCTTTTGATTGTTAGGCACTTTTTCCCAAGACCCTATTCACTTGAATTTTGCTAGCTCTGAAGATAACTTTGGTCCCCAAAGCCTTAGGTTTTAATCCATTGTAGTACTCATGACTCCTAGTAGTTTCAGATATGAATTCTTCCTTTCCTCGGCATTTTTTATTGTGGTTATTAATACTAAGTTGAATTTTTCTTCTGGATCAAAAATTTGGATAGTTTCTTCTTGTTACGCATCTTTAGAGAAAGTTATGTTACCCATTATTACGAGATCATTAAATTTTAGGATTGGGAAGGATATTGGAAAAGGTGCAAAGTATTACAATCTGTTTATAGTCCTCAATATAATTGCTCAGCATGTCAGTAAGTTTGTTGCTTTGGCCATCAGGTGAGCAGAGTATGTCCTCTAAAAACAAAGAAAGAAAGAAAAAAGCAGAAGCTTTTCAATTTGTTTTTCTTTTCAGTGTAAAACCTTGTTCCAAATAGAACTTAGTATGGGTCCCCAATATCAAATGTGTTAAAGTGGTGTTTTATTTATATGCAGGTATTTTGTAAGTTCAAATCTATCACTCTATCACCTTTTCTCATTATAAAATCAAATGGTGGGAATAGATTATTTTCATGAAATGATAATTTTAAAATGGGAGATATGAGTGGCAAGTGAAGTTTTGTTAGTATCCAAGTAGACATTATTTTTGCCTGGTGTGGGCCAAGCTCATGTACATACAGAGAAGCAATTGCAAATTGAATGTCCTGCCCCGCCCCCCAACAGTTCAGTTTTCCATCTTAGAATGCTGTTTAATTAAAAATTCTGTTTAATTTTTAAATTATGTTTACTTAAAAATTCTGTTTAATATTTAATTTATGTTTAATTTAAAATGTAATTTTTATCTTTTAAGCTAATTTTTAATTAAACGTAAATGGCAGGAGAAGGTTGTCCCCTCAAAGTCTGCCCCTAAACTGAGTTAACCTGCAAGTTAGTATAGTGCAGTCTCAACGGGTTAAACTTTCTGTAACATGTTTGAGAGTAGATTTTAATTACAGTTTCAAAAGTAGTTAAAATACATACATAACATTTTTGAATTTAACATTGTGGAAATCCTGAAAATCTCTGTGAAACTTTATTCCACAGAATGTATTTTGAAAGAAAAAAGTGCTGATTTGTTATTTTAGCTTTAAAGTATACCAATACATACATAATGGCTACGTTTTAAAGTCCAGTGAAGTTCAGCTTTCCAAGACTGAGTTGCAAACATTCTGAAGCACACTGAAGTTGTCTGTCCAGCTTCACCTGTCTGGAGCACAGTTCAGAAGTAGCCCCCAAGTAATCTATAAAAATATCGGATCACTGTGTCGTACACTTGAAAGTAATATAATGTTGTAAGTCCACTATACCTCAATAAATTAAAGAGAAAAAGAAGTAGCCCCCATAGTGTGCGGCTGACACGAAGTCTGTGATCTCAGGATAAGGGGAGGGAGACACCTTGCCTATTACAGCTTCCTCACTTGAACCAGTAACTCTAGTTTTACCAACATTTCACTAAACTTGACTACTCTCTGGTTGCTTACCCTGGAATAGAAGAAGGAAACCAGAAGGGAAGAAGGCTGTGCAAGGCCAACTGCTGTGTGTGAGAAATGATCTCTTTGCCAGTCCAACAGACGTAAAAGTGCAACGATCTCATGGGATTTAGGCCATCCCAACCTTTGTAAACTTTGAAAGCACTACTGCTTTGTATCATGATCTGATAATGTCTATTTAGATGACCCTGAGTTATCATGAAAAAATTTAAATTAGGTTTGTATCTACTCTAAGAAGGCAAGAAAATTATGGTGAAATAGTGAGGCTTAGAGGGCGTTTGAGCAACCACAGGAAGATTTGGAGGGTGGACATCACCAAGGAGAGGGGCCAGGGAGAAGGAAACAGGGAGTGGCGGCTCTTTGAGGGACGGCTCTGAGCTCCACAGCTTTTGTGGTGATAGAGTCACAGCAGCCAGAGATGTAGCCTCCGTGCCGGCTGGGCATGGGGAGAAGAGGCAGTCGCTGGTGTTCTTCACCACACATGGCAGTAGACGTCATCACTTCACCACCAGGAGGGCTTGTGTGTTTGCATGTATGTCATCATGTATGGTGTAATGCAGTGAAGATTTCTGTAGCCTGACATGCACTGTGGTCACATGGCTTCTTCTCTCCCCTCTTTCTCCTACCCTCCTCCCTCCCTCCCTCCTTCCCTCCCTTCTATTCTTCTTTCCACAAATATTTATTGAAGTCATATGAGCCAGATGCTGGTAGGTGCTGAACGTGCTCTGACAAGGGACAAGATAGCCTGTTCTTGCGGCCGCGGAACTTTCCTTGTACTGTGAGACAGAGACATGTCAATAGGAACGTACAAATGAATACGAAAAAAATTATAATGGGACAGAAAGTACATTCTAGGACACATTTGCGAGACCAGAAAGGCTTCCTTCTCCCTGACCCCTCTCCTTGGTGATGTCCGCCCTCCAAATCTTCCTGTGGTTGCTCAGAAGTCCTCTAAGCCTCACTATTTCATCATCGAAGGCGAGACCTAAGAGATAAAGAGGAGTTAGCCAGAGAAGTGGGGTGTTCCAGGCCAGGGAAAAGCATGCAGGGGAAGAGGTGAAAAAGAGAAGAGTGAACTTCTCAGCCAGAGTGTGGATGTGAGCGAGAAGTCTGCAGAAGGCTCATCGTGGGGGCCTTGGGGGACAGGAGGCTGGACTTCTTTCTTGGATCAATGGGAAGCCATGGAAAGGTTTTACTCAGAGGAGTCAGGTGATCAGGTTGGCATTGTGGAAAGTTTGCTTTGGTGAGTTGGATTAGAAGGGCAAGACTGGCAAGTGTTGTAGTTATCTAAAAGATAAACGTGGCCTAAAATGAAAAAATGCAGTGGAGACGGAGAGAAGTAAATATAATCGAGACATATTTAGGAGATAAAATCAATAGACTTGGCGATGGACTCATTAGATGTGTGGGGAGTCAAGATTACTCCCAGGTTTCTGGTGTGGGCAACTGGGCACTAATTAATGAAAGAGAGAATACACGGGGAAGAAGGCGTTTTGGGATTGTGGTGGGTTGATGGACTGTTGGATTTCACACCGAATGTGTGGTGAATATGGGGTCTGCACAAGTGGAAATGCCAGTGGCTCTGAAATTCAGGAGGGAAAGCTGGGCTAGAGACGTAGATTTGGAAGTGATCAGCATGGATAGAGGGGGTACCCAGAGCTGTGGGAATGAATGAGATCACCCCGGCGGTCACCCAGGCATACACTGAGAAGAGAAGAAAGCCTGTTAGAACCCTGAAGGAGGATGGGCAGAGAGGAGCCCCCAGGAGACAGAGGAGGAACAGCTAGCAGGGGAGAAGCTGGCCAGGAGTGTGTGGGGACAAAGACACCGAGGAAGAGGATGGAGGAGAGGCTAAGCGAGAGGAAGCCCAAAAGACGTCTGTTGGATCCTCTGTGCTGCAGGAAGCCATTATAGCTTTAACCAGAGAAACTTCTGGAAACAGGAGCTAGAATGCATAGCATTGAGGAGAGAGCTGGAAGAGATGAGCAGAGACAGTGAGCTTAGTCCTCTTTGTAAGGAAGTTTGGCTGAAAGAGAGAACAGACTCTAGGACCTCATGCTAGAAGAGTGTGGGTGGAGGGAGGGATAGAAGTCAGGGGAGCCTTGAGTCTGCTTGGATGCTGACAGGATGTAGCTCATAGAATAGAGAAGCGTAGGGTGAAATTTTGGGAGACGGTGGGGATAAGTGGGTCATAGAGGGTCATGCGAATGGAGGAGGGCTTGGGCCCCAGAATAATAACAGAGAGGTGACCTTGGCTAAGAGGAGAGACACCTCTTCCATTGGGACAGAAGGGAAGAATAAAACAACTGGTGTTAAAGTATTGTTTTGTGTCACAATATTTTAATTATGTTCTTTAAAAAAATTTCTCCACAGACACTACCCAAAGCAGTCCTTCACCACGGTGGCAGATACACCTGAAAATCTCCGCCTGAAACAGCAAAGTGAATTGCAGAGTCAGGTAATTTCTGAAAGGCCTGTTTTTGTTACATTCGTTCTAAATACTATGCACAAGGCCGCTCTTCGGTCATCGTACTGTTCCTGCCAGGTCACCAGCCGGTGTGCAGACTGAAGCGGGCCTGGGTGGGCAGTCCAGGCGGAGGTGCTGAACGTCTGTTTTATTCCCGGTCTCGGATCTCCCTGATATTCTCGGTTCTGTTATCCACATGGGACTAGGGCAAGTAAATGAGTTCTGGTCAGAGTAAGTGTTTCCCAACAATATTGATTTATTTGGTCCTAAATATTTAAAAACATTTTATAAATAGCTTTTCCACACTGCATATGTAGGGGAAAAAAGAGGTGTTAACTTGACCCAATTGCAGTGAGTGTGGGGCTAACACCCTGTCTGTGTATCTCACACCAGCCACTAGCTTTGTTTTCATCCTGTCACTTTATTCATATTTCTTTCATATGTCACACTGACAGCATGAACAAAGATTAGAACACCATGATTGGCTCCCAGTCAACCATTTTGGATGGAAACGTGCCTTCAATATGGCGAAACACATCGGTTAGGACTAGGGATTTGAATGACAGTGTTTTCTTCAGGGACACCCTGTCTCTTCTTGAGAAACCTAGGGTGCTCTCTTTCAGAGAAGTTACCGTGCCGGCCACGGTGTAGGACAGTGCTGAGCAGCTACATGGCGGCCCACTGGTCAGCGGGGAGGAAAGGCTGAGTCGAGGGGTCCCCCGTCCACTGTTCATTGGTTGTGGCTTTGGGCCAGCCACTGGGATTCTTTGTGCTGGTGTAAAGTGAGACAGTCTATCTGATCTTGTCTCCCTGTCTGGAGGGTGGCTGCAGGTGTCAAATAGGTAGTTAGGTATGAAAGCATTTTGAAAAGTTAAAAAAAGATTGTATGATTGTGGAGTACCATGGTCCCTGAGAATCCTTGATGTGGAAAAGGGAGAAGAGCAGACTTCGTGAAGGAGGGAGGTGTCTAGCTAACACTCTTTGAAAATGCCAGTTGTAGCTGTTCGTAATGGGAGTAGTCAGCTCTCAGTTGCAACGGATCTAATTATTTCCATGCGGGTTTATCTGATCACAGGGGAGATGGTAGTTCCCTCCATCCTCTCTTTGGAGGACTTGGGACCACTTCTCAGTCCACTTAATTAGAGGAAAAAAACTCTGAGTAGGGTTTACTGTTGGTTAACAATGCCATGAAGACTTGGTTGGCAGTTAGTTTTCGGTTTATGTAAAATGCTAATTTTCCGTGTGCTAAGCTATTAGTTCAAAAAATTGAGTGCCGGCCAAAGAGAGGCACTATTGCAGAGCCAGCAAGAACACCCCTTGCTCATTCACACCGCGGAGGGTGCCAGGACTTGGCTCCCGTCTGTGCAGCTCCAATATGCCTTTCTTCTCATCAAGTTAGGATTAATTAGGTAATTCTGGAGAAGTACTTCGAGCACATTGGAAAACAGAACTAAATCAAGCAATCAAATATTTGTTTCCTGCCTGTTACATGTCCTTGTTCTGTGCCGTAGAATTTATAATTAGTTAATCCTCTCTTCACAGAGTTCATGGGGTGTCTGAGGAAACAGGACTAACATACCACCACCCCCCACCTCGAGCAACTATGTTTAATTTAAAATAAGGACTCAGAAATGGGGGGGCGAGTATGGGTTGGTATGGTTATGCTTTGTGCTGGCAGGGGTGTCTGAGTGGAGCCTTGAAGGTTGACAGAGGATCTAATAGGAACCCTTATCTCCTTCCTTTAGACAGCACACCGCTCCCTTTGGGTTCAGTTAGTGGTTATAGGTGTCGTCTACTTGGTCCAGGAACAAGCATTTATTGTTTTCCTACCACACGCCTGACCTCTGGAAAGGCAAAGAAAAAAGGAGCTCACTGTTTCATGAAAGGCTGATTTTATTCTTCCTCAGGTAGGTAGCAAGCTGCAAACTTCAGAAGGCAGAGCACACACATAGTTCTGGGCTCGTGGGACAGGAGTTCATAGAGGGGCACAAAGCGCTATGGGGTCTCCAAGCAGTGGTCAGGTGAAGGCATCAGATTTTCTGTAAAATTTTGCTCATAAATCATCTCCTTCAGAAAGAAAATGTAGGACTTCATCAGACAGATGGCATGGGGAAATTCAACTCAATTCAAGAAACACGTGTTGACTACTTACTATGTACGAGGAATTGTGCTAGGTGTCGGGGGAGGGAAAAGCATCGCCATCATCATCATTATCGACAATCTTGCTGTATTCAGGGCACATAATTTTACATGTACTATTTCATTTCCTCTCAGACAGCCCTATGAGACAGGTGTTTATTATTATCCCTATTTAGATGAAGCAGTCAACCTTTACAGAGTTTAGAGAACTCACCCTTGCAAACTTAGCAGGGAATTGAACTTGGAATAGAACCTAGATCTGTGAGCCCCAAGTGTCCACAGTCTCAACCAGTACTCTGGTCACATTACTCAGAGAGCACCTAGAAGAGGAGATGTGTAAGCAGATACTTTCAGTACAAGCCAATAGCTCAGTGTATGTAAAGGTAGAATTTTGCATAAAGTGCAAAAGTCACACATAGGAAGAAGTCCTCTCTCTCCCCTTCCTCCCCTCCGCCTTCTTCTCTTTTCCCTCCTCCTCCTCCTCCTTTTTCTCCTTCTCCTTCTTCATGAGTGATTAAAATACTTCTAGAGTGTTTCTACCTTTTGCAAAGACATGGAAAGATATCTACCCTAATGGTAGTATTTATTACTGGCAAATCATTTAATGTTAGCATATTAAATGATTTGGTTCTGTGGTAAAGCATTCTCTTTGAGTTTTGATATCAAGAATTCTGAACAGCTCAACAGTTTTGGTGGAAAATTGACTATTAACATTTTATTTATTTGTTTTGATAACCTGTGATGCTAAATGAGCCAAATCTCTTCATTACTCCGAGTTCTGAAATTCTGAAATCCTTTAGAATTGTTTGGTTAAAACTCCTATTTTTTCTTTTAGTTCATTAGCTTACCAAATGAGCCAAAATGAAGGGAAAACAAAAATAAATTTTTAGTCCAACCTAGGAAGTTGTTTATAGTTACATATTGTTATCTTTTCCTTTTTTCTCTCCTCTGTCTCGGTCTCGTTCTTTTTCAGAGGGTTATGAACATAGCCAGCATTTTTTTTTTTTTTTCCTGAGTGTTAGATCTTCTCAAGCTTTTTGGGGATCTATATTAGGTGCCGATTGTCATAATAAAATGATACGAAATACCGGAGAATAAACAAGGAAACCATGAGTTAGCTTTTCAGAACGGGTGATAGGCGGTGGCTTACAGGCATTATCCAGCTTGCAGATAACTGGTGCCTGTCCACTTGGGTAGCCACTGACCGCGCTGGCTGTCGATGGCTCTGGAACTCTGCAGACAAGCGGGGGAGGGGAAGCATTCCTTCGTAAGTAGCTCCCTTTCCATCACATCTCACAGGATGAACTGCTTCAAGGAAATAGCATAACTGGAGGTTAGGTGCCCCCACTGGCCCACAGTGACCCATACCGTAAGGGGCAAAAGTGGAGACTTTTCCTTCTAGTGGTATTAGTAACATTGTACTTCATCCGTGGGGCATCGGGCTTTCACTGCATGCCTTGGGACCAGCGTGATGTCCTTGTTTTTGTGGGGATGTGAGCCTTTAGTTCCAAAGCCTTGCCTGGTAAACTGAACTTCTGGAACACAAACTCTTTGTAAGTTGGGCAGTCCCTAAACTTTAAAAACTTAAGTGAGGTGAAAACCCCCTTAGGGGAGAAATTTTTTAAACTTACTATTTTCACATGATGTTGTAGCAAGTGTTTCTTTTTTTCAGGCTGTGGCAGAAAAGGCGCAGATGCTTTGAGTACTTTCCATGAGGAGTCTGTGGACTTCACAAGGCTGGGGAAGTGGTTCTTCAAATGGCATTTTGAGGGGAAGCCTTCACAGAAAAGAGAGCAAAACAGGGCTGTTGTAGCTTTAGCAAGGGGAGGGGGTGCAAACCCCCTCTCATGTTCTCCCTGCTTCTCCCCATCCTCCCCCTCTAGGGCCTTGGGATGAATGTCTTAGGAAGCCTTGGGCCTCTGTAGGGCAGAGTTCTGAAAAGCATTGCTGAAAGACAAAACGTTAGCTAACTTTCCCACTTGGTTGTTTATGTGATTGGCTTAGCTGTTTGCAATCCTGCTGAAAGTAATGGAGAATTGGGGCTCCCTGGGTTCTTAAATGGAGTGTGTATGATTTATGAGTGCTGATAAGATGAAATTGAAAATTATGATGGATCGAATACAGATTATTCTGGAATCTTGAGTCTTCATTTTGTAATCCATGTTGATTCTTTTTAAATCTTCCATGTTTCTCTGGGGGCATAAAAAACATGGCACACAGGGAACAGGATATATGACAGTAGTAAGGTGAGAAGTTGACATGGTTTTTTTATAGGGAAACATAATAGTTACACATCTCAGTGGGAGGAATGAAGACACATGTCTAATATAAACCTCTGGAAGGTCAAGGACGTAGGGCTGTGACCAGCATTCCCTTTCTCTGGCCTGCCCTAGGTACCTTTCTGTTCCTCCTCATTCTGTCTTCCATTTTCAGGGTTTTTTTCTCTCTGTTCTCTGTCATCTAACCATCCAGTATGGTGTTCAGTTATTACCTAAAGCAGGACTCCTCTCAGGTGGCAGTTGCTTTTTAGTAGGGTATCACTGAGGACTGACTTCCTTCAAAGCAACAGATCCATGACGAGGGAACATCAGTAATTGTCGAAAGATGACTGGAGGGCTTCCCTGGTGGCGCAGTGGTTGAGAGTCCGCCTGCCGATGCAGGGGACACGACGGGTTCGTGCCCCGGTCCGGGAAGATCCCACATGCCGCGGAGCGGCTGGGCGCGTGAGCCATGGCCGCTGGGCCTGCGCGTCCGGAGCCTGTGCTCCGCAACGGGAGAGGCCACAACAGTGAGAGGCCCGTGTACCGCAAAAAAAATAAATAAATAAATAAAAAGATGACTGGAGAGCTCCTTTGGAGAGCATCCTCTGTGTATGTGTCATATCTCATTCCAGAGGCCCCAACCCGATCATAAATTTGACCTGAATTTCATTTGCCACCCAGCGCCAATGATATGCCAAATTCTGTGCTAGATGTTGGGGATGCTGTAGTGAGCAAAATCATATAAACCTTCACTCTCGGGATTTATGGTCTAGTGGGGGAGAGGGTGATAATAAAAAATTAACGAACATAGGCAAAATTGCAACTGTGACAAGAGCTGCAGAGAGAGAGCTGTGTGTATCTTAATTATGTTTAAAAACATTTTCAGGGAGTTGGAGGCCTGAGTGCTTTTCTGCGGACAGGTACATAATAGGATCTCAGAGTGGTCTGCTGCATCCTGCCCAGCTGTGGATCCCGTTTCGAAATGCATATCTTTTTTTCCCCCCGATTTCCTGATCTCAGCTGACGATTCTTTGCTCCTTGCTGGGTCCTCTTACCGTCCCTTATCTCATGTGACAACCTCATACTTCTAAACAGGAAGACTGTCTCTCCAGATAGTTTTCGTTGCTAATTCTTATATTCCGCTGATCTTGGACAAGAAGCCTTTCATATTTGCTTTTTAATTTTCCATCTTCTTTGAACCTAATTTTGGCAGCTTTATAGTTCCCATCTTTTGATTTTTCACCATTTGATGCCGTATTTTGATCCTAGGGTGATGCTTCTTATTTCTCACAATAAGCGCTTTCTCATGTATGTAAAGGTAAAAGTTCACAGGGAGAAGCTTCAGCATGTTTCTTTTCAAGGTTTTGAGGCAGTGAAAATGATGAGAGATTATGTTTCACATATAGGAAGGGATGAATGTGAATAAGTACTTCAAAGGAGAAATATTAATTCACTTGATGTGGCACATTTCTTTCAGGGAACAGAACATGCTGTGCAGATGTTAACTCTAACCCCCACCATCTCCCACAGGTCAGGTGGTTTTTCTGTTTTACTTCTGGATAAAATGATGTAAGAGGCAAAAATGTCAGGAGTGACAGACAGCAAAATAACCAAGATGTTTTGATTTGCTGTGTCATGATGGAGTTTTAGAGCCTTTCATCACAGGGGCCTGTTTTTCTACTCCTCACCCTTCTGAAATGACCCCTATTCTTTCCATCTGTTCTCAGAGTCCCAGCAGAGCAGTTCTTTGGTGCCCTCCCGGCTCATCCTGCCTCCCTCCCCATCGCGCCCACAGCCGGTGGTAGAGGGTGGAGGTGCTGTACTCTGGGTGGGCAGGCCATGGGCTACTTGTTATTATTCTGTGGGCCTGAGCCAGATTACTCATCCTTTTAATCAGGCACTTGAATATGTAGCCTATCAATTTTGTGGCTCTGGGGTCATGGATATAACAGCTGTGATGAGGAGACTGTTTTAAAAATATGAAACTAACGTGTTTTTCATCTTTCTCGTCTATAAATCATGTTCTGCTGCACCACCTCACACTTATGGCTCCAGAGGAAGGAGAAGAGTGAACCCCACTTTGAGAAGGAGGGGATATGGTCCCAGGTGAAGGGGATGCCTCTCCTTCCTTCTGGCCATGGTCACTTGTAGAAAAAAGGCAGGAAAAAATCAGAGACTGAAGTGTGCCCCTCCCCCGTCTCTTCCAGGGGAAGTCTCTCAGAGGGAAGATGGGGGAGGCATGGCAGGGCGGTGGAGATCAGCGAGGAGCAGAGACGACCGCCGCACGAGGCATCCGGCCGGCCCCTGCCAGCTCCACGGCGTGCCTGCGGGCAGGGAGAGAACCGGAGTTTAGTCCCTCACGTGGCGCAGAGGGGTCAGACATTCCGGCGCAGAGGCGGTAGAGAGACGCTGAGGGCGCCTGCTGAGGAGCTGGCAGGGGCAGCGCCACCGAGGAATAACGGGCCCCGGGAGCCAGGGGTGGCGCGCGGCAGGGAGGAGCGGTGGGGCCTCGGCGAGAAGTGCCCTTCTGAGCTGGGGGAGAAGACACCACGAGGGCACCAGCCAGAGGCGTCGTCAGGGACTCCAGCAGGGGCCCAGTGAGCGGGAGGACAGGGAGGTGCCACCGAGGTCAGACGAGTTGGAGGAGAGGATGAGGGAACGTGGGCCTGGGTCCAGCCCTCCACCCTGGCTTCCCTCCGAGGTCACTGCCTCAGCATGGAATCAGGCAACACAACCAAATTTATAGTACGATATCGGATTCAGAAAAGTCCTCTTGGTCGTAGCCAGCAGCACACAGTAGGTCTGGTTAGCGCGCGGAATCTTTCAGCTCCTGTCAAGTACCTGTGTTTTCTTTTGCCAGAAATTAGCTGGTCTAATTATCATTTCATGTTATCTCAGAACTTTGCTTATAGCGTCCCCTGGCTTCAGGAGGACCTCCTGCCGGAGTTCTGCATGGGCCTTGTACAGATGGAAACCGGCTCGAGGAATTCCGTGCAGAAAGATGACTGTGATGGCTTCCTTCTTTAAAAAAGCTTCCATCCGCAGCAGTCATTGTGTTGTGTTCTGAAGTGAGATCTCTACTTAAGCTTCCGAAAATATTGGTTGTACTTTTTAAAGGGCGAGGAGAGCAATTAGAATTTCCCTCCCTTCCTTCATCCCTCCTCACCTCTCTTGATTTCTGGTGAAGTCAAGGATGAGGGTGATAGTAAATCAGAAATTAAGGTAACGCAAATTTGATCCTAACCAGTAGGGAAGTCAAAGCTGCATTTGACTGACACTCTGAGTTCCTATTTATATGAAATTGTCTTTACTTCAAGGGAATCTGTAATCTGCAAATATCTTCTAAGGGAAATTTAACAAGCCTCTTCAGCTACAGATTTAGCTTCCTAAGCATGCGGTACTTTTAGACCCCAAGCAACTAAATATACCAGATTTCACATTCTTACTTAAACTAAAGATGTGAAGAATAGCGAAACCAAGGTTCCTATCCTATTTTTAATTAAACAATCTTAGAGCCCTTATACAGATTTTTTTTCTTTATCTCTAGAATGGCTATAATGCTTATAAATTATTAAAATTAAAATGAAAGTAAATCTTAACTGTGTTTCTTCTATGTACTTTGCAAGATTTCCTTAGAATTGGATAATCTCCAAGGCTCTGAGAGAACTTTTCATTCTAGAATATTTTGTTCTCTACAGGAATATCACTTAAAGTCTTAGGTATGTATATATACTATATATATTATTACATATAATACATATAAAATGTATGTGTGTATATGCATGTAATGCACATGTATACATTGTACGTATATGTTTACACATGTATATACATCTGTGTATAATATGCAGGTATACACATACATATACATACACATATATATATATATATATATATATATACATATAATAATATAATAAAGGTAACTTGGAGAGACAATGTTCAGAAAATAGTCTCTTTGAAAATCTGAAAGACTGAGAAAACGTGAAGTATCTTTTCTCTTTTGTTATCGATGGCTAAGTATGATTTAATTCACTGCCCGACACTGAAACAGCTGCACCATTTGCAATCTTAGTTCCCATCATGTAAATTAACTCTGCAGTTCCTGTGTCTTTTAGTCATTCCATATGTTTTAGGAAATAGCTAAGGTGAAAAAGTGTAACAGAGATGGTATTATTTCTGGAAGTGAGGTAATGAGATCTTTTTCAAAATATCACCTATTCCAGAGGGCAGATTACTCATTTCACAATATAAGGAGCAGAGACATCGTTAAAGCTTTACCTGTTTTGATGGGCCTTACTCTCTCTGTAGTTTGTTAATTAATGTTTTTTTAATAGCTGTTTTCTTTATCCTTTGTTTTAAATTTTAAACTAGAAGCTAGAGCTCTTATTAATGTAACAGTTATTACTTAATAACCAGGCTAAGCAATTGTCAGGACTATATTTATACCATTTGATGTTAAGGGTGATGATGTATGAAATGAAGTAGAAACAAAGAAAATAATTTCATGAAAATCAGGAGTCTTATGGGAATGAAGAATTAGAAACTTTATTGCAAAGCAGACAGATGCTTTTCTAATTTTTTCTTGACATTAATTACAAATCAAGAAAAATCAAGGTGTTTTTGATTTCAGACCTTTACTAGCAAAGAAATCTCATTTAAGGACCCACATGTACCTCTTGTAATTTAATTCTGTATAAAGCTGCTTCAGTTATTTATTGGTTTAATCTGCATTGACTGAATACCTCCTTTGGCCAGACACTGCCTGCTCTTGGGGTGAAGGTGTGTGTGGACAGAAGCCAGCAGCGTTGGGGAGGAACACGACCCCTGACTTAGAGGTGTTTATTGAGTTTCCTCAAAAATCTCCCAAATTCTGCAAACAGTTATTTTTTTCTGTGGTCTATGCATCTTTCCCCTCTCATTCTCCGCTGAAATGTTTACCCGTTCTGTGAGTGGAAGCCCAGAATGACTCTCTTTCCCTTTACATAGATCAAATACCAGCTGCTCTGAGAAACTATGTATTGGGGAAGAAATGATCTTTTAACTGGTTTTGGAAATAACTCCCCAGCACCCCGTGCCCTTTTGTAAACTTTTTGTAGAGTTTGCTCCTTCTTAAGATAATGTGGGGCTTCCCTGGTGGCGCAGTGGTTGGGAGTCCGCCTGCCGATGCAGGGGACGCGGGTTCGTGGCCCGGTCCGGGAAGATTCCACATGCCGCGGAGCGGCTGGGCCGGTGAGCCATGGCCGCCGAGCCTGCGCGTCCGGAGCCTGTGCTCCGCAACGGGAGAGGCCACAACGGTGAGAGGCCCGCGTACCGCAAAAAAACAAAAACAAAAACAAGATAATGTGGATAAAATGTTTTTGATTGTTTCATGGACACAGGAAAGCTTCTCCAATAAAATCCACTTTTTGGGGGGTGGGTTATCATCAGGAGAATTAAATCATGTCATCAGCAATATCCCAATCCTCTTGTTATCCTGCAGACTGCAGAGCAGTGACTCCTCACCCTTTTTGGGTCATGGACCCCTTTGGAAGTTTGATGAAAGCCATTGAACTTCTCCTTTGGAAAAGGTACAAAAGCAAAAATATGCCAACTTTAGAAGATGATTGCAGGGAGTTCATGGGTCAGCAAAAGTCATCAGAGTCCCAGGTTTTAGGCGGTGTGGTCAGGTCAGCCAGTGGGAGGAGCAGAGAAAAATAGGCTGAACTTAGAGGTTTAGCAGAGGATAGAGGATTGGCACAGAGGTTATGGATTCCCTGCCTTCTAAGCACAAATTTATCTTGATTAAAATATTAACTGTCTTGGAAACGTGAGATGTTACTGCCTTAAAGAAAGAAATCGAGCGACAACTGTTAAACCTTAAAAATACGCATACTCTTTGATCCAGCAGTTCCACTCCTGGGAATTTCTCCTGTAGAAACAGACATATCAGCATATAAGGCACATGGGCAAGGATCTCTAGGTCAGCATTGTTTGTAGCAGCAAAAAAATGGAAACTGAATGAAAGCCCATCAACAAATAGTAGAATAAATTATGATAACGCAGACCACAGAATATTATGCAGCCATTAAAAAGAATGACATAGAGGTAGACCAGATGCCTTTGGGATGTCCATGTGGTATTACTCAGTGAGAAATTTAGATACAGAAGAGTGTGTAAATTACAGAACTCTCCCTCTGTGCATGTGTGTGCATATCTATGTCTGTATTTGCATATGTCTGATTAAGATTATATATGTGGGGAGAAAAATATGAAGTAATATACACTAGGGTGTTAGCAATTATTTGTTCTGGGGACTTATCCATGGTGAGCCAAACAAAGGGGAAAAATGGTTAAAATAATTTAAAAGATGTATATGATGGCATGAATGCATTTTTATGTAGTTATCTATTTATCTGTCTATATCTCTATTTATTATCTATATGTTGGTGGATATATGTGAGAAGAAAGAAAACAATGACTTAGAAACATAATTGCTTGTATGTATTTAGCATTCCATTCTTTTACTTCTTTCACAGCCAGTAACACTGGAGCTTTTCAGTTCAGTCTTGTGGGGCTAACTAGGCCAATTTGGCCAGCCTGGGATCTCCCTGCTGACTTATTAGGTGGATTTCGTGTGACTTACTGCTCTAAAGTTATTTAGTCTTTAGCAAATGTTTGTTGGATGTCTATTTTATGTCATGTACTAGGCTTTGTGCTGGGAAGACTCAAAGAACTAAGGTGTGTGTGTGTGTGTGTGTGTGTGTGTGTGTGTGTGTGTGTGTGTGTGTGTACACAACTCAGGGACTGTTTGCAGCTGCATTTGAACTTCCTCCCCCCAGTCTGTCATTTATCTGCTGTGGGTGTGTAGGGTGGAGAACATAGGTGCTGCTCTCATGTCAGTAAGAACCTAAGAATTTGGAGTAGGATCTTGACGTTCCTTCCTTTTGTTCCATTAAATGACCTACTGCCTAATTCTCCAACTTTTCCTCGGAGATGCCTGAAGACCTCTAGAGAGTATGAGGTGCTTCCTGTAGATCATTGTCTCTCAAAATTGTGGTTTCCCACATCATAGTTACCTGGTGAGCATGTGGAAAATGCTTATTTGTGGAGCTGGCCCCAGACTCACTAAGAGGGAGGCCTAGAAATCCACAGTGTTCTTAAGTGCCCCATGTTAAGTCTTACACACGTTAATGTTTAAGAGCCAGTTCCATCAAATTTTGCTTCAAGTAATGAGCCCTCCTGGCGTCTTTCCCCAGAATTTTACCAAGACTTTTCCATATCCTTGGACTTCTTTCCCACGTGGTTGTGGAAAGCTTAGATATTGTGCCATATGGAAATTGGACCCCATTCACTGGTTTCTCATTCAGATGGACTGACCTCCGTCTGTCAGGCAGGGTACTTGGAGTCGCGTGCTGCTGCGGGGCTTCTGAAAGCTTATGCCGCTCCTGAGGATCCAAGTCCAGGGAACATAGACAGGAGAAGGGATGCTTTAATTCGGTTTTAGGACATTTAGGTATTTGACTCAGCAGATACTCTTACAGACATTTTTCTAATATCAAAATGGCTTTTTATTTTCCTCTTTTTGTTCATTAGTGATGTCTGCATTTTAGAGGAGATTTTATGAAGAGAAACTTTCAGACCATAGTGTCACTACCGAACACACACAATTTCATTCTGAATGTAAAGAAATCAGTGTAGATCAGAAAAAGACCAGAATGGTTTGAAAAATCAACAATCTGATGGTCAAATTCAAATGTCTTTAATGTAACAGAGTCAGTATATACATACACACAAGAGAGAATTTCAGGTTACAAAGCATTTTGTTGTTTGTAACGACAGGAGTAAAACCAGGATTTGCACACATGATGTAAATGTTTTGGAATTCTTGATTCTTTGGACTACTTCTGGTTTATTTATAAATATTCGTAATAGAATCAAGAACTGAAAGTGTTTTTCAGATATCTAAGATTTATCCCTTTACACAGGTTTCTTCCCCAGTCCTTTTATCTAAAGTGTCAAAATAACTGAAGCAAAGGCTAGTTCATGTGAAAAGCAGAACTGAGTGACTGTTTTCCTACATTCCTCATGTGATTGTACCTGTATAGACAACAACCTTAGTACTGTTCTGATTAGAAAGGCCTTGTCTGAGAACCTTTTATCTCCACAGCAGGATATATACAACGCGAGTCGATGCTAGAAACCCACGACTTCATCCCTCAATCAATAATAATCGATTGAGTGGAGTTGGTTTCGGGGCTGTGTATTAGATACCACAAGGCATACAGAAGAAGAGTCATAGTTTCCGCCTTTGAAGAACAGTCTAATTCAGAAGGCAGTTCAAATGTGCACGCTCTGACATGGCTCTATAACAAAAGGTTCTCTCAACAAATACTAGGGAAGACCACGTAAAGAAGTGATGGTGGAACAGGGGAGGTGTTGGAGAGCAGGCACATGACATTGTAGAGAGGCAGCTGAACAGGAGCAAGAGGCGAGGAAGCCATGAGCATAATCCATAAAGCTGTCTCCATCCGAAAGTTGTCAGCTGGAGGGTGTGGGCAGTCAGTCAGGGGAGCCTGTGCTCTGGAGGGTGGAGAGGCTTTGGAACGAAATGATGAGGTCCTCAATCAGGGTAGTGAAAAAGCTGTTGAAGAATCATGGTCTTGGGATTTTATGAAATGCAAAGCTTGGAGAAATGAAAGAACTCCAGTGTGAGGAAGTGGGGAGGCTGAATCAGGATCGTGGCTGTGAAAATAGGGAAGCAAAACTTAGTGTTACTTTTGGAGAAAATTGGATATTAGGGATAAGTCGGGGGAAAAAAAATAAAGCCATATAATGAAAATATTTGTGAAGGTATTAAACTTATCAATCTGAGACACTTTAAATTAGAGGGGAAACAGTGACCAGTGGTGAGGAATAAACCTGATTAATTGACTTAAATTTTAAATTGTGGATTTTTGGTCTTCAGAAATTCATTTGTGTCATAAACTATCATTGAATAGACCTTTGACATGGTAAATATTCTACGGTTTAGAATAACTTTGTAAGCTTTCATTCAGTAGGTGGTAAATAAGTGCTGGATGACAAATTCTGGTATTTATCTTGCAAGGTAATCTGCAATTCTATGAGACCTTTTTTCCTGCCTGGGACACAAAGCTCTGCTACAATTATTTGTGAATAACTTTTTATGACTCATGTTCTAAGACTATTGTAAATTGCCATTTAAAAGAACAATGTTTCATCAACATAAAAAAACCTCCCTCCTTCCTATATCAGGGGTATTTTCCTCTTGTCTAAAAAAATACGTACTTTTTAGAAGTCGACATTTACACTGAGCTGGTACTTTTTTTCTCTGGAAAGGAAAAAAAAAAAAACCACTTAGAAAAACCCCACTAACCAAACAAATCACCTTGATTACTACCTACAGAGAGAAAGAGCTGGCTTTGTTTTTTCTCTTGTGCGTATTTTTAGATCAATCCATATATGAGAAATAGTTATGTTAGAAACTGTTTGGATATTTGGTGTAGTGGGTGTAGAGAATGAGTACATCAAATTGCTACCTAACAGAGCAAGGAAGTGAGTTCGTATTGTCTATTGGAAAACAAAGCATATGACTATGAAAAAGAAAAAAAAAAAGACAGTGTTGAAAGAGTGTGTTGAGTTGTCAGGGACCACTAAGCTTCTACAGTCTCTCCATGTGTGGAGTGCTGTTATTCGTCTATCTCCTAGTTGCTGACCAGAGGGCTTTACCAATAGTGGCATTATTTTCCTGGGTTTTTATTTCCCTGGAATACCTATGATAATGCTGTATGTTATGCTGCCAGTCATTTATTTTGGTAGACCTTGAAATTATGTCCACCTTACAACTTGGAAAACTTTGGGTAGGAAGAATCTTCTGGCTGTGTTTCACTTTGCAGCTTCTTCGGCTCTCACCTGCTACACGGGCTCTGAGCCTGTCCCGTGGACTGTGTGTATGACACGGGTGCCTGCTCCACTTCCTACGCGCCAGTCGTCCTCTTGTACCAAGTCGCCCTTCTCGCCGGCCAGGCGGTGTCAGCTTTCGGTCAGCTGGCTGGCCCTGGTGGGGTAGAACCTGGTGTCCAGGTCTGACTCCACACTCGCTTTTTCCTGACAGCCTTCCTCTCTATGACATCTTGCCCGTGACTTTGTGGAGAGAAAGTGGGATACATAGAAGCTCATAGGGGAATCCTTGGCGGGCTCCCCACCTCTCCCCTGTGCTTTCCCGAGCTGTCCTCTACCCTTTGCTCTCAGCACAGACACCCATGACCGTCTGACCATTGCTTTCCTCTTCTTCCTTGCACTTGGCTTTCCCTTCAGTGCATCAGCTTCCTTCCAAATCTTTGTCCGTCTTCCAAACGGCAGAGCATCTAGAAAGACTGGAGATACGTTTTCTGGTGTCCATGTGAAGCTTTGGCTTACTTAGATACATTTTGGGATATGACTTTCTTGTTTCAAGGGCCGTTTTTCTGTTAGCAGTAAGTATTTGACCCTTCCATCTCCAAATGTCTGGAGTTTAGATTTAAACAGATTCTAAATCCACTTGATCTTTTTCTACAGCTGTTTCACTCCCTCCTTTGCAAATGCTGATCTGCAGGTTACCTAGGAATGGCTTCTCCCTCTTCAGAGACCTCTGTTGTTTGCAAGGGGTTAGTATCTTGCAACCCTTTGCAGACAGGGAGAGTGATAGGCTCTGTTTGGCCAGGAAAAGTCACTTTTGACTGAGGATGTAAGTGAAACGAAAATCTTCTGTAGTGCAACATCCAGGCACTAAGTTAAACCACCTGCTTCAGCTGTAGCGTAGGGCCCCCTGTGTGGCCCTTCACATGCGTCACGCTAGGGCAAAAGCAACACCTCGCAGCAGAACGATGATAAATCGGTCGTGGTGGCCACAGTCCTGTTCGGCCCCCTCTGCCTAGTGGCCAAAGTCCTTTCTGAGTTAAGAGATTCACCAACGACGAGGATGGTGACGGCTGGCGTCCAAAATATAACAATTCATGGTTGCAGTTAGAGCTTAATCTCCTTAAACCTTTCATCAGGGAAGGAAGCACTTTATAGTAAATGGCTGTATTGCTTGAAATCATCTGCCCGTGGAGCCTTCATTATATTCCTTAGTCATTATGGTCTGCACCACATGATCTTTTCTCAAACATCAGCCTGGTGAACCAACAATGAAATTGCATTTCTTTGAATTAGAGTACAGATTATTATGGCGGAAAAAAGACACTGAAGGGGAAACGTTCATGTTTATGTTTGAATAAATGTGAAAGCTTAATGGCCTCAGAGGCAGTTAAAGCAGAGATTGTAAGAGAACACGGCACCGGCAACGTGGTACCTCATTGCTTTAGATGTATCTCTGAATGAGTGCAGGCAAAGCACTCTCACTTTCCAATCCCGGGTGTATAAATCCTGGACATAACAATCATTTGGTGTGTGTTTCTCGTGTGGGTAGGAGAACACAGCATCACTGGTAGTTCTTATTTTGATCTCCGGGCTCTAACACGCATTAGGCAATCGATCAATGATTATTGAAATAAAGTGGAAAAGTCTTTACTCAGAGAGGGTCCCCCTCCCCCATTTCTTGCCCACACACACCTGGGCTTCTCCATGGCTTTTGTATGGTTAACGCAGTCCTAGGATTGGGAACATTTTGGCGCTGCAGATGGGAATAAGCAGTTAAAACAACAGCCTGGGAAAGAGAATTATTGCTTGCTTGGGCTTATTTATTTGGCTCTGACCCCGGGCCCTACCTGACCTGCATAGCCAGCATGATCCCTGGATTCCAGATAGCCAACCCTGCCTTGCTGTCGGCTTCCGGACCCTGTCGTGAGTGTGATCGAGTCCTGGGTCCATCCTTGTCATCCCGCCATCTCACCTTTGCCGCTGTTCTCCTTAACTATATACTGGACAGATAGGAGTCACTTAGTGGAAGATAAAGAGATGCATTAAGTAACTTAATTGGGGCTAGTTATGGAATCAGATTGTGACTTCTACAGGGTATCCGAGTCGATGTGTTTCAGAGTGCTAGAAGCAAAGCCAGTTGGAGTTGGAATATAATGTGCAGAGAGATAGTATCATTGCTGTGTGCTTTGTTATAATTTCTGTTTTTCCTCACAGCCATCTGCTACGTTATATATTTGTTTATTCTGATGTCAAGTATGAGACCTGGATATAGCGTTTTTATTATTCTCCCATTCCTCCTGCTCTCTTTCAGCTGCACAATTCTTGTAGCAGTCAGAGCCTGTGGTTGCCAAATGCCCGTGTTGCAAGGGCTCCAGCAAGGATAGAGATCTTGTGTTTGTTTTCCCCGTAGATTACAGATGAATGAATGAGCGAATGATTGGAGACAACATGAGACGTTATTTAGTGCGGGTTTATAATGAGCCCGTCATTGTGCTCAGGGCTTTTTGTAGAGCGTCTCGGTAAATCTTGACGATAACTTCCTTAGGCAGGCATGCTCAGATTCTCATTTTGTAGATGAGGAAGCTGTGGCTCAGAGAGGTTGAGTAAACTACCTGGGGTCACATAGCTAGTTGGGGCCCTTGCCAGCCGTTGGCCTCAGGTCCTTCTGACTCCAAAGCCTGAGCTGTTCTTTACCAGGCCAGGCTATCTCAGTGTAGCCGTTCTTATAAATGACATTTTTGTGATTTCGATACCATATCATAGCAGTGCGATGACATTTTAGGTTTAAAATTCTCCAGGTTCTCTTCATGAGGTTAAAATTTTTATATTTGGACTTCTAAAGTTGTAATTTCTGGTAAATGTCTTATTATTTTATTTTATTTACTTTTGTGGTTATTTTGATACTCAGTCTGGTTTATATCATTCCTGGAGCCATTAAATACTTTTGTTTAAATTATGCAATAACTTTTTGTTTACATGTTAGCGATTTTAGCCAGTTTAGTTATTAACAGCTCTGCTGTTTTGTTTGCTTTATCCATTTTAATTTGTGTTGGATAAATGTCCTCATGTTTTTTAAGCTTACTGATTTTTAAATTCTAATTCTATATAGGCTCCTACCTCATGCATCTAATTTTTAAACTTTTATTTCTGTACTTCTACTGATCAGAGTCTTGCCATTTAATTTATTATAAAAGCAATGAAAAAAGGGTAAATTATTCACATTTCAAAAACAGTTTTTAAAGTAGGTCTGATCGTAGAAAATACCGAGTTATATTAGAAATCTGATTTTTGGTGTAGCTATATTTCGCCAAATAATGGTGAGGAACTGGTTAAACGCGTTAATGCATAGTGTGTTGGAGACTTGGTCGCCACTCATAAATTCCTCAGGAGCTAATTTTTATTGGCAAAGATGTTTTCCATTTCATCACATCCTTTGTCTTTTTCTTCTGAGACAACTCAGGAACCCAGAGCACTCACTTACTCAGTGGCTGCTATGGTGCTGCTTCCAGGGGCTCCGAAGCATCAGAGCAGCTCTAGTTGTGGTTTCTGACTTTGCTCGGCACTAAGGAGAGGAGCACCCCTCGTTAGCGCCCGCTGAGTGGAGTCCACAGGGGAGCACTAGAGGTGCTCCGAGAGGGGCAAGATCACCGCCGTGGGCTGGGCAAGGTTCACTGGGCATATCCATCGTGTGCATGCCTGCACTCCTGTGAGCTTTATCCTGGCTCTGCTGGTGCCAAAGAGGATTTAACATCGCTCTCAATGGAAAACACGTAGAGGATATTTACGAGTATAAAGAGAAAGGAAGCAAGGCCTTTTAGAGGAGCAAGTGTCTTAATGGAGGACCAGGACTTTGACAGGTGGTAGGAGAGATGGCAGGGCCCAGGAAATTGTGGGTGGGGCTGGGAGTGCGATAGATGTGCTGATGGATCATCGGTGGACCAGTGACCCTACAGAAAACCCAGAAGAGGTTTTAAGTCTGGGTGTAAAGCACCTGAATAGCATGCTAAGGAGGTTGGGCTTCATCATTAGGCACGGGGAACTATCAGTTCTTGGGCCGGGCAGTGATTTGCCGAACATGATGTTGCAGCCAGATTAATCAGGCAGCAAAATGGATTGGATGGGGAGAGATTTGAAGTAGGGAGCCAGGTTGGGAAACGTCTGCTGTAATGAAAGTACGTGGCAATCAAGCAGATCATCAAGGGAAAGGAAAGGAGAGGAGGGAGAACTCTGAAGAATGACTGTATGTGAGGGAAGAGGTGTCGGGCTCTAGAGTTCCTGTGGGAGGAGCTTCCAGTTGGCAAACCAGTTGGAAATGGGAAGAGGCCCTTAGGCAGCGTGGCTGGATGCCGTGTTCACATAGCAAGTTGCTGTTTTTACTGAGATTGAGTGTTGATTTGGTGTGGTTTGCAGGGGTAGGGGGGGTGTCTAATGGAGATTCTGGCCACTTCCCTCCCTACCCCGTATCCCGTTGGTGGTGCCACTGGGAGAGATGGAGTCCAGTGTGACCGAGGCCTTTGTGACTCTTAGGCCTGAGTAGCTGGGACTGTTGTCATGCCTGTGGTCAAGGGTAGATAATTCAGGGGCCCATTGCCTCCGTCACCCCACAACTGTAACGTTTGAATGAATAAAGGATTGAGAATGAGTGAGTTCAGGATTAACATTGACTTGAGGAGCTTGGCAGTTATTTAGGGGGAACTGACTTCCATACGGATGGATGAACAGTGACATTCGGGAGAAAGCCAATTATTAGTGACTAAAGCTTTCTAAAACCACGTTCGGTTGCAATATAAAAGGACTGAGCTTTGAAAAGAAAACACTTATGACGCGTGGATAAGTTACATAAGTGTTATTAGCGTTATACATAATGAATCGTTAACCAGTTTGAACATTTGTTTTGCAAAGTGTCCAAGGCGATGACTGATTGCACACACATTTCAAAATTTGTTCTGGGGTTTACAGAGAGAGAAAGAGAGCCGAGAAGAATCTGAGTATTGAATTAGTATTGGGGATGACTGCTCTTTAAATTTCTTTAGCTTTGCCATTAGTCTTGATATTGAGTGATATAAAAAAATACCCCTGTGAAACTTTGGGTGATTTTAGGTGGTTTTAGGTGATCGCTATGACACTTTTTAGAAGGCACCTTATGCAGTTAATGGCTTGGCTAGAAAGCTGACCCTCAGACAGTCTAACCCCCAGAGAGCCAGTGGAATGCGAAGGAAAGAGCAGGGGTCTTGGAGTGAGTTAAACTTGGGTTTCAGTTTGTCTCTACCATGTAACACTGTGTGGTCTTGGACAAGTGTCTTACATTCTCATTTTCTTCATTTTAAAATGGTGATTTTCCTCTCTCTCTTCAAAGGTTACCATGAGGTTAGTGATAATATATCGAGCCAGCAGGCCCAGTATGGGTCTTGGCACCAAGCAGGCACCCAGCAAATGTTAACTACGGTCACTTTGTCTAGGACACTATATATTTTCATTTCACTGTCCGTGGGGTGATACCTACCACTTTTGAAAATGACAGCTGTTTTCCTTAATCGTGAAAGTGGGATGGGGCTTGTGAGCAAGAAAGCATTCTGGAAATAACATCCCTAAACCTTTTTAGGTGGCCTCACCTCCTGGAGAAAGCTTACTCCTGAAACTTGGTATGGGGAACCTGGAAGGTAGAGTAAAAAGCGTGGATTCAGATCTAGGTGGAAATACTGGCTGTCACTTGCTAGTTATGTGGCTTCGGGCGGTAATTTTTGAGTTCGTTTCTGCAAAGTGTGGTTACGATAACCACACGCATGGATGTTGAGAGAATCACACAGGATGACGTGAGTCTGAAGCACAGGAAGTCCAGTGGGTCTGGGCAGTAGGCTTGAGGGGAAAGGGTGTTAAAATGAAGCAAGAGTACCAGATTATGGGGACCGCCTAGGGCATATTTAGGTGTTCCTGGTGCTATTACTTGCAAAGCTAAAAAAGCAAAAAGGGGGAAAAGGTATTACTTGCTCATCGTTTTAAAGCTTAATGAAATCCTGATTTATAAAAAAATAGTGAAATTAACTTATTAGATAATTTATCATGGATGCTTAAATAATCTATTAGCTTATGGAAAATATCTGAGGAACAGCGGTAATTTGAGAGTTTAGAGAATGATAATAGCCTCAGGAGAGATTATTAGAGAAAAGGTAAATCAATCAGTTACTTCTCATGACCTGGATTATTCCTTTCAGTAAAGGAGCATCTACCTACTTTATGGTGAGTTGTTGAATTAGTGGAATTTTAAAGCGGTAGTAAAAGAAATAAAATAAAAATAAGTAAAGTTATTCTTTTTAATCCATAGAAACCTTTGGCAAATCGTGAGGTATTTTAAATACGATTAAGGCACATCAGCTTCTTCTTGTGTATTGAATGGCGTGAACCAAGAACAAGGTTTAAAAGCAGACGGTTTTTTTGAGCAAATCAAACAAAAGTATATTCATGCTGAAAGTCATTCTGAACAGCAGATCTCAGTTTTGTGAGAAGATATAGCAGTTTCGGTGTATTTGATGTAAAGTAGACTACTGTGGGCAGGAAGTACCGTTAATGGCCTGGCTGTTCCCTAATAATTCTAAAGCTCTGGGCCATGATGGTGCAAGACAGTGGTACGTGAACTGATTTTGCGTTGTTCCAGAGAAGGTTCACCTAGAAGACTTAAACTCCCAAGGGTTCACGATGTGAATGGCCCACGAATGCCGTTAGGCTTGGCTGAGTTATGAGCCAGAGGGCGCTGTTGTCCAAGCAGGGATTAGTTGTGTAAAGGAAGCTGGCCATGGAGGGGGGAGTGATCCCTTCTTAAGATTAAAAATGGAAGCGCGTTTTTGTTTTGTTTTTTAAATATACTGTAAGGGAAAAAGAATCAGTACCACAAAGAGTAAGTGGGTTGAGGCAGCGGTAAGAATTGCTGCTCACAGCATCTAGCTCATAGCTAGCCTTACCCACTCAGAGATAATTATTTTCAAACCGAGCAGCATTTGCAGAGATAGCTCCCAAACAGCTGCGTCAGCTTTAGAACGTGTGAAAACTGCTCAAGAATAAACCATAAAAGTACGTTGTGGAAATTTAAAAAAAAAAAACAACTCAAGGATGTTTTGATATGTAGGGGTTATTAGCAACAGTTTACAAAAATATAGATGGAAAGTTGGGAATTCATTTCATTTCCGTAGCGTCTTCCTGTTTATCTTCCTGATAGATTTGTCTCCTCGGTTACCATAGCACTGCTCATTGGTATTCCTCAGGGTGCAGTGCTGCTGCGAATCCCTTCGTAATTGCACTGAGCTAGAGAATCTTTACTTTTTAGGCCTTGCTCAAGCGCAGGGTCCGTTTTTCTTCTGTGTGGCAGCTTTAATCTTGCACCGAAATGACAGCTCCTGTCCTGCTCCTTTTGTCTCGCTGGCAGGATGGTCAAGCAGCCACCGTCTCATCTGATGCGATTACTAATCTGTTTCCTTCCCAGGAAGGCAGTGCTTGTCCCCAGCCCTGGGGGCTGTAAACATCATTTTTTCCTGATATCTGTGCTGCAGGCTCTGTCAGCCCAGTGCTCCCCTTCGGTTACCAGGAGGTGCTGGGCTTTTTTCAGAGGGGGAATAACTGTTCCCTTTCGAGAACATTTTCCTTTTGCCTTTCCCTGTCCTGACTTTTGGCCTTGGTTTCAAAGGTGAGGGGTTCCTAGTGCCCTCAAGTTTCTCCAGCCCGAGATGAGTGTGGGTGGTTGGCTGTCAGGAGAGGTGTTTGTAAGTGAAGCACCACTGGCTAATTGCTTTTATGAAGTTTGGCTTCTTAGATTATGACCAATGAAACCAATTATCTTGTATTGTGAATTTTGAAGGCAAAAAGACACTGAATTAGTTACATTTGAATCATCTTCCTATCTGTCGATTACTGCAGTGATTTTCGGGGCTTGGATTAATGTATATTGTAGATGCAGTTACTCTTTTTGGCTCCGATAGATTAGATTCGGGGAAAGATCCCTCTGGAGATGTGTTAGCCATACTTTGCCTCTAGCTCCTCTTACATGGAGTCAGTTTCAAGTTCAGATACATTTTGTCTGATAAATTGACTGCACGTGGAGGAACTAAAGAGAGCAATTAGGTATGACATCAAATAAATGACTCAGTGACAATGTATATTCCATTTAGGTCAGCACAGTTCAAAATGTGAGAAACATGATTTTGCTGGCTGGACTGAAAGTTTAAATTACTGGACGAGAAGAATCACTTTGCCTTCTGAGGTTAGGTAATTGGAGATATGTAGTATTTATTGTGTTTGCTGTGAGATGATTCTGTTGTGAGATGGGTGCAGTTGTTTCTGTGGGTATTGTTTAATATGACAATGTGCTGGTCCAATCTTTATGCAGAATGGGTGTTGCTTTTGGCCAAAGGTGAGGGCGGGTGGGTGAGTGATATGAGGCTGAAGCCTGTTAAACCATGATAAGCGAATATATTTTGCTCGAGAGTTCATTAGGGTGGCAGTGCCCTAGAGTAGAGAGTGGGTGACTTCTGTGGTTAGTTGCAGTGTTTTCCTCCATTCTTCACCCGTCCCTTTTAGAATTGTATGCCCACATCTTTCCATGTGATTTTGTAGGAGCTTCCATTATAGGAGGTACTACTGCCCCATCGATGTTGGGCATGACCATGTGACTCATGTCAGTCGGTGGACTTAAGCAGACATGGTGCCTGCAGAGATCTTAGACGTGCTTCTGTGGTTGGCGTGGCCTCTGGTGCTCCTGCACCCACTATGGGAAGAATGCATTCTGGTTGGCTGCTGGCCTTAGGAGGACGTGGAGGCATGTGGAACAGAAGTGAACCCCACCTGAAACCTGGAGCCAAGCAGACTGTGACTTGCAGACCTGTGAGCAAGAAAAATAAATGCTTAGGATCGTAAGCCACTGACCTTTGGGCGAGTTTGTTATGAAGCATAATTGTGGACATAGCTAATAGATGTACATACTGAAAAAAAAAAAAACCCTGCCTTTGTAAGAATTTCATTTGGGTTAACAAGCTCCTTTTACATTCAGATCCTCATTTCCACACCCTTCGTAGGGTGTGAGTTATATCATTCATAACTTAGTGGTATCCTTTGGCTACAATGCAATGACATCTTTTGCTGGTGAGATTTCATGACCAGAGGCTGCATGAATATATCCTCTTATATATTAATATAATTAGATACTCCTACTTAATTATGTATTGGGGGAATTTACATATTTTACAACTTTATGTAGGCTTTTTGGTTGCTTTAAAAAGGAAATTTGAATGACTGAAAAATTCTGTAAAAGTTTTTAGTTGCATGTAATTCGTTTCACTACAGTTTGGGAGAAAATAAATTTAATAGACCATATTAGGTAGCTTAAAGAAGGTGAGGACAGGAGAGACAGGTCTGGAGGCTAAGCTGATAGGGGCAGTGCTCTCAGAGTAAACCATGACTGTGTCAGCAAGGACCCTTTTATTTTTATATCTACTGATGGTACCTCACAGCTTCTGCTGCCTTAATGGGCTACTGGACCCTAGAACCTCTACCACTCATGTCCCTGCTGCCCTGAGTCTGGGAACCTGTGTCATCACCCTTATTAGAAAAGATTCTGCTTCCTCAAGTTCTGTTCTGCATGAAAGGCTTTTATGAGTACAGCTCATTGGTGGTACCTAGATCACATGCCTGTATCCTAGCTGCAAGGGAGCCTGAGGAAGTGAGTTTATAGCTTCTACCTTAGGAAAGCAAGACTTAAAATGTGGAAAATTACTGAAACTTAGGTAGGTTGTTCAAAAGATACCAGGTAGTCATAAAGCTTGAAAAATGTCCATATAAATCCATAATATCTATTTTAAAACCAACCTTTAGTTACTGTTAATTAGTATAGTAACTTTAAAAAAGTGAAAATAAAGGTAGTTTATCCAATTAAAACTTTTTTAAAATTTTTTGGCCACGCCATGGGGCATGCAGGATCTTACTTCCTTGGCCAGGGATTGAACCTGCACCCCATGCAGTGGAAGTGTGGAGTCTTAACCACTGGACCACCAGGGAAGTCCCATATCCAATTAAAAAAAAAAAAAAGAGCACTAGTATAAAACAAAATTGCAAAAGTACCTCTGGCCTTATAGGCATGTATTTCTCAACTGGGTACTTTCTTTAAAATATCCCAGAAAAACAAACATATCAAGTAGAAAAATTTTTTACATCAAAATCTCATTGAGGGCTTCCCTGGTGGCGCAGTGGTTGCGCGTCCGCCTGCCGATGCAGGGGAACCGGGTTCGCGCCCCGGTCTGGGAGAATCCCACATGCTGCGGGGCAGCTGGGCCCGTGAGGCCTG